>NC_060151.1:12588709-12630592 GCF_021292245.1 Micropterus dolomieu
TGAAGACTGGAAAAATGTTGCCTGGTCTGATGAGTCTCGATTTCTGTTGAGACATTCAGATGGTAGAGTCAGAATTTGGCGTAAACAGAATGAGAACATGGATCCATCATGCCTTGTTACCACTGTGCAGGCTGGTGGTGGTGGTGGTGTAATGGTGTGGGGGATGTTTTCTTGGCACACTTTAGGCCCCTTAGTGCCAATTGGGCATCGTTTAAATGCCACGGCCTACCTGAGCATTGTTTCTGACCATGTCCATCCCTTTATGGCCACCATGTACCCATCCTCTGATGGCTACTTCCAGCAGGATAATGCACCATGTCACAAAGCTCGAATCATTTCAAATTGGTTTCTTGAACATGACAATGAGTTCACTGTACTAAAATGGCCCCCACAGTCACCAGATCTCAACCCAACAGAGCATCTTTGGGATGTGGTGGAACGGGAGCTTCGTGCCCTGGATGTGCATCCCACAAATCTCCATCAACTGCAAGTTGCTATCCTATCAATATGGGCCAACATTTCTAAAGAATGCTTTCAGCACCTTGTTGAATCAATGCCACGTAGAATTAAGGCAGTTCTGAAGGCGAAAGGGGGTCAAACACAGTATTAGTATGGTGTTCCTAATAATCCTTTAGGTGAGTGTAGATACACATATAAGGCCACGCGATATGGCTGAAAACATTCCAGTAAGGGGACCGTTGTCTAGATTTATTTATTTTTAATCAAACTGAAAAACCTTCAAGCTTAACAAATGGATACATGGCTTTCCCATCTTCTCTCTCCAAAATGTTAGATATGGAGACTTTACACAGGTCCTGGTAGGACTACGACAGCCCCCAGGGGGAGTCCAAGTACAGTGTGATTTGGTTTCTGAGGGCCGTCCCTCTACAGGGACATGCAGAGTGTGTGTGTGTCTGTGTGTGTCCTGTGCTTGGCCAAATGTCTGAGAGTCACTCTGCACCATCAGACCCCTCATGTAAATATGGTGTTGCCAGCTGTGCTACCCTCTGTATCCAAAATAGATTTTTCAGTTTTGTGTACATTTGAGATATTACGCACGCTAGTGTTGATGGTTTGAGAAATGTTTCCCAGTTCCCCCAGCTGAATAAATGAATTAGATCTATTAGTAAGCATGTGGGTGACATGGCCTGTGTTGGGTACAAAATAGAAAATTAATTGCTGAATGAGAGGCACGTGTTTCATACTTGCCTGGACTCTTAAAGGTTCAGTGTGTAAGTTTTAGTGGCATCTAGTGGTGAGGGTTGCGAATTGCAACCAGCGGCTCACGTTGCATTCACATGCTCCTCGGATGGTCCCATTTCCCAAGTTGTTCCGACTTCAGTGTGTGTTCATGTGCTCTTAAGTCAGAATGTGGAATCAACATGGACATTACTACAAAGAGTTGTTGGATTAGCATTATCATTTAAGGAGGGAAAAAATATTCTGATTATTCCGACACCACATGAATGCACCATCAGTCAACGCTCACCCTTCTCTTTCCAAGTGAGCAGGAGAAGCTACAGTGGCGACACGCTCTGTCAGCCCATGTGGGCTTCCATTTGTCTAAATTTTTTGTTCTTACTTCTAATATACCAGTTGACTACTACTGGGCTACTGTAGAAACATGGTGGCGCAACATGGCGACATCCTTGTAAGAGGTCCCACAGTGTATTTAGATAGAAACTATTCATTCTAAGGTAATAAAAACATAACAGTTTATTATGTAAGGCCTTTATACACCACTGAAAACATAGTTATGTATATTATATTGCATTTTTGTCAATAGATCCTGCTAAATATAACACACTGGACTCTTAAATCCTCCAGTTCAGTCCAGGATTAAACGCCCTGCAGGCAAGGGATTCCAGGTGAGGTGTTGCCCAGGTAACTGCCTGCACTTCACATGGTGCCCACTCAGAGGACACCTGCCTACACTGACTCTTAACTTCAGCACACACACACACACACAGACACACCGTCTCTCTGATCAGCCCGTCTGGCCAGCAGCTTTGTTTGGTTTCCAAGGCGCTCACTCCAAGTGGCCTCTCAGCCCTGAGCTGGAGCTGTACTGGGACTTGGAGAGGCTCCTCTCAGAGTCAGCGACACACACAGACCTGAGGAGGATGTGAATCTCAGATTAACTCTGAAGGAACAGCTGCTGTCTTCAGTATTAATCATCATTAGCTTAAAAACACTTTCGGCTGTGCGGAGGATCAGAGGGATGAAAGGTAAGGGATGTGTCGGACCTTCTGTGATGATGCAGTCAGCACGTCTCAGAAATGATGTTTGTGTTAAAACATGGATGTATTTTTATGAAAAAAAGGCTGTGCAGAAACTTCTCACTACATCTATCTGTGGAGGTAATAGAGGACCAGGAGGAGTGGCATCTCACAGAAGATGAACCACGTGTGAATAATGGATGATCTGCTCATACCTGCGCTATGTAATAGAGTAGGTGTTACTGAATGAAAGGTGAGCTGCAGAAAGACTCTTGATCTGGCAGAATGTAGCTCTCTGCTATGATGATGCAGGACTGGGACTGGGACTGCAGGTCACATGACATGACATTAGTCCTGAGAGACAGAACAAGTTGTGTTTGTGGAGTCCGTGACTGATTCTTGTGTCATTTTCCTGCCTGCAGGTCCACTGCCTGAGCCTGTCATTAATGGAGGGATGGAGGAGAAGGTAAGATTCACCAGCAGCAAATATATCACAGGGACAAAGGCAGGATTACATTTAAAAGAGTGTAGAGCTATCATTTGGTTAGGAAATCCTCTTTAGAGCGAAGCCAAAAGTGTGATTTGAACTTTTAAGTGTGTGAAGAGCTGTCGTGTCCCACAACGACGACTTCCCTCTTCACCGATCAGCCTGTCCTCCCTGTCAGAGAGGAGGACAATAATAGTTCTGCCTTTCTGCTTTGAATAATCTGCCCCACAGGCCAAGGTCAAACAGGGTTCCAAAGTAACACAGCATGCTTTTTTTTGTGTGTGTGTGTGTGTGTGTGTGTGTGTGTGTGGTTTACCATATTAGAGAATTGAATCGCTGGTGAAGTGAGTTAATAATCAGAGAGACGTGTACTGGACGGATTTTCCTGTGATTGTCTAAACATTCATTGTATGGTGCTCGGTGGAAAAACCACACCCAGCTAGTTCTCCATTAACTTAGACCAAGGGCAGATTGTTTTATACAACATAGAAAACATCCAATAGATGAAGTGGTTTAACCCACAGTTTGTAGTTTAGTGAAAGATAGGTAAGTTAAAGCTAGAAGCTACACTTTTGAGCGGAGGCATGAAGAATGGAGCAGCTTCATGTTAAACCTGCGAAAGTATTTGGGTGTAATCGCAATGAGAGACACCGCCACCACTTACAGTACGTGCACACACTTGAATAAAAAGTTAAAGATTCTGGTAAATATGCTTTCTTGACAAGATCGATACAACGTGTCATCATGTCTGTGTCTCTGGACGCTAAATATGAAGTTGGCGCAAAAATATGTCCAGGCGAGTTGCCCCGGAGCTGTACAGAGATGAGATGGACAAATGAGAGAGACTGGAGGAAAATTACAGAAAGAACATGAGTTTGGGGTGAGTTCAGTCAGAGGCTGAGCTGAACACAGGCACACAAACACGGCCTGTGTGTGCGTTTCTAGCTAGCTCAACGTTACAGTTGGTACACTGGCTGTTTGGGGTGAATAAATACGAACGGTCAGTTCAAATGAATAAATGAATGAATTCAAGTGAATAAATACGAACAGGCAGTCAAATTCACACCTTCAACACAACAAGTCACTATTTTACAGGCAGGTTCTTGGTTCTGACCAGTTGCCAGGCAACTAGCGGAGACTCATAACACCCTCGCAGCTGTGGAAAGTAACTCAGTACAGCAGGGTACTTGTACTTCACTTGAGCATTTCCATTTCCATTTTATTTTAGACTTTACTACCTTTATTTGACAGCTTTAGTTACTAGTTACTTTGCAGATTCAGGTTATTAAAACAAACTAATAGGCTACATTATGATATTATTATAGGATAACGTACACAGCAGTAGGCTATATAAAGAACTTCATTAAAATTAGCCCCACCTTTCCAAGCTGCAACATTTAAGGGAGATACACATTAATGCATCAATAGTTATAATATAATAGTTATATAATATTTATGATTCTGAAATGGGCCACACTTGCATAATAAGTACTTTTAGTACTTTAAATTTATTTGATGCAAATGTTTTTGTAGTTTAACTTAAGTAAGGTCTTGACTGCAGGACTTTTATTTAGTTGTTAGTTATCAGTCTTCTCATCTAACTCTCCACCAGAAGGAGAATAAAGTGTATTTTCCCAAAATCTGTTGCTTTGAAATCCTGTAGCATACATTCCAACAAAAACACAAACTCTGTGTGTGCTTTTCTAACCTCTCATTGGTTGTTAGTGACATCACAGGAATGCCTTATGAGGGTCTCTCAGGTTACCAGAGTGTCTAGTTCCCAGACTTGTACATCAGTGTTGATAAGGTAATTGTACAAAGACATAAGAACACAAACTAGCCTGAGCCAGGCTTCCTGTTACTCAGGGACTGTATGTGCAGCAGTAAAGCTACATGTTCCACATATTGTTGTGTAATAGACGCTGGTTGAAGAGCTGAGAGGGAGGGGTGGTGCAAGAGGTCAGGGAGAAGTCATCTTTAAAAGGCGGTGGTGGGTTGGAGTGGGTGAAACACCCTTGAGTATAAGTAGGTTTTACTGTATTACGTTCAGTGAGCGGGAGACATTAATACTCATGCTTATAATGAGGCTGCAGGAACTTCAGTGACTCGTCCTGCAACCTTTTGAGCACATTCAAACTACTACAGTAAAAAAAACTCTGAGTGAAATGTTGAGTTATTAAACCCGAGTTTCTCAAATTCCAGCTATCACCACTCTACCAAACTAGATTTGAAAGTGGTTTTGCTGATTTCATAACCTTATAAATATATATGAAGGACAGCCCACAACTGTACTGAAAATTGATTCCCAGATCAATAAATTAGTAGCCACATTTGACAGTAATATTGCTGAGAAGAAAACGCACCATTAAGTAGTTGACTGTAAAGACTCTCTGTCATCCAGTTCATAGCTGTCCAAGGAAGGTTAAAAACAAGGGCAACTGGACTTGTCTGGGGCACCCTACCAGCCAGTCAGAACTGAAGAAGCCCCTTGGATGAGAGGAGAAACGTCTTCAAGTATCTTCAACCATGTCCAGTTGTCCTTGTTTTTACCCTTCCTGGGGGCACCATTAATTGGTCTTACTTTGTACTTTGGATTTTTTTACTTCTTCTCAAAGGTTGGCTTGTCTTAAACTAATGATGAGACATGTTTGAAAATGTCAGACTGTTGGTGTCACTTCACAGGCGCTTCCAATGAAGTGAAACAAATAAAAAAAAAACATCTCAAATCCAAGCCTGCTCCCCTGTGGTGAGGTCCGGTACTACACCAATGCTGGGGGGGGGGGGGCAGTAATTGCTTCCTAATCACACTTGTTAAAATATTTCTCCCTTGCAGCTCATTTTCATGCCATAATATATATTTAATGGGTTGTCATATAATGAAGTGATGCTGATGAGTGTTTGTGTTCGCAGGTGAATGGTAGAGGGGCCAAAGAGGCAGAGAGGGACTCAAAACTGTCAGTCAGTCCTTCCCCATCCAGCACCTCGTCCAATGCCTCGCTCACAACCCCGACCACAAGCACCCCACCTGAGGTACGTCACAGGAAATACTCTGCGTGGCATAAACATAATGTGCAGCACGTTCTGCATGTTCTCCATCTCCATCTTTTCTGTTTGTTTTTCATTATTCAGGGTTTTATTGCGGACGCCATCCCAGCGCTCAACCTGTCCTTGCAGCAAGTCAAAGAGCTGGCCCACCAGAAGCGCTCAAACAAGAGGGCTCCGCCCATGGACTGGACCAAGAAAAATGAACTCTTCAGCAACCTATAGAGCACCTCTCTCACGCAGATTTTATATTCTTACAAAGAGAAAGACATTTTTTATTGCCATGACACCAAAAGAGCAGTTTAACCATCGGCCGTTCTGTAAAAAATAGTATTCTTATTATTATTACTCCCCATGTTATTGTAATCCCGATATTATATTGTATATGTATTATGTGCTACTAACATGAAAGATGCATATGCCAATGAAAGATAACTGGACCACGTTGAAAATGTGTGTGTGGACCCTGACAGTCCCTGCTGGCCAGAGTCTGGTGCCTGTGGAAAACAAGAAGGAGTTGCTCGTCATTCTAAGTTTAATGATCCGCTCCTCCGTCTGCTTAAATGTCTTTTAAAGGTTTTCACTAACATTTAAAAGGTTCAAGTGTCTTCAACAAAGGGACCAGCCAAAGTTAAACCAGCCTGACAATCATCATTTGTCTCTAGTTTACCTTATTAGTTTTTAGGGATCAAACATCTGATGCAGAACTGAAGTTAAATTCACTTTCACATAATTTATTTCATGAACAGGAATGTTTTCAGTGTGTTGTGATATGTAAAAAAGTAAAAATGATCCCAAAATAAGGTATTGCTTTCTTCATAAAATGATTTCTAACATGAAACGCCTTTTCTGAGGGGGAGGGGATACTTTCTCATGGCTTTAAACTTTATCATGTATATTTTTACATTGTTCCACTCTCTGAAATGAAAATGAGTTCAGCTTAACCGTGCGTATACTTTGAAATCACCTTTTATTAAATGTGAACTACAGTTTATTATGTAACTTATACCGTCCTTACTTTGCCTCATGCCCTCTGTGAATGCCTGTTCGGTTCACATTTTGAGCTCATGGGATATTTTTATTGCTCCTGGAGAAAAACTCTGTGAGATTTTTACGCATTTCTATCTACGTCTTAAAAACAATAATTACGATGATGTGTATTTTAGAAGAATGTCCGTGCTTCACTAGATTCGATGCATTTGTCCATTGTTGAGAATAGTGATGATTTTTCAAGATGAATGATTGAATTGAATTGAATTATACGAACAGTCTTTTGTGGTGATTTCTATACTGTAATAAATCAGTCATCACAACATTATCCACCCATGTTGGTTTTTATTCAGTTATGTGTGAAGAAATAAAAATCTCCTCCAATGTAGTCAAGCTGTTCGCTAGTGTTCGCGTGTGTGTGTGTGTGTGTGTGTGTGTGTGTGTGTGACACAACCCAAAAAGGTGTTGTTCTAAATAATTTATTTTAGTCCGCACATGAACTGCTGCATCAATAATCCAAATATTTAACTGATAGGAACCCTTCATATGCAAAACAAAGCTCAATGCAACAAGTGTGCACATAACTAAATGTTTCTGCAGATGATTTGCATTAAGGCAAATATAATTAATTAAATATCTTGTAATGTAATAATGAAAACACAGAGAATTACCATCTGACTTTTTAGCATCTTTCAGCTCATTGTTTTTGTTTTACGGCCCACAACTTTATTGTTTGTTTCCCCCTCACCGCTCTTATAGAGCTGTTTTCTGCCTCAGCAGGCATCTGTTAACTACAAGATAAACCTAATAACCCACCATGCTACCTGCTCAGCACTAAACGGAACCAAAGAGTTGGTGGAGACCAAAAGCAGAGCTAAAAGAGAGTGAATATTGGAGGTACATTCTCCAGATGGTCAGAAACACAAATGCATGATAATGTTGCTCCTTGTCTGCTGGATGTGTAACTAAGCAACTGTTTGCTAAGTTCACCATTTAAACAGGTGATGATATGTCAATGTTGTATTCACGGCTTGTTTCCGTTGCCACCAAGAGGCCACAAAGTGATTTACTGCTGGTAACTTGCTTAAAGTAAAGTTAAACTTAATATTGACTCACACAGGACAGAAAACTTAACAAATTCGTTTTAGATTTCCAAGAGGTTTAATGAAAGGACGCAGACCAAAATGTCTCTGGACGCAATTTGATAGACCTACAAGCATTCAGAGCAACGTAACAAGCAACGCTGGAGTGATGCTCGGTCCATTTTTAAGCAGGAACACAAGCTGGTCGCAATCAAATTACAGCTAAACAGTACACTAAAATGTGTTTCTGAAAGCATTTGATGTGGGCAGGGGCGTGGCCTAAAAATCTGGACCCTGTATACGAGCATTCTCTTTGGTCCCTTCCCCGCATCCACAGCTATTCATTCTAGTATCTTTATGGGCCCTCCTCATGTGAGGGCCCTGTATACTCAGTTCCCTTTTTCCCTCCAGTCTTACTCCTCTGGATGTGGGAAATAAGCAACGCAGAAGCATTTGATCTGCACTGCGTAGTTTGGTCTCAGTTTCGTGAGCTTTGTGTGTTGCACTGGACAGACCTACAGACCTGACGCAGGTCACCAGACATTACACTTATCTGTTAACTCAATGTTGAGAAAGGTGAAGGAACATTTAGAGTTGTTGTCTAAAAAAATCCTTTGTATTTAATAACTACTGCTTCCACTGAAACCAGAATCATCTGGACAAGGAGGCGACGACATAATTTCTAATTTAATAAATCTGACCCCATTTATGTATAATATTATTCTAACTATCAGCCTGATGGTGCACTGTTCCTAAATTACGCTGTTTGAAAAACATCACCGCCCATTTTAACCCTTAATTTACTGACAAATTGTGTGTTGTTATTATATTTTATCCGTTCATCCTGCCTGCAGCAGACTGTGTTGATATTTATTTTTATAGGACTCGTGCTTGCAATAGAGAGCTCCTCTTCTGTCCTCTAACATGTCACTCTGTCTCCAGCAGCTGTCTCTTACTAATGGCCCCGACCTTTTTGCTCCCCCACTCTCCTTCTAGCCCTGTCATCATTATCACAGCTTGCTGTCACACTCTGTGGGATAATTAACATAATTGGACATTATGACAATGACGGACATGAGGGGGAAATTAGTTAAAATGGTGACTTGGCATAGAAAGATAAAATATAATAACAATGATCGACTATTATGACAATTCTGGTAAACACATTATGATTATGATCATGTAATTGATGATGATGACTTGTCACTGGATTAACGTTTAAATTAAATTTATGTGCATACTGTATAATACAAGCGCACCTAAAATCCACTCAGATGCTAAAGTTAACAATGATAACGATGAAAGCACTTTATTTGGGTTCAATGTTAAAGAAATAGTTCACTGTTTTGGGATTCACACTGTTTTGTCAGAATTAGATTGATACTGTTTGTACTGTAAATATGACGCAACAGCCAGAAACTGGTTGGGTTAGGTCAGCATAAAGGCTGGAAACAACAGTAACAGATCTGCCTATACCAGCAGCTCCAAAGCTCAATAATAAACAGATCATATCTTCCTTATTTAATCCAACAACACTCAAAATGTATGCATTAGACACCAAGATTCTTAGTAAAAAGCTACCAAGCTCCAAAAACACTGGTTCCTACATTTCCTATAATCCAGCCAATTGGAAAAAAAATATTTTTGTTACAATATATCCTCACAGCCAGGTAAATACTTACTGTGTGTCTTTCAAACTCCACACCCCAATTACAAAAAACATGCTTTCTGCAAGCCCCCCCCCCAAAAATACCTTGATGACATCATCATTGTTTTTATTTCTAAACTTGACAAAGCTCCTCCTCCTGACGACATTTTACAACTTTAAAACAGAACTCCACCAATTTAATCTGAGTATTCTTGTGAAGTACTGTGAAAAACTTGTAAATAGTCTTTTGTGACTCAGGGGAGTCACAAATCTGTGTGAAATTTGATAAATTGCCTGAAGTGATCAGGACTGAAGAGTACAAGTTTAAAAAGGAATTAAATCTGGGGGTCTGGAGTTAAAAGTTCGAGTGAGATTACCCGACCTCTGTTGCCTGCTGCTCATGTCTGCTTGAGTCTAGCAATTTAAGGCTACATTAGCCGCTACTAGCACAACGACTGAATGGATGAAGAATGCATGGAACTAAGAAGACGATATCTCTGGGTCTGCTGCATTGATATTGATCCTTTTTTAAACTTTTCCATCGTAGTCCAACGATGCGATAGAAGAGCAAAGGAAAATCAGTGGAGTGCACTTAGTGATAACACTGGACAATGTGAATCATAAATGAAAGGGAAAGAGGAAATAATCTAATTTCCTAATTAGCAATTGGTCACTGAGCTTTCTCTGTTTCTGCCCACCCACTGCACACTTTAAAGCAGTGTGTTGGTGAGAACCGATCTGCAGCCATGTGATGCTGCAGAGGCTGAGATACATTTTTCATAAATTTCACAGCTGGCATGTAAACTGTTTTGACATCTCAGTGGGCCATTACCCTCTAACCAGATATAACTTATAACTTAACTCCACACTGACATTACAACAGCTGAAGACACAGTGAGCACAACTCCACGTCTCTCCTTTTTGCTGCAAAAGCACAACCAAACCATGATTAAAAATATGATGATGATATGTAGGCGGACAGGGGATGGTGACGTTGATGATTAAGATGATGAAGGGCAGGTGCAGGTCGTGCGCTGGACCTTCACAGCTTAGGTGCAAACACATTAGGTTGCTGGGCAACCGTGTCCACCGGGGGTCCTTGTAAGGCCTGGAGCTGGGTTGAGACAAGGGGTCGACACAACTCTACCTTCAAACCCCACATCACGCTAAAAATAGACCAGTGGCGTGTGTGTGTGTGTGTAAAAAGGACTGTGGAGAAAATGACAGACAAAAACAGATACATGGAATAAGTGACATCAAGTGTACAGAGAAGGATGGAGGAGAAGATTTGAGGAAAGTGAAAGGAGCCAATGAGTGAAGGCAAAGGCTGACGCATTTGCAGAGAGCTGCTGTAATATGAACTTTTTTCTGTCTGTCTTCTCTGAGAAAGCTTCATCCCCTTCTGCCTTACTTACCTCATGCACACATTCACACACACATACACACAAACGCCATCTCCTTTTATAAAAATACCCAAGGACAATCCTCACTATTAATAGGAAGTGTTGTCAACTGGCTCTGGAGAAATGGGACCTTCTGTTCAGCTAACTATTTTTGCGGCCCTTTGTAGCCATGACCCCTTACACTGTCAATTAAATTAATTTTCAAGACAATTAAAGACATTAAAAACTGGTATTACATATACCACATAGACAAATGGATATTTGTGACAGGACAAACCGTGAATAAACTGTTTTTCTTACTTTTGTGAATAAAAACAATAATTTATTCTGGCATTGAAATATTGAATCTCCTCACATGTAGTCTGTTTTATTTTCCTAAAAGGCCATTGCCATTGTTTTCTGCGTCCCTCATAGGCTCCCACAGAGAGCTGTTCCAGATTAGCAGTGATGGACTCAGTGTTATATTATTTACTTGGCTCCTCTTTCAGCGCTGGCCTCTTTTGGTTCCAGCTCTGGAGCAGTAATCAAGCTCCACGCATACTACAGGTGATTTATAGGCCCTGGGGTCGCCGGCCGGTAGCCCCGCCCTCAGCTATTCCCCCGACTGCTACAGTCTGACTGCATGTACACTGTGAGATGCTGCTGTGGTTGTTAGCTACTTAGCAAGCATACACCTTGAGCCACTTGTCATCGGTTCATGAGATCTGTTGAAACTGCTTGTACATTACAGCATTTTAATAGTTTGACCTGTAAAACATGCAGATTTACATGCGTTGTCATGATTGGGACGGTACTGCAAACAGAGTAATGTTTTGTGTAAGCATACTGTAAACTGTCAGTAGTCAGTACTTTAGAATCAACAATCACCAGAGAGATGTTGTCTTTATTGTGATACATTTTCCATATTTTACATTTGTGTATTACAATATTTAAAGATAGCCCTGTGATGAGCTACACAGGAATAAGTGGTTATATATAATGGATGGGTGGAATATTTAAAGATACTTCATACCTACACAATTGACCGTCCGCTATGCCCTGGACCCCTCAGTTATTGTTGCTACGCCTTTCGTGCATTCCCATTTTGCAGTTTCCATGTAGAAGACATGGGAAAAAAGAAACAGCAGTATTCTTGTATTGCGGTGTAGAGACCAGTGTTATATGATCAAGAAAAATCTAAAATCTGACTGTTTAGCTGCTTAGGTTACATACGTGGACAAGCAAAAAAGGTTATTTTAGGCATGCTAACACACTTTTTCCCTTGTGTTTTGTGGTTCTAGAGAAGGTAAAGGAAAGTTACCACCCTACAAACCCTTTATACGGAGCATCTCTCTTACTGCAGCCCCAGAAACACAGTTTTGATATTCTTTCACAATATTACCTACCACATTGTTGGCGGTGCAAACAAACACGACAGGAGGAGCCTTTTTGAACGTGGGATGAAGATTTTGGAGTAGATGTTTATCTTTCTTTTGCCGTACATATGTCAACATGTCATCCGACTACATTTCTGTGCTCCAGCCAAGCTCTCTGGTGCGCTATAAACAAACACTGAATCTTTGTGGACTGAAGGATCATCCCTACAGAAATAGTTAAGTTTAATGATCCTCAAGAATGGGCACCAGTTGACTTTGCAAACATTTAACTGATAGACACTCCTGGTTAGTACATATACAAATTTACTTTATTATTATTATTAATTAAATATGTCATTATTTGCTCATGCTATTGGTTGCTGATATTTTATTATTATATATTATATTGTCTTTGTTTGGAATTTGAGAATGATGTCACGATTCGTGGAGGAGCGCAGAGGAGGTGAGCCCAAACGCAAGACACCGAGGCAGAGATAAGGTTCAGGGATTTAATCCACAACGGCAACAGGCAAAACAAGCTTACAGGCAGTTGACAGGAAGATCCACACAGAAGACAGAACACTCCACCAGACAAACATGATTGAGTGAACACACTACAATGACCAGACACAGGCTGAGGGAACAGACAAGTATATATGCACACCTGGGTTAACGAGCTGGGAGGGAGCAATACAGGTGACCGGGATCAGGATAACGAGGCAGGCAGAGAGACAGCAGGAAAACAGAGAGGCATGCCGGCAGAGAGAGACAGTTAACCCAGAATACACAAGTACACAGACCAGAAGTAAACACTAAGACACGAACTGAGACACAACTAGGACACAGGGCTGAGATGCAGAGCTAAACAGAACAAGGGAATACACAAGACTAAACAGGGAACACAAGACCAGGAGTAAATACAAAAGACATGAACTAATGTACTGGACTAAGAACTAACTAAACAAGACTACACAGAGTAACACAGAACCAAAAACAGACTTAAACAGAAAAGACATGAACACAAAACCACAATCCTAACAAATGATAATATTGGTGTGAGTTCTGACTTTGAGTGTACTTGAAGCCTATTTCGTGCAAACTGTCCCAAAACTATTGATTAATTACCTTTAATTTTCTTCATTTGTGAATTTCTGTCCTAAAAGGGGCACATTTAACAGATGACTAGTTGTGGGAAAATAATTAATCCGCTAATAAATGAACGGACAGATCTACTTTGTTATTTGGTGCCCGTGTCTTTTCTAGGGCAAGCGTTTGCCCACAGTGCTCTTCTCTCAGTCTCTTTCTCAAGGCTCTGTAATTTAAAAGATTCATAATTGGAGCTCCCTTCCTCATTAGATGAGGGTTCTTGTAGGTCTCTGCAGTACACCTCTTCAACATGGTTATGCACTGGCACTGACAAAATAGAAATATTACCAGAAAGATCAATCTCAACTCTGATCACCTCTTTTCTTGCACCTCCAGCAAAATGGGTGATTAGTTACCCCCCACAAAATGCCTGTCTGTATGAGTGTAATTATTATTGAAAATATGAGAGTGCAAATATTGATTACCAATTTATTAACAGTTACTCAACTACTCTACAGGAGCAATAATGTATCCTCCCATTGATGGTGTGTGTGTGTGTGTGTGTGTGTGTGTTTGTACCCCAGGAATAGGACTTGGGTTGGGACAGCACTTAAAGCTTAGCACCATTCCAGCTAAACACCTGTTACACACACGCACACACACACACACGCACACACACACACCTGTCTGATGCGTACCATACACTCTGTCTGTCTGTCTATCTGTCTCATGCTCACACTTGAACATACTGTGACATGCTCAGAAATGTTGACACTTTTGTCTGCAAGGTCATATTTCTATATTCTCTCACATGGCTGCTGCTTGGCAGTTTATCTGGTTGTAGCCTGCATCCATTCTGCAAAACAGCATCTGACAGACATTTTGTGAGGGGCTCTGGTTGTGTGGTTGCTGCTGAAATCAGTTGATAAAAGCCACCAATCAAATACAAGTCAATTGAACCTGCAGCAGCATATTTGAGCACTCCTCATCACTTTATCATGTTTGTTTTCATCCCTTAAACTGCCTCGAGAGATGACACACGGCTGAACAAAGAGTCTGCCACAGCTGGTCAATAAAAAACAAGTGATAAAAAGTGGTCGTCACCGTCACTCTTGTCCTCCATGCGTCTCTCTCTCGACTTCTTCATAGTGGATTCCCTCCATCTTGCTCAACACTTATCCATCATCCTGTCATCAATGCTGTTTCTCCAGCCCTGTGCACCCGGTCATTCCCAGCTTGCCCGCGCTCAGGCCCGTATATGGCAGGGCCATCCGGCAGGGGAGCTACACCGTTAAATATACTCTGACGCTCCAAGAATGACAAACTCCTCCAACCAACCTGCCAGAAAGAGATGCACCACAGAGCAGAGGGGTTCTAACACACACATTGGGCACATGTACTCATTGCCTCATTAGCATAAGCATTTTCTGCAGCAGTTCTTCAAAAATGAAGAGCCATCTGTGAGGTGCATTCAGGAGTGTTAAAGAATCAGAATCAGCTTTATTGCCAAGTAGGTTAACACATACAAGGAATTTGGTGACTAGGTATATTTCCAGGGCCTTAGGCAGGATATTAGAAATACTAGGCAAACTAATGCACTCCCAGCAACCCCAAACCATTTTGAACAGAAACCAATTTAGAGTTTTGCTATTTCACTTATCCATTTAACTTTTCCACTATAATTTGTTTATTTCTTCATCTTCTTTTTCAACATGAGGTCAAAATAACGTGTTAAAGTCATCTCTTACCGCCAGGAATAACATTTGGGGAATAATTCTGATGCCTTTATTTTATAATTATTGCAATGGTCTAAAACATATTGAGTCAAAAATGTGTGCCAACGCGTGTAAATTTCAGAATGTAAACTTCCCCCTAAGTTGCTTAAACCTTCAAATCTTAAGGAAAAAGGACATCACCTCAGTGTCATCAATAGTGGCTACAGCTCTGTTAGTTTGGAAATCTTGGCATCTGTAAGGCTCTGTACGTGTACAAGTTCAAATTAAAGGTCCCATCTGAAGAATCAGTGAGACTGAAGAGGTTAAGTATTTATGTAATATTATGTAATTATCTGACAGAATTAAAGCCTGTGATAATACACACACCTCATATCATCACTTTGATCTACTTTAAATTGACTATAATTTCACAGCAAAGCCAGACTAGTTTCCAAACTTCTTGAGAATACATAAATCAAAGAGATTTAAATGTGTAAGACAGGCAGTGCAGGAGCTGGTACTGAGCTATTTGTTGATGTCATAAGTCTTATAAAAGACTGGACAGACCGCTGTCAACAAAATGTGTTGGCTCTGCTTCATTGCAAAGCCCAAGCAGATCTTCTGAGGAGGAAGTGGCTCTTTATCAGTTTCTAGTCTCTCCTTGGATCAGAGAGAGACAGGAGGGGGGTGCCTGAGATTTGGTGACATAACAGAGCAACACGAGAGCCTTGGAGTGTGTCCTCACTTTATGTTCTCAGGGACACACTTACTTAAGAGAGTGCCTGGCCTTGGTTTGCTTCCAGGGACAGGGAGGGAGCTTTCAGACAAGAGATTGTTGGCATAGCAGGAGATTCACACATATAAACTGGCTTACTATAGTTATAAAAGCTTCCAGAGTACAGTTTCACATTTTCAATTTAGGTTTGTAATGAATAAAAAGGTGTGAGTGACTTAAACACATGATTATTTTTTTAAGCTAGAGACTTTTATTACTATCACTGACTACATTTACATGCACAGGTGAGAAAGATAATGTGTTTACATGTGTTGCATTAGAGTCTAATTACTCTAAAATCAAGAGTGCATATTTTCAGTAGTCAGAGTTCATAACAAAGGTGAACCTTGCAGAGAAAGTAATTAAGTCCTTCCATCAATTGCAAATTGGTGGTATTGAAGCCTATAGGGGATTATGTTAAAATGAAAATGTAAACTTGAAAACAAAATGTAATTTCACAATAGCATTGTAATGTTCCACATATTTTATATATTTGTCATTTTATTAAAATATAAAATTAATGCAATGCAATGCAATAATCCAATTTGCATTTTGTGTGAGGGTTCTTTGACGATCAAATAAAAATGGAAAAGCTGTTTGATATTTAATTTTAATGTTATTGAGATACACCTGTTAAGAGAGTTAAAGTCAAGGGAATCACAGAGATTTGAATCACAGAGTTATTGCATCCGCCAATGGATGGTTTTCTGACACGCCAGCGATGTCCTCGATTTTTACTCCTGTGTCGAAAATTGTGGAATTACATTTTTGTTTTCAAGTTTATGTTATCGTGTTAATATAGTCCTCTATAGGCTTCCATACTTTTGTCAGTAGCAGAGAGTTTAATTTGCACCGTCACTTCACCCCCTTGTTGCCTTTTCGATGCATATATGAGAAATCTCCAAAAAACATGGACAGCTAGGGCTTGAATGACCAAAAGAAAATGTGTTAGAAATGCTGATAGTCAGATTTTGTTACCTTTGGACAGAGCCAGGCTAACTGTTTCCCCTGTTTCCAGTCTTTTGCAAAGCTAAGCTAATCGGCTGCTGGCGGTAGCTTCACAATCATTGTACAGGCGTGAGCGTGGTTTCATCTGACTTTCAGAAAGGAACTGAATAAGCTTATTTCCCAGAAATGTTGATCTTAATAATTTATCCTTAAAACAGGAAACTGGGTTTGTTGAAGCACGTTAATACGATCCATATATACATTTATTGTGGCAGAGACCTCTACTGGCTGTATGACTGTAGCAAAAGAGGAAGCAGGGTGACATATAAGTAGCGAGGAAGTCTGCGTAAGGAGGTGGATTGGATGGATGGGGTGGATGGGTGGGTCAAACCCAGGACTTTTAAAGAGGAAAACAAGTTCCATGTTCCAAGTAATGTTGAGTTATTTCGCGTTTTAAGATAAATAGCATTACTGACTTCTGTCATGTGATTTATGTCACTCGACTTACTTAACGTATTTTAACCCAAACCACAATGTTTTCCTAAACCTAACCAAGTTAGTTTTGTTGCCAAACTATGACCGCTTTACGTTAACCACATCGTCAACCGCTTATCCTGCGTACAGGGTCACGGGGGGCTGGAGCCAATCCCAGCTAGCATCGGAGGGCCACACATAGACAAACAACCACTCACGCTCACACCTAAGGACAATTTAGGGTCACCAATTAACCTAGTCTTTGGACGGTGGGAGGAAGCCAGAGCACCCGGAGAGAACCCACGCAGACACGTACTAGCAACCGGGGTTTGAACCGACGACCTTCTTGCTGTGAGGTAACAGTGCTAACCGCTGCACCACTGTGCAACAACAGTTATTTCTGAGCGCTTTTCATAAAAGAGCAGGTCTAGACCGTACTCTGTGATGTTATTTACAGAAGCCCAACAGTTCCCACCAAGAGCAAGCACTAGGCGACAGAGGCAAGGAAAAACTTTCTTTTAAGAGGCAGAAACCTCGATCAGAGAGAGAGAGGGAGAGAGTGAGAGAGGGCAAGAGAGGAACAGAGAGAAAGAGAGAGAGGGATGGCGGGAGAGAGAGAGGGGAGGGAGGCAGCCTACACAATATACACAAAGGTACAGACAGTAAAGGTGATGTTGCTATAGACTGAATGAAAAATGGTACAGATATTTATAGTAGTGTTAATGATAATAATCGTAATGTTAATGATTATAATAACAATAATAACAATAGGACTAGTAACAATAGTCGTTGTAGCAGAGGGTGTCGAGTAGGAACACGGGGCAGCAGGTGACCCGCAACCCCAGATCCAGACTCCACAGCTCCAGAGGCAGAAAACCTGCAGGAAGTGATAGGAGGAGAGAGGAGAGGGACGAGAAAGGACAAGACTACGGGATAGGGAAGAAGTTGAGTTAGTAACATGCATTAATAGGATGAGGTTGCATACAGAGGGAGAGAAAGAAGAGGAGAGGAAGCTCAGTGTATCATAGGAAATCCCCCGGAAGTCTAGGCCTTTAGCAGCATAACCATGGGATGGTTCAGGACTCACCTGAGCCAGCCCTAACTATAAGCTTTATCAAAGAGGAAAGTCTTAAGCCTATTCTTAAATGTGGGATGGTGTCTGCCTCCTGAACCCAAACTGGAACCTGGTTCCACAGGAGAGGAGCTTGATAGCTGAACCCTCTGGCTCCCGTTCTACTTTTGGAGACTCTAGGAACCACAAGTAACCCTGCATTCTGGGAGCGCAGTGCTCTGGTGGAGTAGTAAGGTACTATGAGCTCTTTACGTCATGTGACGTACATAGCGTAGTTGAGGTTTGGTCGCCTGTCGCTGGACTGTTAAGAGAAACACTCATATGTGTTTTTTTGGGAGGCATTGACAATGACCTGTTTTGTTGTTTAGGTTGGAGGACTTGTTGGAATAATCTGGTTACAGCAGTGCATATAAACACTGTACACATTCATCGCCACCTTGATGTAACCTTCAAGCCTCAGAGAAGCATCTAGGGGGGTCTTCGGCTGCAGGGTGTCACATTCTCAAACCTCCCTGAAAGAACACAGAAATTCTGTCATTGTGTCATAACTGCCTGCCTACATGCCCACTGCACTATTTATACCAGAGCACAACTGCTGCTATAGGTACAGTTACAGTGGGGTACTTCAAACCCCAGCTGCTCAGCCTCAGCTAATAATACAATGCAGTATACGCACTACCTACCTACACACACACACACACACACACACACACTTTTGGCAGTCACCATCCTCCCTCAAAGTGCTTCCTGTATCTATCACAGTGATGAGCAGCCACAGGCAGGCAGTCCTGACGGGGCCCACCTCCCACAACATGCCACCTGCCAACAAGTACCTCACACACACTGGTTACATCACGACTGAGCCTGTCCCATCCCAGCTCCAAATCATTATGCACATAATCATTTGAGGGGTACGGAGGATGTGGAATATAACTGCAGGATGTTGGCGTGTGCACAGTCTGCTGTCCAAACTAAACAACAAACAATAAAGGCAAGAAGATAATTAGGTCACAGTCAGAGAGTTAAAGTCATATATGAGCTAAAACAAGATGGCCACCACAGGTCCTTCATATTTTATGTCTTGAAATAGTAATACACAATGTATGTAGGTCAGACACACAGTGCCTTAAAAAAGTAATCACGTTGTCATGTTTTACTGTCTACTGGCTTTTTTGACAATGATCAACAGACATTTCTAAGTATCCAGATAAAGGTGTGTATATACTACAATCAATTGAAACCCCTTGACTTACACAGGTGATCTCCATTTACCTATGTGACCAATTAATGTCCTATTGAAGGAGGTGAAAAACAAGTATTTTGTATTTCATTTCCGTAATTAATTCACATCACTTTATATTGATCTGTTTTCACTTCTCCTGTTGAGCAGGATCGAAAAAGACACATTAAATATGCTTTGTAATACACTAAAAACATGAAATTATCCAAGGGAGTGAATGCTTATTACTTGTATTTTTATAGGCACTATAATGTATGTGTTTGCTTTGTTGTTTTTTGTTTCAACAGCAGGTGCATGTATCTGACAGGTGTTACAAAGTTTACGACAGTCAGTTCTTTTAAAATGAAAGTTAAACTGTGTTTATTCTGATCTATAGCTGCAACAATCAATTACAGTTTTTTACAGTCGCTAGGACACATTTCCCAATACTTAGGTCACTTTTTCAAAGCTCTTCACACAGTGAGCACAACAGAAGTATATGTGGGCCAAACATGAATTCTTTTCTCACTTTGACACAACAACCGCCAAAACTCTGTGTACTTACAGGCCATTTTGCACATGCTTACCGTTTTCAAAACTGTTAAACTTAAGTTCAAAACAATAACTGAATAAGACAGCAGTTTGCTACAATTCTACAGTAATATTTTAATTAAATATATTGTAAATCTAAATTTAAATGCTATAAAAACAATTGGACAAATGGACCAACCACAGCTGATTCTCATTGTAGATGAACATCTACACAGGTGTTACTCTTTCATTTTCATTATAAAAGGTTACAACTGCTGAGTAGTTTTGCATTGTGATGTAAACATGGACCCAGCCAGAAATAGAGAAGTGGCTGAAAGAGGAAGAAGAGTGGCTGGGAGGGGGTGAGGAATACGTATGCGTGGTGGAAGAAGAATAAGAGGAAGATCAAGAGCTGTAGTCTCAGATGAGATCAGAGCTACTGTGATTGATCATGTAGTAAATCATGGTCTCTCAATGAGAGAGGCTGGTCAGACAGTGCAGCCAAATCTGCAACGCTCAACAGTGGCATCTATTGTTAGAGTTTTCCGGCAAACCAACAGGTAACTTGTATTCTGCAAGGGCATTTGACTGAGTTGCACATTACAGAAGTAAATAGACTTGTGTGTAATTGCTTTTGCATTTCTGCTTAGGACTCAACGGTTACCTCACACAGGTGGGAGAGGAAGGATGTTCACTGATGGGCAGGAAACTGCCATTGTTGTTATGGTCATCAGAAACAATGGCATAAAACTCACTGAGATTCGAGACCGAGTCTTGGCAGACAATGTTACTTTTGCAAATATTCACAGTATAAGCATAACAACTATTTCTAGAGTCCTGAAAAAACATCAGGTAAGGATGAAACAGTTGTACACTGTGCCTTTTGAGAGGAACTCTGAACATGTCAAGCAACTCAGAAACCAATATGTCCAGGTAAGATCACAATAAAATACAGAACTGTTTTTGAACAAAACCATCACACACAAAGACAACTTTTTAGGTGGATTTATTTTAGAGAGTCATGGAGATTGTGGATGAGGCGGGTTTCAACTTGGCCAAAACACGGCGATGAGGAAGGAATGTGAATGTGGGAAGAGAGCCACAGTGGATGTCCCGGGCCAGAGGGGTGCCAACATTACAATGTGCGCAGCAATATCCACTGATGGACTGCTGTTACACAAACCACTAATTGGGCCATACAACACTGAACGTCTCGTTGCGTTCCTGCATGATCTCTATGGAAGGTTTGTGCTTGGTGAGGAAAGGGATGGAGAGAGAAGAAATCAGCCAGTATTTATAATTGTATGGGACAATGTGGCATTTCACCACTCCCGTGCAGTCACTGAGTGGTTTGCAGCCCATCCCAGAATGGTGTCACTTTTCCTCCCACCTTACTCTCCATTCCTCGACCCCATAGAGGAATTCTTTTCCTCATGGAGGTGGAAGCTTTATGACCACCATCCACATGATCAAATGTCCCTCCTGGACGCAATGAATGCTGGATGCCTGGACATATCAGCAGAAGATTGCCAGGGATGGATCAGGCATGCCAGAAAATTCTTTCCTAGGTGTATTGCCCTAGATGACAGAAGTGATGTGGATGAGAACCTGTGGCCAAATGGAGAAGACCGAGTAGATTAGCATTACTATTCTATCTGTATCAGTGAATGGTGTGTATACAAATTCTTGTATTTTGGAATTACTCAGTGCAAAAAGATTAAAATTAATAAAAGACATAAAACATATTGAAGCATTCTGCATCATGTCTGATTCATTCCAGTAACATATATTGCAGTGAATTATAAACAGAGATGTGTCCTTGTTTTACACATGAAAACATTGTATAATGCTACCTGTTGTTAGTGTTTTTTAGGTCATTGTTTTGTGGGTGACAAACTGTGTTTGTTGTCTGTCAACCTTTGCCAGTGTTCTGGAAGAATGAGTTGATTTGAGACATGTATGAAGTGATTTGGTAGTTTTAGTGCATTTTGAAAGTGAAATGAACTGCTGTGCCGAGCTGAAAGTTGGTTGTGCTCACTGTGTGAAGAGTTTTGAAAAAGTATTGGGAAATGTGTCCTAGCGACTGTAAAAAAATGTAATTATTTGGTTGATCGACACAAAATTCTGTATTTTGATACTGGATTCATCGTTTCGGTAATTTCTTAGGCAAAAATGGCATAAATCCTTCTCCAATGTGATGATTTTTCTTTTATATAACTATAAACTGGAAATCTTTGAGGTTTTGGACCATTAAGCAGACAAAACAAGACATGTGAAGACGACACCCTTCAATCTGAATACGAATAATGAGAAAGTTGAAGCTTTTTTAGATGACAAAGCAGGTATGTAAAGTTCAAATGAATTGACATGCATGATACCCACCTAATCACTCTTTCCAAGTAATGATCCCAAACTAGTATTTGAAGAATTGCCTTTTCAGTGTGCAAGAACACTGTGTGTGTGTGTGTGTGTGTGTGTGTGTGTGTGTGTGTGTGTGTGTGTGTGTGTGGTATTATCACTGCTGTGTTTTATTAGCATTAGAGCGCGGTGCTTAGGATGAGCCACAGTAACCTGATCCCAAATGGAGATTGAGCTAAATGTCAGTGAGCCACCTTGAGCTTTGCACTGCTTCAGTTGGTAGAGAACAAAATCAGAGCTTAAAGAGAGGGAATATTGGACTCACATTTATCAGGTGGCCAGAGACACGACTCCAAATGAATGCTAATGTTGCTCTGTAACTGCTGGATGTGTAAATAAGCAACAGTTTGCTGACAAGATCCTCATATTAACTTGAAAGGTGATGTTAATGTTGTGGTCACAACATGTTTCTGCTGCCCCCAAGTGGCCAAGGTAACAGGGCAATAATAGTTGTTATTTTTAACTACATTATCAGTAATCTGTCTCTCTCAAACTGTTAACATGCTTTCCACAGCAATAAATGGGGCTTAAGTGAACTGAACCCGCATGCTGTTCATAGATCATAAAAGCCTGCCTACCTCTCCATGATTCTCTTCTTCACCCAACACTACTCTTCTTTTTTCCTTTCTTCTCACTCCCCCTGCTTTCTTCGTGTCTGTATGTGTGTTTGTGTAATTATGAAGGCATAACTATATCTATATCAGGCCTTCAGGACTGTGCAGCAGTGCAATCCTTTACTCCTTTTCTTCACGTGGCATATGCATGTGTTTCCTCTGTTGGCTGCCCCACCACTGCTTTATCCTTATGTCATTGTTCTTGTTCTCCCTCTGATAGTTATGATATGAAAAGTCAAGAAGTGGAAGAAGAATTCAGGTGATTTACTTAAGTAAACGCACCAATACAAAAGTGTAAAAATACAATTACAAGAAAAAGTTTTAGACACTGGTTTAACATGTAGCAATGCATTGTCTTTTATAAGCTTATATAGTGATTTAATATATAATATTAATTTGTAAAGAAATGAGCTGTCAGATAAATGCATTGGAGTAAAAAAGTATAATCATTTCCTAATTGTGAAGTAGAGCTATGAGATAACATAAAATGGAAATACTCAAGTAAAGTACCACAAACCTGTTCCAGTACTTGAGTAAATGTTACTTTCCACCAATGGAAAAGTCTTTGTTTTTTCGGGAAATATTGATACTTGATACTCATCCGAGGGCCTTCTTTTGTTCTGACTGACTGGTAGGGAATCTTCCCTATTTAACCTCTGTGGGGTCGTTATCCAGGTTTGTTAGTGCTCCTGGCTGTTGTAACGACCGTCGCTGTGGTCATTGGAGTCACGTGAGGCTAAACGTGAGTGTTCAAACTTCTGGGAAGAAATGAAAGGACAGCATTGTTAGTAGTGTCTCTGGCAACCTAACCTGTTTAGCGACGGTCTCTCTATACTGGCGTGCATGGCCTCTTTCCAACCACCTGTCCTCCCTGTCTGGATTATCAGAGTAACTCAGGGATATTTTCACCAAACATACCACATCCCTGTGTGTTGTAAACCCAAGAACACGCAAAGACAGATACTTTTCCTTCCAAAAGACATCACACCCAAACACACGAAAATAAATCTACTGTATGCTGTCCAATGCAGTGAGGAATGCACATACCTGTACATTGGGGAAACTAAACAACAACTACACAAACACAAAGCCCAACACAGAAGGACTCAGTAGTTTACTTACTTACCTATGCAAGGATAAGGGACACTCTTTTGATAAACACAATGGACAATTTCTGGACGGAGGACAGATGATTTGAAAGAGGAGTGGAAGAGGACATTTACACCATAATAGAGAGACCATTTCTAAATAGGGAAGGAGGGCTAAAACACCACTTATCCCCCACTTACTTCCTAGTAAAGTGAACAAACAGCCAGGATCATTAACAAACTGGTGCCATCAATCACCTTAATAACAACCCCACAGAGGTTGAATGGGGGGATTCCCTACCCATCAGTCAGAAGTGAAGCCCCTCGGCTGAGATGTGAAACTTCAAGTATCTTCAACCAAGTGCAGTTGCCCTTGATTTTAACCTTCCTTGGATAAATAGGACCTGGATGACTGATAATCTTCACAGACTTCTCTTGTCCTTGATACCAAAACCATACATTGTTTTGACATTTTTGACATTTTATTGATTCACTTGTTGAGTGTCCCCGAGTCCACAAACACGTGCACACACATGCACAAAGTATTACCCTGTCATGTGTTCATCAGTGTCCCCTACCTCTCACTCAGAAAACCTTTATGATGCCCCTCCTTGTTGTCCTGACCATGCATGTTTTCTAATGCACATCTTATTTCCAGCTCGCCGGCCCGCAGACCCCTCTGCAGTTGTTGCCCTCTCCCACCCCCCACCCCCGCCTATTCTTTACCACAGGGCCATCCCTGCCCACCTATTTGTGACGTTCTCAGCCAATGAGGGGTGAGTTCAGGGTGAGCAAGCACCAATGAGGCCACTTTTTCATCTGTATAAAACTTTTCAGGACAGTTTGCCGGTTTGCACTTTCTGTCAGTCCAGGGCTCCGAGAGGAGAGCAACAGCCCAGAGAGAGAGAGAGAGAGAGAGAGAGAGAGGGGTTAGAGAGAGAGCAAGTGTGAACTCAGGGGGTTGCCAGTTTTTAATCCTAATCCCACACTTCAAGAAAGTGGTCGGTGAATGAAGTCTCAATTGTTTTAACTTTCAGTATCAGGCCAGCTGCATGGGCCACTCAGACTGATGTAAATGTTTTCTGTGTTTTCTATCTTTTTGTCCTGAAGCCTCTCCGTTTCAGCGAGGATGGAGGTCGCGCACACCAAAGAGTCTGGGGAGGTTCTGTCCTACTTTGGCGTCACTGAAGAGATTGGCCTTTCGCCTGAGCAGGTTAAGAAAAACCTGGACAAGTATGGCTTCAACGGTGAGGGAGAGAAAGAAAAAAAATGGATGGACGGTTGGATGGAGCATTGGAGAGTGGATGAAAAGAGTAAATCCAGGAGGAGGAACAAACATGTAATTTCACTGGATTTAGTTTGGAAGAGAGAATGGAGGGCACAGATTGCTGTGACTCTATTTGTATATGGTAGAGACACAGTTTACCTGAGAGGTGTAGCAAGATAAAATGTCAGAGATACTAAGAGGAGGAGAAAGAGAAGGTGAAGGAGGAAAAGTAGTGGGACGACCACTGAATGACGATGGATGAACTGGCACTGTGTGTGACTTTTTCGCTGATGGTCTAATTAAGGGAAACAAAAGGGGGAGTGATGTTTGTGGAGCAGGTGCATAAGAGTTTCAGGTTTCTGACAATCGGTACTGGCTTTAGTTCAGATTGAAGATTCTGTATTTATCTTTTATTCCGACACTGAGTGAATTCAAGCATGACAGCTCAATTCAAGGTCAACTTACTTACTTGGTTATAGTAGTAAGTAGTTTCCATCTGCTGAGGAAGGCAGAATGTGTGGCTGAAAGCTCCCAAAAAGGCTTGTAAGTGGACCTTGAATTCAGATTTTTGTTGTCAAACTGGGTAAATTTAGTCTCCAATCTGACATGAAAGAAATTACCTTCATCATACAGGCCGTGTAAACCTGTTATAATAGAAGAAGCGCAGGTGTAATAAATAAGAATCGATGGCTCTGTTTCTAGAACTGGGACACCTGCAGCAAATGGAACAGAGCCATCGTTAATGTTATTAATTACACTTATGATTTCCCGTCTATGACAGGTCAAAATGTCTACCGTTAAAAAGGCCTGTTAGTAACAAATACCTGCTGGACTAGAGCATCTTACACACAGTATAAAGTATAAAGTCAAAAGCAGCTTTGTGAACAATGTTTTTACTGTTTTACTTTCACTTTTTACTGTCTTATCGTTGCATTATTTCATGCTCAGCAGATTGCTGTGACTCTATTTGTGTGTGTAGCATCTCAGCTGACAAGTGGATGTTGACAGCGTATCATCAAACTAGAACAACAGAGTGGTTAGGGTCATTGTAAAGGTCAGTTAATAAAGTCACTATATTTGTGTCATAAACTGGCAGAGGGACAAGGAGGCCTGAACAAAACAGCTGCTACGCAACATTAATTAATCACTTAGTTCATTGATGGATGTTACATTATAGTTTCTGTAATGTGATGTTCAGGTTGTTGTGTTTTGATTCCTTAAACATTTTACGTGGCGTGCAGCTACGCGTTATTAATACTGTTTGTCTCTCTTCACCCACAGAGCTGCCAGCGGAGGAGGGTGAGTCTACTTTACGCCTTAAACACCTGCTTTTCAATCATTCATGTCCTGTTGATATCAGAGTGCATCTTTTAACTGTGCCACACAGACACACCTGTCCCCTCACTTCCTGTGATGACACGTCGTTTATTTGACACCTGTCATTGGCTTCTTGCTCTGTTCCACCAGACCAGGCCATTCAGTTTTGGTTGTTGTAAACCCAAACTTGCATTTTAATGGTCTTCCAGCTGACAGTCCTAAATACTAAGAGAGCTTGAACACCACAAAGATAGCTTAATGTGAAGTTGTTGAAGCAAAATAAAGTACCACTTACCAAATATGTATCCTTGGATGGATCACAATCAATGTTTTCTTCCTACTTAAACCTTACTGGTTAATCTATCTTGTATGCAAAAGCTTATTTATTATTGAGATTCAATTTACATTACATAGTATTGTAACCATTTATCAGGTAAATATGTAAATATATATTAACATATACACCAAGGAAATACACAAATGACAACACCCTTGAATATGTGATTTATTTTTTTTTTTTAACAGGAAAGAGTATCTGGGAGTTGGTGGTGGAACAGTTTGAGGACCTGTTGGTCAGAATCTTACTGCTGGCCGCCTGCATCTCTTTTGTGAGTTTGCTCACTTTCCCCTTAACAATAGATGTGACCAGCATCTTTCCATGAGTATGAAGTGCTTGGCAAATAAAAAAGCCAAGACAAGAAGAACAAATGAAGAATACATTATATAAGTTAAAGTTCACAACTATTGCTGAACAGTTTGTAATAGTTGTAATAGATTAAATGTATGTTAAGAACATCAATGGTAGAAATTGAAGCCTGAACCTCAAATTTGTTTTTGCTTTTAGCCAAGATTGTATCTTTGAAATTTCAGTACAGTTTCTACCCATCAAAACCCTGCGTTTAGCATGTGGAAGTTGACCAATTGGAAGGTGGTATCAAAAATTAATAATAATAATTAATCATTCAGCTGACGCTTTTATCCAAAGTGACTTACATTTGCTATATATATCAGAGGTCACTCACCTCTGGAGCAACTAGGGGTTAAGTGTCTTGCTCAATAACATATTTGAGGATGTCGCAGTAGGTCGCGGTGGTAACTGAACCCTGGTCTCCCACACCAGATGCATGTGTTTTATCCACTGTACCATCACCACCCCATAGACCACTGTTGTGACCTTGCTCTCACCCATCCATAACATGCTCATAGGGACCACCAATCCGATGGAAGAGCTGCTTGAGAGGCAACAAAGTCATATATTAGCTGCTCAAAGAACAGAAAAACAAAAAACAAACACAAAAAGAGGTAATTTCTTGTCACTAAATGTGGTTTGATAAACTCCTAGGAATAAAAGATTGCAGATTACAAAAGTGCACATTCAGGGACAATAACGAACCTGACAGTGACGTGAGAATAACTGCATCTTCTCTGACCCCTCTCCTGTTTTCTTTGTGATTACACACACACACTCATTGGTCCACAAACACAGCATGTGTATCGCTGAGTTATTAAATTATATTTGGACCCATGTCCTCATTCTCTTTTACACAAGGAATCCCTCTCTCTCTGCCTCCTCCCCCTCATCTGTTGCTCTCTCCAAAACAGTTTCGTGGAGGAGAGTAGGCTGGACACATTGTCTTAATCCTCTATCTCTGCCCTCTGGCCTCCCTGCACAGCTGTTACTATGGCCTTAGAAGGCCTGGCGGCTCTGTGTGCGAAATAGAGAGAGCAAGATAAAGAGAAAGGCAGAAAGAGAGAGTGTGTGTGTGGGCACATATGCATGGCAGGAGCTTTATTTTAAGAAAGTCTCAAGCCAGGACGAGAAACTGTATCCTTGGACAAAGGTCAGGGATGGAAGGAACGAGGGATGGCTTGCAGCAGCAGGAGAGAGTGTGAGATAGAGGGCGGCGGGGTGGTGGGGTATTGGGTTGCACAATGGCATTGTTTGTTACAATGACAAATGAGAGCAATAGATTCAGAGTCGTGTATGGTTTCTAAAAGGGAGAACACTAAATACTGCAAATACACGGTCATCCTATTCATACACAGAGGAATGTCCTGCCACTGTGACGTGCTGACAGGACCTGACGCTCTTTCTGAAGATCGATTGTGTGTTTGAAGAGAAGTAAGGTGAAGACAGACTGGAGAGTGAGCAGCAGAGCCTATTTCTGGGAAAGGGAGGGAGAAAAAGATGTGAGATGGAAAGCAGGCTAATGTAACACACAGCAGGTTATGATGGCGATGAGCGAAAAGTTGAATCCTACAAGATAAGGACGGGATTCTTCTCTTCTCTCTCTTTCTGGTTGGCTCTGTGCTCTGCTGGCCTGCAACTAATCTGTGTCAATGTCAACACGAAGCCTTTCCAAAACAGACCTGCGTTAGTAACGTGGGTCTCCTGTTCACAGGGGCGCACACGTGTCAGACTATAGGTTTGGAGAGGAAAAATTTCGCACATAGGAAGTGCAACAGGTGCAAGACACTATAGAGAGTATCAAAGGCTACAACAGTAATACTTCACTACTCTAAGCAAAAATGAAAAGATTAAAGTTTGTGATTTATAAGTGAAGACTTGAGTGGTCACAATGGCTCTCATTCCCATTTGCATGCAAATAACAGATGCAGAAATGCAATATTTGAACATTTGCTATTATTTGCCCTTTCAAATGTGAGGACTTGAAGCTTTTCTCTGTTTATATGATTGTAAATTGGATATCTTTGGACATCACCTTACACTCTTACACCTTAAACGAAATGATTAATAGTAAAAATTATTAATAATACGAGTAATATTAGTAATAATTAAAATGAGTGTTGGCTGCAGTCCTAATGTTGTCCATGAGTGTATGATTGTTTTTACCATATTAAGTAATAAAGGGATTAAAGGGATTAAATAGCCTACTATTTTTTTTTCAAATTTACATTCTAATATTTACTTTCTGTCTCTTTCAGGTACTGGCTTGGTTTGAAGAAGGTGAGGAAACTGTCACTGCCTTTGTCGAACCCTTCGTCATCCTCCTCATCCTCATTGCAAATGCTATCGTTGGAGTGTGGCAGGTCAGTGAGCACACGCACACACACACACACACACAGGAACAATTGCAATCACAAGGACACATACCTGTCCCTGAATACTGTCTTTTACACACACCTAAATATACTCTTATACCTAGTAACAGTCACACACAATAAATCACAGATGATAGTGGCCTGCTCAGGTCGCAGTCTGTGTCCTTTACTGTGAGCACACGCTGCTTTCAGAGCAGCGGCTGAGAAGTGCAAGGGAATCCAGAATGAGCGGCCTGACGTCAGCAAGAGGTGAAAAGGTGAAAGGGTAAGCCAACGGCGGACTGAGACCCGCCCTGCCTTGAATGCTCAAAGTGCAGTCTGCTTTGATACAATCCACACAGTAAAAATACAGAGGGACTATCAGGTTACGCAGGCCTAGGGTGTGTGTGTGTATGTGGAAGGGGGGTTCATATCAACCCAGCGACAGTCATTTGGAAACTATGTACAAGGATTCACACATGGTGGGCATGGGGGAGAATGGAGGGAGGGAGGGCGGCTGGCATCAGTTGGGCTTTACACTTCGAGGCGGTCGAGGGCAGCCTTGGAAGAAATCACAGAGTGAAGAGAACATCAGCCTGTTGTTCAGCAGACAGAAACCTCACACTGCAAAACACATGTGGTAGTCACTGAAGATATAATGTCAAACAATTATCATAAACATTTATAATTTTTTAAACCATAATTTAACAACCACAACAATCACTCAAGTGATGTATTATTGTGTTTGTTCTTCTTTGAGATATTGACAAAATACATTGCTGGAATATTGCATCTAAGGACAGCATTGCATGTTATTGAGAATGTGGTGGGTATATACATATATATGACAGTGCACAAGAAGAGGTGACACACTTGCAGAGTTTGTCTGCAGTTGGCATGATCCGAGAGGTCATAGCACCAAAATGACCATATTTCATGTTTTGTTCTGTGTGTATTACTGCGACAGGAGCGCAATGCAGAGAGTGCCATTGAGGCTCTGAAGGAGTACGAGCCTGAGATGGGGAAGGTTTACCGGTCGGACAGGAAGAGCGTGCAGAGAATCAAGGCCAGGGAGATTGTTCCTGGTGATGTAGTGGAAGTTTCTGGTAAGATTCCCAAAAGTGGAGGGCTTTCTTTTTCCCGACTTACCTGCTGTATTTACTCAAAGTGCATTCTGCCACTGAAATTGCTGTAGGAATTTGGCTACAGCAGCAATCTTCAGGGTCACAGAGTATCTTGGTGTGGGAGACATCATTGTGGTCAACTCCTAAAGAGCACAACAGTCTCAGCTCACAGTTAAGATCATCAGAGCATGTTAAAATAAGGACAGTGCACAGACAATCCGTAATTTCAGTGTTTTGTAAAAGCTGCTGTATGACAAAAAGCAATCTATATACATTTACTTAAAGTTATAGGCCAACTTACTGAAACAAACATTCATGATCATGCAGGCAACACAGCTATGTGGAAATATTAAAAATGGAGCTTCTGGTCTGTGTCTTTTCTAGTCAGGAGACAAGTTAGCAAAGGAAGCAGCAGCCGACACTGGGAAATTTAAATGAACTGACATTGATAAAGTCTTGCAAAAGAGTGGCTCAATCTGTATGTAAATGTCAAATCATACGTATAATGCATGGTAAGGTGGATCCTACATACTAGGAATATAATAAGACTGAGGACACACTTTAACTATGTAGCACATCCTAATAATTAAGCCAGAGGTCATCTTTGTGGCTTATCCAAGACTTCTCAACCTTCAATCTAGATGGCGATTTACAAACTCACGATCAGTTCAGAATACATTTGCACCGTGCACTAGAAAACAAAAAGATAGCTACAGTTTGCGTGTTCAGCCTGATCTCTTTCCTGACTTCTAATTTAGCATAACAATGAAATCAAGTTTCTCAGTTTCCTTTAGCTTCTCGGCTCATCAGCTCATATACTTTGAAAGAATCACATGCGTGTGTGTGTGAGAGTACATAGCTGCCGATGTCCTTGAGAATGAACAGGGGCCCTTTTAAGGCAGTCACAGAAAAAAGGGGTGGAGGGGAACTGAAGGAACTTGCTGTGGGAAGAAAAAAAACAAGCTTGAGTATAAATACACTTAATATCGACGGCCAGACTCGCTCCTCTGTCTCTCCCTCTCCCTCTGTTTGCTGTACACCTGTTCTTTTCATTTCATGATCTCCCCAAGGTCTCCCTCTCCCTCTGTCTCTGACTGTGGTATCAGTTTTCAACAACAACACTATCCATCCAGAGTGCTAAAACCAGTCAATCAACCCTGCCCCCTCTCCCTTCCTTCCTGCTTCCTTCTGTAATACTGCAGTTAGATTGACATGAATCTGTTTGTACTGTAGTTCTGCACAAAAAGCAAAAGCTGCTATATAAATAAATCATTTAATGCTGAATGGACTGAATTTTGAACTTTTGTGTGCATTTCTGTGTGTGTGTGTGTGTGTGTGTGTGTGTGTGTGTGTGTGTGTGTGTGTGTTTGTGTGGACACCAGTTGGTGACAAAGTGCCAGCAGACATCAGGCTCATCTCCATCAAATCAACAACCCTGCGTGTGGACCAGTCCATTCTCACTGGTACGTGTCACAGGACAGGTGAACAGACAAAAAAAAAGATGTCTTTGAAATCTGCTTCCTTCCCTGACCACCCTTCCCAAAACCTGTGTCTCTTATAGGTGAGTCTGTCAGTGTGATCAAGCACACTGATGCTGTTCCAGACCTCCGAGCCGTCAACCAGGACAAGAAGAACATGCTGTTCTCTGTGAGTCTTTTTTTAATGCGTCTTGCCCTGTTTTGCCATCGCTTGGCTCTTCCTTTTAAACCTGATTGTTTCCATCAGACCTGACAAACTCTCCTTGCTGTTCATTCTCCTAAACATTTTTCTTCTCAGCCTTAGTGCAACTGCCCCACTTCCTTTACCAAATAAATATTTTTCACAGCAGCAACCATCTAGCAGCTCTGTGAGGCTAGCAATTTGCCACAGTGCTTTAAGCTATATGTTAATGCCACCAACATGCTCACACAATGGCAATGCTAATGCTGATGTTAACCAAAGATAAGGCTACTGTACTCAGCGGAGGCTGATGGGAATGTCATTAGTTTTGCTAATTTTTCATTATAAAACAAACTATTTGACAAATCACATTTTTTACACAATGAAAAATCAGGAGTCAGGATGATTCATCTTTTGGGACCATGACAAAATTTCGTGCCAATTCATCTAATAGTTGTTGAGATATCTTGTCTGTTGTCCAGACTGACCAACTAAACTTCTAATACATTTCTCCCTCTCTCTTAAAACTCTGTTCAGGGCACCAATATCGCAGCTGGAAAGGCCACTGGTATTGTTGTTGCAACTGGCGTTGCCACTGAAATCGGTAAAATTCGTGACCAGATGGCTGCCACTGAGCAGGAGAAGACCCCTCTGCAGCAGAAACTGGACGAGTTTGGAGAGCAGCTCTCCAAGGTGGGTGAGGACAGATGAAAAGGTTTTCTGAAAATGTTTATATTAAAGCTACATCTACAGTCTCACACATCCCTGTGATTGTTCAGGTCATCTCCCTCATTTGTGTGGCTGTGTGGATAATCAACATTGGCCATTTCAATGACCCCGTCCACGGAGGATCCTGGTTCCGTGGTGCTATCTACTATTTCAAGATTGCTGTGGCTCTGGCTGTGGCTGCCATCCCTGAAGGTAAAACCCCAGGGATTCATTTCCATTTGGTTATCGAAGATTATCATTCTAAGATTCATCTTGTGCTGCTCATCTATGTGATGCTGTAGCTACCAGTTCATTAAAAATTACATGAGGGCCATTGGCTTAGGATTTACAACTCATACAGTACTATACACTTTATTAAAGGAGAAACTCCACCGATTTGTGACATCACTTGAGTCCGTGTTGGTTGGATTGAAGACTAAAAGTTTAAAAGTGAAGAAAAATCTGGCATTTGGAAATGTAGTGACCAGATCACCTGCTTGAGGCTAGAGACTCAAGGCCGTGTTAGCCGCTACTAGCATAACACACCAACCCAGAATAGTACAAATACTTAAATCCACCTTCATTCATTTTTTTCCTTTATTTTTGGTGGCAGGGTTGGACAATCAGCTTTTTCTGATATCCTCCTAAAGGATATTTTTTAGCAGGTGCAGAAGCAGCTTATCTAGTTTCTCTTAACTTGGAGAAGCAGCTGTGTGTCACAGACAGGAAGCCAAACAACTGTTGTCTTCTTGATCTAATTCTTTTGGTCTCAACACAGCTCCAAGAATAGATGAAAGTTAGAAAGACAATTGGTTGATAAATCAAGAGCTTGCAAACTCATCTGTTGTGATTAGGGCCCTAAAAATCATCAAACTCCTACACTTGAAACAGCTAATTGTCTGCCGCCTCAATGGTAGGCCTACCTAATAAATATTCTGGGACAGATACAATCTGAGATTTGGAGGTGCCCACATTCCTCCCCATCACACCACAGTCAGCTACACACTCTGCCAATGCTCATCAGAGGCTACATTGTGATGATGTCAAAAGGACAGCATCATCTGCAAACAGATGCCACATAATGTCACTAAACTGGACACTCTCCAGACCTTCACTGCACCACTGCGAGAGTTGATTTCTGCCAAGAATCTGAACACAGATCTGACTGAGTGGCTTGCAGCAGCCCCCTCCAACAGGAATACCTCGGAGAACACAGTAGTTTGGGAGTACTCCAGCTGATGTGTGAACGGCTACGTAGAGACCAGCACTATTGTCAGCCTGCCCAGTGGCAGAGTCCCTGAAGTCCTGGTGGTTTTAAACATAAATACCAGATCATTGTTTTTTGTTGCGTGGTTCTTTGGCTCAAGAAGTTCCTCTTAATGTTTAGTCCACCTTCCCAACTGTTTGAAAGCAATAACTGCGTATTTCATTCAATACCTCTCTGCCTAACCTGTCTCTCCATCCATCGCAGGCCTGCCAGCCGTCATCACCACCTGCCTGGCTCTGGGAACACGTCGTATGGCCAAGAAGAACGCCATTGTCAGAAGCCTGCCCTCTGTGGAGACCCTGGGCTGCACCTCAGTCATCTGCTCTGACAAGACCGGTACCCTCACCACCAACCAGATGTGTGTAACTAAGGTAGGTTCATACTCACATGTGCAAGGTCACACATGGACAAAGATACTCACATTATTTTCCAATTCAGAAAGTCTGCTGCTGACTACAAATGAGAGCAGATCTAATTCAGGAATTGTGTTTGTTTCCATGCAGATGTTCATCATTGATAAAGTCGACGGTGACGGTGTTTCCCTCGGTCAGTTTGACATCTCTGGCTCAAAGTACACCCCAGAAGGAGAAGTGTAAGTGTTAAAAGAGTTCAAAGATAATGTTATAAGACCATGTGAACACCATAATGCATTCTTGGATGGATGTTGACAAAATATTTTGTCAATCTTTTTTCACTAGTACAAGGAATGGAGTGTCTACAAAGTGCGGACAGTATGACGGACTGGTTGAGCTGGCTACCATCTGTGCTCTGTGCAATGACTCTTCTCTGGACTACAACGAGGTCTGCAGAGTATTCAGGACATTTTACGTTAACGTTTATGACATTTAAGTATACACATACCACACTAACAATTTAAAATGTACTTTCTTTCTGTCTTATTTTTTCATAATGCAGTCCAAGGGTATTTATGAGAAAGTGGGTGAGGCCACTGAAACAGCCCTGTGCTGTTTGGTGGAGAAGATGAATGTGTTCAACACTGAAGTGCGTGGCCTGTCCAAGGTGGAAAGGGCAAATGCGTGTTGTGCTGTAAGTCCACAAAATATTCCAATATGGGCAAAATGTGATTTTCGACAGTCTCAAAGTGGTCAAAGGGAACTTTCACTTTATTTTCTAACAGGTGATCAAGCAGCTGATGAGGAAGGAGTTCACCCTGGAGTTCTCCAGAGACAGGAAGTCCATGTCAGTTTACTGCTCTCCTGCCAAGTCCGCCAAAGCTCCTGTGGGAAACAAGATGTTTGTCAAAGTAAGTGTATGACACAGAACATACAGTATACAAAACACTCCATTAAGCCAAAAGCAGACAACAAGACTACAAATCAACAGCCTTACTAGCAGCTCTGTGAGGATGTACTCAGGATCAGAAATGCTTTGAGCTAAATGCTGAAATTGCAGCTCCCAATGACAATGCTAACATGCTGATGTTTAGGAATAATGTGAACCATGTTCACCCTCTTAGTGTATTAATTCAATTAAATTTTATTTGCATAGCGCCAATTCATAACAAAAGTTAATGCATTGCATGTTAGCATGCTAACATGTGCTACAGCACTACACACAAAGTACAGCCGAGGCTGATGGAAATGTTATTAGTTTTACAGTTATTTAGTATTACACTAATCCAAATTTTAACCAAAGTCACCAAAGTTATTACAATTTATCCTGAGGGGGGCATGAATGTCTGCATGAAATTTCATGACAACCCACCTAATAGATGTTGAGATATTACAGTCTAGACCAAAGCGGTGGACCAACTAACCAACACTGCCATCCCTAGAGCCTTACGGCTCGCAAAATAAAATCTTTCTGGTAACACTTTCTATGAAGGTCATCGCTATAATGACTTATGCATATATTTATAACACGATATAATGCATCCATAAGACATTATAACAGTTGTTATAATCACTCATTGTCATTATATCGTGTTATAAATATATGCATAAGTTATTATAGCGATGACCTTCATAGGAAGCGTTACCATATTTCTTTCTCTCAGAATAGAAATGACATGATAATAAAACAGCCATCCAAGATAAAGTTCAACATTCAAAACTGTGTCAACAGGGTGCTCCAGAAGGTGTCATTGACCGTTGCACGTACATTCGTGTGGGCACCACTCGTGTACCCCTGACTGGCCCAGTCAAAGACCACATCATGTCAGTCATCAAAGAGTGGGGCACCGGGCGCGACACCCTCCGCTGTTTGGCACTGGCCACCTGCGACTCACCTTTGAGAAAGGAGGAGATGAAGCTGGAGGACTCCACCAAGTTTGTAGAATATGAGGTGGGTGACTGAGGACGGATACAGACGCATTAAGGCGAAATTAAAGAAAAGGATAATACTGCAGTAGTTGCTGTCCTGCTTGAAAGTAGCTCCAAAGGACACTAAACCTTTTGCTTTCTTTGTCTCTCCAGACTGACTTGACTTTCGTGGGCTGTGTTGGCATGCTCGACCCTCCTCGGAAAGAAGTTGTGGGTTCCATTGAGCTGTGCAAGGCTGCTGGCATACGTGTCATCATGATCACTGGTCAGTACATGTATTATATTCAGTATCTTTTTTCTTTTGCAATTTCTTTTGACAATACAGAATTTGTTTCATGACAGCACCCCCCCCACACACACACACACACACACACACACTCATACACATACCTCCACCTCCATCCACATTGCAAATTCACATCACCACCAATATAAACATTGTCAAGTAATAAAAACAAAATGAAATACACAACAAAACATAACCTGAGAGACTTTACAAAGGTGAGAACCTACACAACATACTATTACAGCTAATTATAGCTTAGGTATTGATTCTACATCAAGTCTGGATCAATCGATTGCAAATTGGGTGTCAATATAGCTAATATAGTATTCCCATATCTTGATGAACTGGTTATATCTCTTTCTCAGAACATATGATATTTGCATTTGCATTAATTCATACCTGAGTATCATTTATAACAAGGAAAGCGGGCAATCTGATTACCATGTTAGAGTTATGCATTTTCTTGCAACAGCAAGTACAATCTCTGGGATTGTTTACTAACAGTGTTGCTACTGAGATTAAGATCAGTGACCAAGTAAACATAACTCAGGCTCTAATGGAAAGGAGAGGGCATATGGAGTCATAGAGGGCATAGTATCACACAAGTCATTCCAAAAGTGCTGTAGTTTCAGATATTGCACTGTATTTATGTAACTTCTGAGATAGAGCCAGTGAAGAAAATTGTAGTGAAAAATTCTGAACCTCAAATTAATGGTTGCACAAATACTGTCTTCACATATATTTCCAGTACCAATGACGATGATCACCAGTGTTATTCCTGAAGAAATTCTTTAGTTGGAGATATTGTAAGAAGATATGAACAAAATCTTATTAGAAAGTGATTTCTAAGATATATTTGCACGGTGTTGCAGTGGCACTGTCGCCTCACAGCCAGAAGGTTGTGGGTTCAAACCCTGGTTGCCCTGACCTTTCTGTGTGGAGTTTGCATGTTCTCCTTATGTCCGCGTGGGTTCCCTCGGGGTGCTCCGGCTTCCTCCCATCATCCTATGATATGCAGGCTAGGTTAATTGGTGTCTCCAAAATTGTCCTTAGGTGTGACTGGTTGTTTGTCTCTGTGTGGACTGGTGACCACCTTTTGCCCGATGTAAGCTGGGATTGGCTCCAGCCCCCCGCGACCCTGTACACAGGATGAGCGGTTGACTATGGATGGACATGTCCTCCCTGTACAAATTTCTCTAAATTAGTTATTCTTTTTTCATGCAGGGTATGAATATCCTGCTATCAAAAACTGAAGGAGCATGAGCAACAACAATTCGCCACAACACGACAGCATTTCACCACAACACGACAGCAATTTGCTACAACACTACTGCAATTCGCCACAACACCACAGCATTGGTGAGACAGAAAAGGAAAGGGTAGATACGTATTTGACACTGATCCTCGTCCTGATTGGTTGCCTATCTCTGTCCGTCATTTTGTAAAGCATCTGTGTCTGGTTGCTAATCTACTGCAGTATCTACCCTTTCCGTTTCAGTCTCACCAATACTTTGGTGTTGTAGTGAATTGCAGTAGTGTTGTGGAAATTTGCGGTCGTGTTGTGGCAATTTGCGGTCGTGTTGTGGCGATTTGCTGTAGTGTTGTGGCAGAATGCTGTCGTGTTGTGGCTATTTGCTGTAGTGTTGTAGCTATTTGCTGTAGTGTTGTGGCGAATTGCTGTTGTGGGGAATTGCAGTTGTGTTGCAGCGAAATGCTGTTGTGGTTTGCACTTCAGGGCCACCGTAGTTTGTTGACCAAATAATCTGCAAGTTTACACCAGTTATTCACAAAATGTATTGTAAGGGGATTTATCATTTTACCTGCAACATTTTTGGAATTCCATTTGTATATATGTTGCATGCAATGTTTTCACCCAGTTCAAATAATTATATTTGGGTCCAGGAGGGGCTCAATGATATTCAAACAAAGACCAAACAAATTACATTTTGAGTTTGGGGGGACAAATCGAACTTATAGCAATCACAGGTTGGACAGGTTGGAGTGAACAGTGAGCATGAAAACAGTGCCTTTTGGATGAAATTAGTAGATGTGACTCCTATACTCAGTGGTTAAATCTCATTGTATAACAAATCAAGCCTAACAGAAAGGATCAAATCTTTTCATCATTTCTGTCCCCCCAGGTGACAACAAAGGCACAGCTGTGGCCATCTGCCGTCGCATTGGCATCTTCTCAGAGGATGAGGATGTCACTGGCAAAGCCTTCACTGGTCGTGAGTTTGATGACCTCTCTCTATATGATCAGAAGACTGCTGTCCGAAATGCTGGCTGCTTTGCCAGAGTGGAACCGTCCCACAAGTCTAAGATCGTTGAGTTCCTGCAAGGCTTTGATGAGATTACTGCCATGGTGAGAAGAAAGGACTTGTTGAGTCCCTTGTGCTTAAAATTGAATGAAACAATTTGACTCTCAGTTTAACACATTATTCCTCTTCATTTCCCTTCTACCCTTCACCAAGACCGGTGATGGAGTGAACGATGCCCCTGCCTTGAAGAAGGCGGAGATTGGCATCGCCATGGGCTCTGGCACTGCCGTTGCCAAGTCTGCCTCTGAAATGGTCCTGGCTGACGACAACTTCTCTTCCATTGTGTCTGCCGTTGAGGAGGGCAGAGCCATTTACAACAACATGAAGCAGTTCATCCGCTACCTCATCTCCTCCAATGTAGGCGAGGTTGTCTGGTGAGTACACGTAACTTGTGTAGATGGAGAGATGAGGTCTAAAAATGGGGAAATGTACCATTCACAAACACTACAGTGTAATGTGGAAAGAGGAGAACTCTCAAAAATAACAATGATATAAGACAAAGAGATAATAAATGTCGGTCCAAAGTGGAAAGCACTGACAGAGTGACTCGTGAAAGGAAATTTCATCAAAAACACTTTCTAAAATGCATATGCATCATACATAAGCAGTGAATTTAATCAACACCTGTGACCTTCACAGCCACGAACAGCCTTTCCTTCAGCAATTTGCTTTATTTTCTTGTGGATTATTCATTATTTATCTAATTATCAAAAGTAGGCATACATTTTTTTTTTTAAAGAAGTCATATTATGCTTTTTGGCTTTTTCTCTCTCCTTTATTGAGTTATCTGTCTTTTTTTGTGCATTTAATATTGTTTGCAAAGTGAAAAAGCCCAAAGTCCACCCCAAAGGGAGTTCCCATCTCCCACAGAAAACACTGCTCTGAACTGCCTGAAAACAGCTCGTTTGTAGTCCAGCTGTTTCCCTTTCAAGCGAAATGCGCCTCATATAACGCTCGCCAAGCGGCTAGTCTGACACAGCCTCAAAAACACCCGTGGAAAAACACTGAGCTGCAGCACACACCTCTTCTCCCTTCCAAACACTAGCTACCCTCCAGGCAGTCAATGGATATGTTTTTACTGTGATGTAGAGACAGAGCTCGGTTAAAACTTTATGGATGAAAGATACATTTGTTACAGATTAATAACTCACCACTCTGAAACTCTTGCTCCAGTCCATTTTACTAAGTTGGTTCTCACTGACCCACCCTTCTCTGCTTTTGATTGGCTAGTGGTCCTCAACTAGGAACTGCGCATGTGCAACTCCCAACAAAGATCATTTAGAGGCAAGATGTGTCACTCCATTGCTAAAACGAAGCCTTCAACACACAGGTTGAAAAGAGGAGCTGCAGCAATGTGCAGTATGACAAAAATATGTTGTTTTTTGAAAATTAAACCATGTAACGTTTTTCACTTGTCATAGGGAAAGATCACAATGGCTCCCTTCCTCCAAGAGTTCCAGTAAGCGATGACAGACAGCAGGCACAATACCAGCACCGGGTTGCACCAACAGTGCTTAAGTTAAGTTAGGGCTTAAAGTCAAGACTAGACTCTTTGTAACTACTAGCTAGTTTGTAACTAAATCAGCTACAAAAATTGGTAACACCACGACTACTTGGGGCATAACTTCATTTGTTTAGACTTAAAGTCATAACTACGGCAAGTTGCCAATCAATGATCAATGAGTTAACATACTGGATTACTGTGGTGCAAAATTACATGCAATTAATGATGAAAAATGCTGTGGGTCAGAAAAACATCTGTTTTACCTTTATTGGGTATAATTCTGTGACATTTTATGATTTACACCTACTCTGGGGCATGTATATCTATTTAGTTGTTACTTAGAATTATGTTGTAACTTATATATGTGGTGCAAACGCTTTGATTTTAGCAATGCATCAATCACAACTTGGTAATAATTTACATTATAAATAGGCAAAGTTTGAACTTACACAAAGCTGGTGCAACAGGCTGCAGGACCCTGAAACCAAAGCAGCCATCATTAATTGTTTTATTTACACCTGTGCTTTACCTGCTGTGTCACTGCCCTATAAATTACTGGCAGATGCTTTTATCCAAAGTGACTTACATTTGAGAAACAACATACAAGCATCAACAAAGCATCAAATACAGTACAAGATCTACAACTGACAATAAATACTAGTAAGTGCTAATACCACATATCGTTTCAATGGGGTAAATACCTAGGGAAAGAAGTGAGAGTTAACAAAAAAGTGCAATCAATACAAGATAACTGTAAGGGGATAGAAAAGAAGAGCACAGGAATGTTAGAGGTTAGGAGTTGTTAGAGGTGTTATAAGAGGAAGTGTTCTCGGAAGAGATGAGTTTTCAAGAGCTTCTTGAAGTTAGAGAGGGACGCCCCTGCTCTGATGGCGTGTGGTAGCTCGTTCCACCATCGTGGTGTCACAGATGAGAATAGCCG
>NC_060151.1:12630612-12630923 GCF_021292245.1 Micropterus dolomieu
CTACCTACCTACACACACACACACACACACACACACACACACACACACACACACACACACACACACACACACACACTTTTGGCAGTCACCATCCTCCCTCAAAGTGCTTCCTGTATCTATCACAGTGATGAGCAGCCACAGGCAGGCAGTCCTGACGGGGCCCACCTCCCACAACATGCCACCTGCCAACAAGTACCTCACACACACTGGTTACATCACGACTGAGCCTGTCCCATCCCAGCTCCAAATCATTATGCACATAATCATTTGAGGGGTACGGAGGATGTGGAATATAACTGCAGGATGTTGGC
>NC_060151.1:12630943-12713292 GCF_021292245.1 Micropterus dolomieu
GTTATAAGAGGAAGTGTTCTCGGAAGAGATGAGTTTTCAAGAGCTTCTTGAAGTTAGAGAGGGACGCCCCTGCTCTGATGGCGTGTGGTAGCTCGTTCCACCATCGTGGTGTCACAGATGAGAATAGCCGGGACTGGGATTGCTTTGTGTGAAGGGATGGCAGAGCCAGGCGGCGTTCGTTAGAAGAGCCTATTGGCCAAGAAGGAACGTAAACTTGTATTATGGAGCTGAGGTAGATAGGTGCAGATCCTGTAGTCACTCTGTATGCAAGCATTAGTGACCTGAATCTGATTCTGGAGGCCATGGGTTGCCAGTGGAGGCAGAAGAGAAACTGGCCGATAGTTCTCAACTTGAGTTGGGTCAAGTGAGGGCTTTTCGAGCAAGGGTTTAACCCGAGCCCTTTTGAAAGTGGTCGGGAAGGTTCCTGAAGCCAGAGAAGTATTTATCACATGAGTGATTGCCGGGACCACAGAAGGAGATATGGCTTAGAGGAGATTCATAGGAATCGGGTCCTGTGGGCATGTAGTGGGACGGCTATGGGTCAGGAGTTCTGATACTTCGTTCTCTGTGAGAGGAGTAAACGAGGAGAGTGAAGTGCCATTGACCTGGGAGGGAAGAGCAACAGATATAGCAGGACTGCTACATGTTAGCCTTGGTGTTGAGCCTTTTGCGCCATTTCCCTTGGAGGGAGACATGTATAAGGACTGCTACATGATAGGTTTTCCTGTGCCGTGTTCACACAGTGGGAGCTGACCAGGGCGGGAATAGAATGGTTGATTTTGAGAGATTTAGAGAATTTGCTTGTTACAGCCGCCACTTTGCCTGTGAAGATGGCAGCAAAGGTATCAATAGATTTTCCAATCCCCCTGTAGATATGAAAAGCACCAATGAATCTCTACCACAGTTGAAAACAAATAGAATAGTATAGCCAAATCTTAGGTTGGTATCCAGACATGAACACACTGAAATCACCAACACCCTCACACAATCATATCTAGACAGATAAGAAGAGGGACAGTGTTGAACTAAGAAAATTATTTCCCACGCTTTCTCCTTAAGTATCTTCCTGACCGCTGCCCTGGGTCTGCCTGAGGCTCTGATCCCCGTCCAGCTGCTGTGGGTCAACCTTGTGACTGACGGTCTGCCTGCCACAGCTCTGGGCTTCAACCCTCCAGATCTAGACATCATGGGCAAGGCACCCCGCTCCCCCAAAGAGCCCCTCATCTCTGGCTGGCTCTTCTTCAGATATATGGCCATTGGAGGTACAGCACATTATGTTCTCTCACTCTCTCTCTGTCTTACGATCTTATGAAGCACTTGAGTGCAGGAACATGGACATATTATCTATGATCTGAATCTGTCCTGTCGTCACACTTTGATTTGGTTTGATACTTACTGATACCGCCAATAAATCCTTCATCCCATAGTGGTTGAAGCACTTGCTTGTTGCAATTTCCTTTTTAGTTTGTCTAAAACGGCCTCCAACAACTTGTGACAATCTGGTCTTTTGAAAGAACACCACAGCCACATGAGAATCAAATGTTCACAAATGCAGCTGTAAATTTCATCTCAAGAACTCTGAGTATGCAAATGAACACTGGTTTCTTTAACAACGTCATCAAAACTCTCTGGCAGAAGTTATACATGTAACATCCACAGGTTTATTCAAGATTTTTAGTTTTGAACTGCTGTCACAGGTTCCTTGAATAAATAGTTTCTTTCTTTGGATGAAGGACTTTCTTATTTAACATGGTAATATCTGTTCCAGGCTACGTTGGTGCTGCCACTGTCGCAGCAGCTGCCTGGTGGTTCTTATACTGTGACGAAGGACCAATGATCACCTTCCACCAGCTGGTTAGTATTTAACATTATTTAGTCATTTGTTAATTGTTAACTTTTCCTACAAATTATGCATCTGCGGTATCATCTCACAGCGTGTAACTAAGCTCCTCAGAGATTGTGTCAGACTTAAGTGAATACCAGTTTGTTTTTCTGTCTTCCCTGCCAGTCACACTTCATGCAGTGCAGTGAGGATAACGAGGACTTTGAAGGCATCCACTGCGAGGTGTTTGAGGCAGCTCCTCCAATGACCATGGCTCTGTCTGTGCTGGTCACCATCGAGATGTGCAATGCTCTGAACAGGTCTGACTGCACTGTGAACGCACTAAACGTCAACACAATAACAATAGATGATATTGTCCCTAGTGGTGAAAGTAACAAAGAACATTTACTCAAGAACTGGACTTTCAAATCCAAATAATGAAATATTTTGCCAAAAAAGCAAATATTGGAGAATTTGCTACCCTGTTAATCACCCCCCCAGTTTATCCTGTGACTCTTTAGGAGGGGGTCTGACCGCAAGGTTGGAAAGAACTGGACTACTTAATCTTCAATAGAAAAAGTTAGAACTAGCTCCATCTTAATTGGCAAATAGTAAAATACTGCTTACATATTAATGGACTGGTAATTACAATCTAATAATGTCATGTCAATTGTTGTATTGGTACTTTTACTTAAATACTTCTTTAACTGCTACGTAGTTTACTCAGTGGTGGAAGAACATGGGAGCCATTTTTCTGTATTGAGTATTGTTAGTTTGAATGCATTTTGCTGATCCTACTTATGTATTGCTGCTGAACTTTTACTTGTACAGTGTATTTTTACACTGTGGTATTGAAGGAACAACTTGTTTAATCAGACCTAAACAAAAAAAGGATGGTACTGCAACTATGATTCTGATTATAACAATACACACGATACACAATATGAGGACATCTTCCTTCAGTATTTACCACATATGTATCAGGGCTCATATACATACACATTTTTTTTTCATACATTCACTTCAACACACACACTCATATGACCTTGAATATTTTCAGTCTGCATTAACGTACCCCTCCGCCTCCCCATCCAACCCCACCTTCCTCCTCCTACCCACACCCCAGCTTGTCTGAGAACCAGTCCCTGATGCGCATGCCCCCCTGGAGCAACGGCTGGCTGGTGGCCGCCATGACCCTCTCCATGTCCCTTCACTTCATGATCATCTACGTCGACCCCCTGCCCGTAAGTCTGGCCTCCTGCACTACAAAACAAACGTCCATCTCCCTCCACTCCTCCCTCACACACACCATGCTCTCTCTCACAATCTCATGGCTTACAGACAACGCAGCGCTCAGTTGCCCCAAATTACTAACATAGGTGGCATTTAAGGTGGCACACAAACAAACCAGCTGCTCAGCTTTGCGTGGCCTTTGTGAATTCCTTAATGGGTGCAACTGTTTCTGAATGTCTTTGCACAATTCTGGGTGAAGAACATTATCTAACAAAACCTTTCAGAGAATACTTTCAGTGGAATATGTTATTTATTGTTGAAATAAATCCAAGTAGGAACCTCCGGTTCTGAAAAGTGAAGCCAATGAAAAAGTGCTTTAAACCTGCATTCTTTCTAATGGCCTGCAGGGAGCGACTCCACAAAGAAGTAAGATTGTATTATTGTTACTGTATATTAACTATACGTTACTCGTTAACTGTGTATCCTTCTAGCTACATTATACATCAGTTGGTAATCCTCAAAAGTCAGCAAAAGTTGCTATATTTCCAAATGTTTTCACGTTTCTGGGCATTTTCAACATTTTCCTGGATAACTTTTGGGTAGAGAAGATGACTTTCAGAGATCGTTTACTGTTACCAGCTACCTAATAACATTGACAAAATATGTCTACATCAATGCAGAACAAGTTTCACTATTTGATACTACTAGTATGTATTATTTTAATTTAATACTTTACTTTGCCTTTTACTTTATGGTTTACCATTTACAATGTGTGCTTCCATGGGAGCTACCATTGTTGTGTGACGTCGGGGTACATATTTTCTCTCAGAGTTTCTCAGAGTAGGAAATCTGACGTTCCATAGTACTTTTTCTAGTCGGAGGTCAGAAATTTCCCAGTTCCCAGTTACAGCATAATGCTGACGTTCCATATTTAAAGCATGTTTGCATGTATTTAATTAAAAGTATAAATACTATCATATAGTAAAAAATGCGTGTAAATTGATGTAGAAATATGTTGCTAGGTAGCTGGTTACACTAAACCAAGGCAGTGCTGAGGATGCCACTGGGTGTACACTTGAGAGTTTGTCACTGTCAGCCATGTTTTTCGTTCACTATCGGCGTCAGGCATCACCATGCACCTGGAAAGCTTTGAGGTTGAAAGTAAGATGTTTCAAATTGGACATTTCCCAGTTTCAAGCAGTCTGGAAAGCGGCATTTGAATAAGTTTAAGAGACCAAACTGAAGCAATGATCATGAATTGGATCTGATGTTCATTGATCTCAAGTGGTCACAGTTAGTAACAAACACAATAATAATACACAGAATAATACAGACATTTAAACTGATCATTAGCACTAATGTTAATAGTGTCTGTATAATTAATATACAGCTGCTTCTTACTAGAAGTTGTGCATCTTGGCATCTTTAACACGGTGCTGCTCTCGTCCACAGATGATCTTCAAGCTTACCCACTTGAACGTTGAACAGTGGATGATGGTGTTGAAGCTCTCCTTCCCCGTCATCCTCATTGATGAGCTTCTCAAGTTTGTGGCTCGCACATACCTGGAGGGTAAGATAAACATGTGACCTGATCTCCATTTTTCTTTTATTATTATCAGGGTGGTTCATAGTGTGTAAAAAATACTTGGAGGGGATTTGGGCATGACAGGTGCTGGTCACATTATCATTCATTGGTGTGTGTGCTGCTTCAACACACTCAGGGTAAAGCTGGGATGATTTTCATGTAATCGGGCAAATAAACCGCATACAGAGTTTCCATTTTAAAAGCTTACATTAATCCCTCTGGTGCATATCGTGCATATTTAATTTTGTGAAACATTTTATAGGAACTGTTAGAGGTGCAGAAGTTATGAGTCAGCAACTATAAAACAATAAATTAGGCTCCAACACTTGGAGAATACAGAAATCACTCTCATTACAGTACATCACGTTGATGAGTAATGTGTAATGAAGACAATGGGCTTGTGCACCAGAACCTTATGTTCTTACTGAACTGAAATATGATAACACAGTCTAAGTAATGTTTCTTCAACTCTCGTGCATTTGTGTTAAATACAATGCAGCACTATGTGGGAGTCGGCTCATGCTTGGGCTATAAATGTGTACACATCCTTCTATTCAGATGCCAGACCTACTATTAAAATATACACCACGTGTACAAATGTTAAGAACACATGGTTTCATCCCTCTCCTTTAACATTTCAACCTGAACTTATGCCACCGTCTCCTTTTACATCGGTTTTTAAGGAATATATGATTGATTAATGGAATAAGTTACTTCCCAATTAAATGCCATTTAATGTATTTTAACTGTTGTTTTAATCTCTTTCCTTTTTCCTTATAGTTTTAATTATCTCCCACCCTCTTTCCTCTAATCTCTGTTGACTCTGATGACATTTATCTAATTATCCTCTCCTTGGATGCTCTTTTTCACCGTTCCCTCTCTGACAATCCAGCCTAAACCTGTTTCCCTCTCCTCCATACCCCCGTAACAAAACAAGGTATTCCCCTGACTGACGCTAAAGGCTTAAGCACGCTGCATCATGCACGTCTTGCTGGGTATTATACATGTTTAAGTTACTCTGTCAAAGAAAAAATGTCTGTTATGTGTGTGTTTTGTTGATTTTGTCTGCGGCCTAATACATTTGAATCCTGAGTGTAGCTGTGATCAGTTTGGTTGGCTGTGCAAGTAATTGGTCTCCGCATACTATATAGTATTACATAGCTGGGGTTTATTGTTGGAAGCTTGAAATGTTATGTTACTTGTTTGAAGTAGCTTGTAGATCCTCTGAAAGTAAAATACTATCCTGCTTTAACTATGCATTTACTGTAATCAAACTAATATTGTGCAATTTGGTAGCAAGGTAAAACATAATCAAAATGGATTATGTTGTATTATTTCTCAGACACATGTAGCTCGCTTGCTGTTGTGATCATAAGAGGCACCCAAGCAGCCTTGAAATCATTATTTTGGACATTGCTCACATAAAAAAAATGCTTCAACATTTAGATTTTCTCACCTGTCACTGTCACAAGGTGTGGATTTTAACTGGAATTGCATTTTATATTGTAGTTTAGCTAATACATTTGAAAAGTGCAATATTTTTCCCACTATGTGACACTGCTCAATAACGGACTAAAATAAGTTGGCCTATATAAGATGTAAATTTGGGAAATTACTAAGTTAGCTAGTTCGCTTTCTTGCCGAGTGAATACATCAATGCTGGAAACAGCAGCCTGTCTCTGTCCAAAAGGTAGCAACCAGCACCCCTAACACTCACTAATTAACACATTATAGGTAACCTGGTTTGTTTAATTCATGTATGTAATGTTATTTCTTTCAAAAACGTGTTTAAACGATCAATTTATTGTTTTTCTGCTGTTGCATCAAGCCATTTCTTGAACCAACGCTGGTTTTGGTACAAATTTAAAAACATCTTTAACAAGCTTTTTCAGAGTTGTTTGAACAGGACAGGCTAGCTGTTTAGCTACGCTAAGCTAAACTAGCCGGATATTGGCTACAAGTAAACTTCTTTTTTTCCCCCCCCCAAACTGTTCCAAAAAATATTCCTTTAAACAAATTATTGTTATTTGTTAGTGGACTATTCGCTCATAATGTTTTTACTTAACCTCAGCACAATGTCATTACCATACAACTGACAAGCTCGCATTTTCCTATCCAGGGAAAGTCTAGCGGTAAAGTGTGACAGAGAGCGGCTGAAGCAGAGAGAGCGGAGACTCAGGGTGGAGAGAAAAGGCTGAGCGCTCCCCAGAGAGAGCTGCCAAAAGTCACTTGACCTGATCAAAACAGCAAGTGGCATGAATACAGAAGAAAACAGCCATCTGAAAATACACCAAGAATGCTGCAAAATATTTTTTCTGTGTATGTACTGAAGTTAATATATAGGTAAGAAGAGTTATTAAAACTATTGTGTTGATTCTATTCTTAAAGAATAAAGATATGTATTAAAGAAATCATCAGACTTGGGTGTCAGTGTTTAGCACCATTTCCTGACCTTAATCAAGGTTCTGTATGAGCACAACAGGAACTATAATGTAATCAATAACCCGTAAACCCAGTGTGTCTCTACGGCTGTGTAGCATTAACGTTCTATATTGTAACTATATTGTAAAATTGACACGTGACTCCATATATCAAGTTGGTAGAGTGGTGCTGCCGCTGTATTTTGTTTTAAATTTTCAACATCATGCATGTATTTCCAAACAAGTTAAATTTAAATCAAATTATAGAGTATATTAAGTCCTGGTCTTCTGTTCTCAGCCAAGGGTTAAACTGTATCATCTTATTTACTTATAAACTCAAAGGTTGAAGAAAAGAAAGTGACCATCTTTACTTTTAATAATGTATTAACACAAAACAAACTGACAAGATGTTACACATTCACATTTCTTCACTGATTTTTACTTAGCTTCTTTCCTAACCCACAATCATAAATTAGCTTTAAGTCTAAAAGTGATTATGGTTGTAGTAATAATAAGAATGGTTAACAAGGCTAAGATAAAATAAAGACAAATTAATGCGGTAAATAAAAATCCCCTGTGAAATTCTGTTAATTTAGGAGTTTTCTACTTTGTATCATTTCATTATTGCACTATGATTTGCTGCTTTTAGAGATCCTCCTTCACAAAGAAGATGCAAAACAAAGTCTGCATGGGAAAACATTCGTGTAGTTTGCATATCAATTATGCAAGTGAGTGTTTTGCTGGAGTCATGTCAGTATTATCAAAGGACTACATTTACGTATGTATTAGTACAGGAATAAACATGTCACTGGATGCAAGAAAAAGGGTGTGAGAAATGTTTTTAGTGTCCCCAAAGCATTAACGGTTCATCAAAAATAAATTTGGTCTCCAAGCAAAAGTTTCGGTCATTGACACCAAACCATCATTTCTGAAACAAACACAAAAATAACGTCTCTTTAGGAGTATCCATCCAGTGTTACAAGTGCTGGCAGCACCATCTGTGAAGATCCCAGTGGTCACGACAGTATTTCATGTGCCGATGGTTAGCTGGTCCTTATTGATCACTGTATCTTGGTCGGCGCTCTTTGGTTCCAATGTGACTATAACTCACGAGGCGTCCGCAGGCGGCGAACCAGCTTCACTGACTCCCCCTTCCAGGATTTCCTTGACTTGTTCAAGACTCTCAGCCTGTCGGATTACCTCCAGCTTCACCTGAAGGGGAGAGAGGGGTCAGTAAAATATGAATTTGTCATTGATAGTGTGAAAGTCCTACTGGGTCACCTCAGAAAAATTGTTCCTGCAATTTCCTTCAGTCAGTATATTTCACTCCTCCACTCCCATAACTTCTAAAACCGTATGCTGCTTCTTACCTGCAGCGACTGGGAGAGCTGAACAAAGTCCCTCTGTACAGTCTGGCTGGTGTCGACCTGGGAGCGCAGACTGATCACTTGGCTACGCAGCTCCAGACACTGTTGCTTCAGGGCCTCCTGACAGCCACAGAGAAAACGGTCACATTAAAATACTTCTCGTCTACAAATTTCTCCATGGCCTAGCACCGCCCTTTTTATCAGTTCTTCTCCATCCGTACACCCATATACTCTCCACTCCCCACTCCAGGCTCTGCACTATGGGGGACACGGACTTCAGTGTGGCTGGCCCTAACCTCTGGAGTGCTCTCCCCCAGATTTGGCACCAGTGCAAATATTTTAAATTTATACTGAAATCTTACATGTATAGATTAACCTTTCCTGCAGCTTTGTAATATGTATATTATCAATGTATTCTGTGTTTCGTTTTATGTATATTAGTTGTATTTGATCACTTGTTTTCCTTTTTGGCCTTTTATCCTTATTTTTTTCACTCACTTTTGAAGTGTCTTTGGGTGACTTGGAAGGCACTGATAAATAAAACGCATTATTATTTATTACTAATATTATTATTATTAACGTCATCATAACAAGGTGCTAGATTAGAAAATCTATTACTTAGGAAACTCCTACTGGTAGTACCAACAAGAGAAACGGTAGCTAACAATAATTCATGTCATTATTTATACTACGAGGTGCACATGTTCAGTTAGTTTATTCTTAAAAAAGGTCCCACATTATGCAAAATGCACTGACAATGTCCATTCAACCTAAATATTAGGTGTGGGGTCGAAAATCGATACAGCATAGTATTGCGATATTTTCCGTGGCAATATTGTATCGATACATGGACGTCAAGAATCGATTGTACATGAGAATCTTACTTTTTGGTACTATAATAATAAATTCAATTGCTTTTTCAGTCCATGACAAAAAGAGTTTTCCTTTGGGGACATAATTTGAAGTTGGGATTAAAGGTAATAAATTGCAATATATCGCAATGTGTTTAAAATCGCAATAATATCGTATTGTGGGGCCTCTGGTGATTTCCACCCCTAGTAAATGTCCCTGCTGTGTCTAAAGACCGCCAAAAGAAATACAACATAATTGTCTCCTGCTCAGTCTTTCAGTAAATGTGTGTGCAAACACGCCGTTTGAATTTCTCTCCATTCTTGACGTCATGAATGGATCTGGTCAGCATAGGACCTCTTCCAGCCCTTCAGCACCCTTATTCAGTATGTCTCGCAGAAAGTGATTTTACGTTTATGAAGGAAAGGTAAGTATTTTCAATTTTTTCCACTTATGTTTCAGTTTATTAGTTCAGTTTTTTTGTACTGTAAATGTAAACATTTTCTAGAAGACAAAAAAATAAAAGTATGAACCTGAAAATTTGAATAATATGGGACCTTATGGGACCAATAACCACAATTAATAATTGATCTTGAAGGATCATTCTTGACTTGACAAAAAAGTCTCAACACAAGGTCCAACTTAATTGCTGTTTCCCAAACTTTTAACCACATACCTTGGTCTTCCTCAGTGGATGGAGTTGCTCAGTTGTCATGGAGAATGTGTATTTGTCATTATGTGACCTAAGTGTGGATTTTCAGTCACACGGTCATACAGTATTTGGGTGAGATTGTAACCTTCGTTTCTGTTCAAGGATGGAAATTGAGCAACTCCATCTGCTGAGGAAGGCCACAAGGGGTGGCTGAAAGCTTTTACAACAAGTAAGTTGAACCTTTTGTAGAGATTCTTTTAAATAACCATTACAGACAGGAATCATCACTAGTACAAATAACAGCACTGTAGCTAAAAAAGCAGGTTGGATTTACCTTATCATTAATGATGGCCTTGTTGGTGTTCTGCACATGAGAGAGTGCCACCCGCAGGGCTTCCAGTTCAGTGCGGCAGGCCAGTAGTTCAGCCTGCAATTGGTCCTTCTGAGCCTGGATCCTCTCTGTCTCTGTCTTCAGACTAGACAGCTGGACTGCACACACAATCGCAAACAAGGCGGCTTAAAGTTTATGCTAGAAGATCACTGTGGAGTTCACCGCACCATCTACAGAAACACTGCTGTGTATTATTAAAAGGAAAATTCCAGTTTATTACATCTTGGTTCACCACAGTGATACAAATGTTAAAGGTGAATGTAACCCTACACCAATGACAAGACCTACTAATTGGTTTACCAGACTAATAATAAAACATGTTTACATTTACTCACCTTCCAAAACGTCTGACGACAGGAGTTGGAGCAGGCAGGAAGAGGTAAAGAGAGAATAAACAATGTGTCATTGTCAAGACTGTCGGTGTTGAAAACCTGCCCTAAATAATAATATAATGCACAGACCATTCTCCTCTGTCCGGGTGTCCAGCTCATCCCTCAGGTTGACAATCTCAATGCGAAGACGCTCTTCACAGTGAGCCCCCTGCACGTTAGAGTCACCATTACTATTCATAAACGTTGTCAAAGCACAGACACAATCTAACCACCTATACCGCATGAAATAAACATTTTACACTACCAACAGATGGCCAAAATACTTCCAGAGCCAGAGCACTGACAACTTGGGAACAAAAGTGAACCTTTGTTCATACTCTTAAAAGGTAAACGACATAAATACCGGAGCCGTTTGAATCATTTCCAATTCTGAAATGAAGAAAAACAGCACCAAACTAAAGGGAAGTCACCAATGAACAGATACAGGGTTCTGTTCCCTTTACAATGCGATGTGAAACTATTCTTCTCAGTAAAGGGGATGTGAAAACTGTAAAATACAATGATTTTACTAATTGTGTTACAGTGCATGTACATCTGAGTTTTCAGAAACTGGATCCCAAGTGAGTTTTCTTTGCCGCAGCACTCATGGAGCAGATGCACTGTAAATGAAAGCCTAGAACAATACTCATACCTGCAGTGTTGGTGGGAATGATGAGCTGGACTCTGGTCCTTCATCCTCAACTTCCTCTCCTTTCAGTCTGGACAGCTCACTGCACATCTTCCTCTGGGAAAATGACAACTCTGCCTGGACACACGAATGCTCATTTGAACACCTACTCCTACAGAATAATGTGTTAACAAATTGTGTGCTGGCTCTGTTAATTATACAGACTTGCCCAAGGCATCAATTGACTACTGTTGGCTTTTTCACTGTGTGATGGATGAGTGAGTCATCGCGCACAAGGTTTACACATTTATGGCAAAAACATATTTAAGAAAACTTCTAGGCATCTTTTATAAAAATGGCTGAAACTAAACATAAGAAAATGTAAAATCTACACATTTTGGGAAATAAGGTTATTCTCTTTTTTTGCTGAGTTAGATGAGAAGATCAACACCACTCTGATGTCTGTATGGGAAATATGTAGCTGGAGGCAGGTGCCAGTCAGCTTAGCTTAGCATAAGAAAAGGAAATGGGGGGCTAGCTGGCCTGGCTCTGTCTGAAGGTAACACATCCTACAAGCGCCTCTAAAGCTCACTAATTAACATGTTATATCTCGTTTGTTTAATTTGTACCATTTGTGTAATCCATCCTAACCCTAACTGAAATGTAAGAGCAACACATTGTGGTTTTACAGGTGGGTTATGTGCCAGACTTTTCTTGGCTGGGTGCTGGTTGCCTGGCAAACTCACAATGACTACCAAAAGTTACTGTTCCCCACCAAGAAATACTGTAGTCCAGCACACAAACACGGCAAGAATCTCTGCAAGAAGGCATGTATCGTAAAACTTTGATTAATAGCCCGGGCTTATATTAGCTAAAAATCACTGAATTGACCAGGCCTTCATTCCTTCTGCACAAAACTGAAATAGGCTATAATCAAACTGTTTCAACCAGTATTATACTTTAGTCCCCGGATCTCTTTTTAAGGAACTAAAAGGTTCCTTCAGCCCACTGTTTCCACTGTGGACTAAAGTCCTGCAAAGATTAAGCAAATTAACCAGCGGACGTAGGCTGTAGGCCTCCACGACGTACAAAGGGATGCACAGGCATCATTATTTGTAACCACTATCCATGAGCAAAATTTATAAATGAACAACAGATTTGATTGGAATACAGTGAAAAACTATAGGCTTTGCTTGACCATTAAAAACTGCTTTTTTGTGTAGGAGTATAATGAAGAGACACACGATAAAGTTTGTTACAAATTTAATAACAAACTGGATAAAACCATCAAGTTCTTAAAATAACTTCAGCACAAGAACGAAACACAAAACATAAAATCGTGACAGTTTGGAAGGTTATTAAACCATTTCCAGCTGCAGCTCTTACATCTGTGTCTGCCTGAGCTCGGAGGAACGTCATTTTTAACGAGCTTTATTACCTTCTGTAATCAGCTGTACCGCTTGTTTTGGAGAAGAGGAGACCGGCTTCAGCTCTGAGTAAAAACTTTCTGACTGATGAAAATTTAAAACAACAACTCCGGCCCCAGTATTTAGCTTAACTCCATCAGCTGTTCGCTGTAAACAAACAACAAACCGCTGCAGGCTGGCTGTTTTTTCAGAGGGATACATTTAATGCTGACGTACAATCTCAGGCGGACATCGGCGAGACTTTTGAGGCTATTTGACTGTTGATTGTGATTTACTGGTTTGCAAACAATGGTTGAAAAGAGGAGCAGTAGTAAAAAAAATAGCCGACATGCTCAATTTAAAGCCAGTAGCCTCTACTCGCCCATTCAGAAATTCACTGAAAGGCATGACCCACCCCACCAAAGTACCGGTTCTTTCGGAAAGTACTACCCCACAAGCAGGGACTTTTTGGGGGGTAAAATAAAGACCCTAGAACTAAATTTAGACCCTGGTCCCTGCAGTGGAAACGCAGTGAGTTCCTCCAAAGATTCCTAGTTCCTCTGGTGGAAACACGGCTTTATATAAAAATTGTATCAAATCATTAATTTGATCTAGCTCCGACAGACCGTTTAGTTGCTTTTATTTTCTAGGTAACGAGGTAACGAAAACAAGCATACCCAACAACACAGAGCAGGATGAAGAGAAACGTGTGGCAGAAGTTAGGAGACAGTGAGCAATGGACTTCACGTGACAGTATTCAAAGGACAGGATTAATTTTTATGAAAAGCTGTTTTGATTCTTTTGATCAGTGGACCAGTACGGACTTACCGAGTGCTTCAAAGGTAACATGAGTCGGCAGTTTAATATTTGTAAGCTGGCAACCCAGGGGACTTTAGGAGGTGTTATCCATCCAAAGGACTTCTATAAAAACCTGACCAGGCGTCTAATGAAGACAGGCATTTATTTGTCAAAGTGTGGACTCACACAGGCCAATTAACCAGACAGGCGGCTATTTCCCAATATGTTCTATTTTTTCTTTAAAGGAAATCACCATCTCTGACACAGTCATAACACACTGTAGGATCGACATCATAGCACTTACCAGCCGACTCTGGACTGCATTCTGTGATTGGCTAAAAGATTTCTGTAAATCCTGGAGGAGGGCCTCTGAAGCGTGGACCTGAGACTGGAGAACTGATACCTGAATACACATCCAGACACACACATAAAAAAATTAAGTGAAATGTGTATGATCAGAATCAGCTTTATTGCCAAGTAGGTTTTCACATTAAATGATTTGTCTTGGTATTTTGGTGCATATTAAAACACATAGTAAGAGAAAAGAAAAAGAAAAGAAAAAACAAATACTGCAAAAGTCATAAATCATAATGACAAAAATATATCTGTTTTTAAAATGAAAAGAGCTGTAGAGTGTTTAAAACAAAGAGGATGGAATGTGCAAATGTTCACAGTATAAAGGATTTGTGCAATATGCAGAAGTAATAACCCAAAAAAAGGTGCATTTGTGCAACTGGCTACAGAGCAATGTTCCTCACCTGTTTGTGCGTGTGGTTGGTCTGTGTATCCAGTTCTTTCTCCAGCTCCTCTTTCTCAGCCTGCAGCCGACTTACCTCCCCTCGCAGCTCTGACACCTGCCCAACACACCACGCCATCATTACACCACAAAGTCTTTTGTCTTCTGGGAAGCTTTTGGTCAGACCAAAAACTTTGCAGCAGTAAATTAAAAAAGGATGCTTTTTTCTTTTGCTTTACCCTTAGCATTTTACTGTGGCAACATTTCTTAAAATTTAGAAGTATAAAGACGTAGTGATTCAATAAAAGTACAAAACCTGACCTTACCAGATATAATGGTCTGTACCTGAGCATTGAGTGAATCCCAGTCGCTGTGCGTGACCAGTCGGTGTCCAGCCGGCGGCAGGTAGATGGCTTCAGGCACCAAAGTTCCTGTGGAGACTAGAGAGTCTGTGTCTTCCTGAGCATGAAGCTTCCTGGGCAGAGAGGGCGTCTCTAAGGAGAATGAGGACAACGAGTCCGAGTCGCAGTGCCGCAGTGAAAAATACCCTTCTGCTGTAAGTGACGTCCCTTCGCCCTCTGCCGCCTCAATCTCTGCTGGTTGGTTGTGCCTCCTGTCCATCAATGCCGTGGCCTCGCCCTCTATCTGGCTGTTGGTGATCGCTGTTGGGGACCGATTACTGGCTACTTCTGCATCCACCCTGCTTTTCCTTCCACTGATCTACCAGGTAGAGGAAAACAAATGCTGGGATTAAGAACAGAACACTTGCAAACAAATTTGGAAAAAGACACAAAGTTAAACACTGACCATGTTCTGTCCACTGGTTCTCCTCCACTCCACAGACTGAGACTGAAGGACAGCTATCCTGGCCTCATACTGCGCTGCTGTCTCTGTAAACAACAGAGGATAATGAAACAATGATGAAACAATTTAATCCTACAGTCAGATGAACGATACACGGTTTGCTTGAATGGTTGAGATTACTAATAAGGCTTTAAGCCCTCAATACTTTTAAAAAGTGATGCTGTATTTGAGATTATGATCTGTTTTATTAGCAAGGCTTTAAGGTTTAACAATATAATAAACTTTAACTGCTGCTTTTTAACTTTAAAAAGCAGCATAACCCTTCATGTAACTGCTTCCCTGTTCTCGCCTGACCTTTTACCTACTGACCTTTTATTACATACTTTGGCCACATACCAACATTTTAGCTGTATTAAACTTATATTACCCATTGAAAGCCAACAGGGTAACTAATATTAGACATTTGATTAGAAATTACAAACACTGGAAACGAAAATGAAAACAAAATAAATGTAGAGCTGTTTAGTTCCCCTTATAAAAATAGGTCCTGTTTTTGTTTTGTTTTTTTACATATCAAAGTGAGAGGTTTCCTGTCACAGTCAGATGTTACTTGCATGTACATTTACCTCAAGCAAGGTTAGAGCAGAACAATGCCTTCCTTTACACTCAATATGTATCCAGTAAGTACTTTCAGTACATATGACATTATTGAAATATGAAAGTGAAAGTCCATTAAGTTTCTTAGAGCTGTGTTTGTTGCAAAACACTGCCAAACCTCTTGTCAAAGGGGTCTTAAAATCTAGAAAAAGTTTGTGTGCGATATATACACAAAAAATACCGCGTTCTAAATCTATGGTGCAAAATGTTTTATGATTTAGGCTCTGATTTATTTCACCCCACAAAAAGAATACCAAAAAACAAAACAAAAAACACACTGCGTTAATATGTGAAATTAGACCATGTGCACACAGGGACTGTCACAAGCACACTGTGCTTATCACACACACATGTAAATATTCAGCCACAGCCAAACACAGACATACCTCTGAGAGCCTCCTGCAGAGACTGGATTTCTTGATCACATTGTTTTTGCAGCTCTGCCAGTTCCTCCTGTTTGCTCAGCTCACAGATCGTCGCCACGCCCTGCCAGTGTTCGGCCTGAGCTCGGCACTCGGCTAGCTGGGCATGCAGGCTCAACTCTGAAAATCATAAACAGGTTTAAAGGATAGCAATCAGACAAGACCTGTAAGTAAATACCTTACTGTAAGATAAAAAGAAGGCTCATCTGATGTCACTGATCTATATGCTGAGGACTTTGCAGAATGTGTTGTCCTTGATAGGAGGACAAATAGTGGTTGATAGAGCTGTCTGAAAGTTGCATACAATCCCTTAAATATACACTATATGTCATGTAACAGTGTGTGTGTATTTTGAAGGATTATGTTATGACACAACCTGACAACATTCATAGTTGTTTAAGTGTATGACAGGGCACAGAATCTATTGTTTACATTGTTTAGTTCACTAGATCAATGAGGAGAGTGAACCCTATCTATAAATGATTCAAATTAGTGAACTGGTAAATAAACAACCAGCAAAGTCCCACAGATCCCACTGCTGGAAGTGTAAAAACAGTAAAGATAATTACAAAAATCAAGCAATTTCTTCCTTACTAAATATGTAGAAAAATTTGACGTGTTAACTCCTCTGTTTGTCACAGACTACGCTTACACATTTGATGATGGTCATTTCACCTTTTATATGTGATACAGATGAACAAACAAATATTCCTTTTGGGCAAAGGGCCTGTGTCCACCAAAGCGTTTTTTACCAGCTGAAAACGCCACCTGCTCTTCTGAAGACGCCTAGTTGGAAGCACTAGGGGGCGCATGATACATACGCTTTGGTTGCTATGATACATAATATCCGTGGAAGTGATGTGCTGCAAGTAGGTTATATTTTACTGAATGTAAAATGTCAACACAAAGTAAGGTAGGCCTAGGTATATTTGCCCTTACCCTTGCTCTGCATGAAGAGAAAGCTGAAACATGTAGAGCGAGCGGACGCACTCGCCCTACGTGGATCCATGAGATTTTGCTGGCAAGGAAATAACTTTCGTTCAAGAGCTGAGATGGCTCGGTGTGGTGTTTGGACGGCTGGGTAAAAAGTGACAGGGACCAGCGCTGCGTTTTTCCCAAAGCAGAACATTTTTCAAATCTCGCTGACCAGAAAAAACGCTCAGCAGCTCAACATGGAAAAGACGCTCAGCGGCTCAACGTGTGCTGGCGTTTTTACCATGTTGTAAAAACACGGCGCTCCCAATGAATTGAAAAAAAGAAGCTGGGGTCAAAAATGCTTTGATGTACACGGGCCCTAGGCTCAATAACCATCCAATCCAAATAGACTCATTTGGGATTAGTTCGGTAAAGTTGGAAATATATTCACAGATTCAAACTTCCGGGATCAATAACTCACAAGCAAAACGTTTTTTAAACACAAACAACGCTTCTTTACTGTTGTAGTTAAGTAGACAACAAGCTACAAGTACATCTTCACCTAAATGACTCGTCCTACAAGCAGCACAAATAACATTGGTCTTTACGTTTAGCACTTAGTTTGTATAAATACTGTTTTGCATAATTTTGGAGAATTTTTCTTTTCAATAACTTAACTGTTAAAGGCTGTATTGTCTCCAAAATCACACCACAAATCATTGATATACTGCTTGTGATACTACAACACTTAGTTTGAAGAAATATTGTTTTGCATAATTTTGGAGAGGTTTAATGTTCAATAACTTCACTGTTATACGATGTAGTATAATCAAATCAAAGCATAACCACAATGGGTCGCCTGTTGGTTATACTACAATACTTATTGAGAGACATAAGCTTTTGCAATGTTCGGGGGAATTTTAATCTTCAATAGTTTAACTGTTAAAAGCTGTAGTGTCTCCAATATCATCCCACGCATCAATGGTCTCCTTCTGGTTATGATACAACACTTATATACAGAAAAACTGCATTTCCACAATTTGAGGGAATGTTAATATTCAATAAGTTCACTGTTATACAGAGTGTCTCCAAAATCACATCACACATCAATGGTCTCCTTAAGGTGATACTACAACACTTAAGAGAAAAAACAGCTTTTACAAATTTAGGGGAACTTTAATCTTCAATTACTTCACTGTTATAGAGTATTTCTAAAATCCTCTCACACATCAATGGCATCCTGTTGTTTATGCAACAATGTTTTTTTATGGTTTTAATGTTTTGCAAGATTAAGTTTAGTCACTCCATTTTCACAATTAAGAGATTTTGGCTTTATTTTGATTAATTTGAACAAGAATCTCTTCAGCATTTAAAGCACATAAGAATGTGTCTTCCTTGCTTTCCTCAACAAAAAAAATCCCATAGGTTTAGGCTTTATAAATTGCATAACCTACTGAAACACACAATACAAATCATATAGCCTACTAAACTGCATTTTCTGAGAAAGATAACAGTTTTGTTTAGTAGTTTTTCTCAGTAGTCAAAAGTTGAAAAGAAGGGTTAATGCAAAATAGTTTATTCATTAATTAAAGTAAAAATAATTATTTAGGAAATCCCGTCTGACCCTCTATTTGTTTTATGACTAATAACTGAAAATATATAAAATCACTTTTGACATGTGTTGCCCAGTTTGCTCTCTTTGTGGTGAGAATCGAAGTATGTTGGTAAACGTATCATGTGTTCACACTGATGCAACTATGGACCTATGACACTTTGTTTGGTCTATTTGTCTTTAAATTTACACAATAACATACACCAAGAGAATAGCCATCAAAACATGTTCAATCATTTGTCCAATATACTGTATATCTTTATATTCATAACAAAACAAAAATATCTGTACAATGAAAAGAAGACACTCAAAGCAATGGCCTTTAAAATAAATTAAGACTCTGAAACAACCTTTTTATGTGTTCAGCAAAATTATATGAGAATTGAAACAAACATGGCAAAACAAACACTTCCTATATAACTACACAACTGATCTTACTATTAATGAATACATCCACAATTGTAATGAGACATTGGTCAACTTCTATCTGAAAGTTAAAAAATATTTCAGAACTGTAGCTTCATTGTTTGTATTGGTTTGTTCTTCTTGTTTTCCTTAACTTTCACAGTGAAGTTATTGAATATTAAAATTCCCCCAAATTATGCAAAACCATATTTCTCCTCACTAAGTGTTGTAGTATCACAAGCAGGATATCACTGACGTGTGAGGTGATATTGGAGACACTACAGCTCATAAAAGTGAATTTATTGAAAAGAAAAATTCTCCAAAATTATGCAAAACAGTATTTATACAAACTAAGTGTTGTAGTATCATCAACACGAGATCACTGATGCCTGGGGTGATATTGGAGACACTACAGCTTATAACAGTGTAGTTATTGAATATTAAAAATAGGCCTACCTAATATTGGGTATGCAAAAGTCTTTTTTTCCCGAAACTAAGTGTTGTAGTATAGCCAGGCGTATATCATGAATGTGTAAGGTGATTTGGGGGGCACTACATTGTATAAGTGGGAAGTTATTGAATATTTATGCAGTATGTGTTTTTCGCGTTGCAATTTGTAGTCCCTGGTCCCTGCGCTCCTAGAGGCCAATGTTATTTGTGCTGCTCGTAGGACGAGTCATTTAGGTGAAGATGTACTTGTAGCTTGTTACTACAACAGTAAAGAAGCGTTGTTTGTGTTTTAAAAACGTTTTGCTTATGAGTTATTGATCCCGGAAGTTCGAATCTGTGAATATATTTCCAACTTTACCGAACTTTTGGGATTTGGGATGTGTAGAGCTGTGTTTTTTTGTGATATTTTTTGGATCTCCAGGACCCCAAACACAACCTTAGGGTTGATCAACTGTTGCAGAATGAGGATCTTTCTTAGGTTACTTTACAGTGACACTTGTTGCTGTGTTGCTCCAGCTTATCCTAGTTGGCAAACCTTTCTCATGGCAAATGACCTGAAGTTGCAACACTGCTACTTAAGTTACTTACTTTAGTAGCAGCATAACATTACTCAGAGATAAATTAGTTGTAGGAAATAGGACATGGACGTTAATGCTATCGTTAGGATAATAACGTTAGCTAATAAGTGAAACAGAACTCTCACTTTAAATTAATGTATCCAGAGTGAAATAGAGGCTGAACCAGATTAAAAATCACTTTGATCTGGACCAGTGGACCCCCCTCGGGGGCTTAGAGAGGACCCCGCACCCCAGTTTGGATACAACTAAGTTAGTTAGCTTAGCGGCTAGCAGCGCCCGTTCATTCCTATGGTGAAAGATGCTAATAGGCCGTTAAATGGTTATCTGACCAGAGCTGCTTCAACATCAACAGGTTTCTCTCACAGTGAAGAAAAGCTCACAAGTTAATGTTTACTAAAAACTCGTGTTGTAAAGAGGTTAGCATCGCCTCACAACCAATCTTAAACGTGAAGCAGATTAAAGTTTAGCTTTTATTACCTGTGTCTTCGCTCTTGGAGCTCATCTTCCCGTCAGACACAGCTCGCAGGCGGAGGCCGCCCGACGAGACGACACGTCTCACAAAAGTCCGTGAAAGCTGTCTAAATCATGCTGTACATAAGCACCAGAGCTTTGATGTGGAACTGATCCGCGCAGTGTCAACTTCAGGAAACAACTTTCCCCGGTCTAAGCCTGCGGAAACACGTCAACCTCCTTCCTGTTCACAAATGCCTTTCCCTCCGTGCCTTAACTTTTTATACGGTCTATGGCCAGACCTTGTGAGCTGCATTAAATCTTAATGTTTTTAATGGGAGCTAAATAAAGAAAAGTGGCCACATGTTTGCTTTTGTAAAAGCCACACCCATATATCCTCCACGTACATTAAAAATCCAGTCATGTCCAGTGTATGGTGACCACTGGAGGTCACTGAACCACATACTGAACCACATTCTTGGCTGTCTATCAAAAACAACGACACGAAATAGTAACTGCATTTATTTAGAGGAATTTACAGGAATAAGAATTAAAAATAATATTTTTCTACAGTCCTGTCATGGCCAACAACCTATCTTCTAGATATCTTGAGGACCCTGAGATTAAATCTTTTGAAACAGGTCCTTTAACTCTCCAAGATGGGTTGCTGCAGTCACATAGTAGTCCTATATAATAATATAACATGATTTTCCATTGATGGCAGAATTGAATAACAAAGTTAGTGTGTAATAAAGATAATAAATGGTTTGAATTATCTTTAGTATATCATGAGAGTAATATGCAGGTGTAAATAAAGATATGCTCTGGAGGAGGAACAATGGTATTAATGGGCAAGATTGGGTGTTACTAGAACATTCCTGAGTAATCTAAACACATCCTGGAAATTTAAAGTTGTTTTATATTTTTGCTCCCAGATTATTTCCTGAATCTAGCTTTTCCTTTGAATGCACACTATAACCGATCCCAGCACTTCCCAACCCTGTTTACTATGTGAAGTCTGAAAAACGGGGCAAATATTGAAAAAATATATACTGTGAATCACATCTTCTTTCTGTAGATTCACCTGCATGTTATTTATTGCCTGCTTTGCCAATTTGGCTGATTCATAAGGTTTTGTCTCTAAAAGTGAAAAGGTCAGTATGAAGGCAGTGTACTGGATTGCTTCCACATCTTGCAGGCAATTATGTAAATTATTGGTGGGTGTTAATCTAGATCCACACTTTTTAACAGGCTAGTATTGTCTCTGCACAGCTTTTCTTTTTGGAGGAGCTCTGTGCAGGAAGAGGGACAGAAATAATGGTGTTACTATGGTTGAAGATTTCATTAGGCAATACTCTTAACAAACTTTTACAAAAATTAAAGCCCGGCCAGGGAGACAATGACATCAGCATCAGTGAGAACACAATGTACTACCAAACCAGATCTGAATCATGCATGCCGGCAGGGAGAATTTATCCTTCCTAGACCTACAGAGATTCACTATGTGTCCAAATTATGTTATTATAATGTAGTGTACATACCACATTTGTGGATTTTAATAGTAATAACATCCAACAAAGGTTAAAGTCAAGGGCAACTGGACTTGGTTGAAGATACTGGAAGACTTTAACATTTGTTGGATAACTATGACCTGGATGACTGAGAATCTTCATAGACAATAGTCATAACACTTGTTCCAAAGGGACACCAGCTTTTGAAAAGTAACTGAAAAACTTTGGGAATTTTTATTCAATTGTCAATTTTTAATCAATCTCATGTCTGAATCGTGAGGTCTCAATACAGTGATCTGAAGTTTACTGAAACAGAATACACACTGAGAAAAAAACTTGTGACAAAGTGATTATATATTTATTTCTAAACTACAGTGAATAAAAGTGAATAATATGGAATAAAGACTATATGAACAACAATAATGCAACAGATCAATGTTAACAGATTTAGACTAAAAGGGGGAGTTGAATGATAAACAGATACTGTAAGTTATAGTTTGGCAGCAGTGAAAGGAGGCAGGGATCAAGTTACGTGCTGTTTCTTTAGTCTCTTGAGATTTTAACAATAGTTACTAAATTAGTTACGCGCATTTACCAGACTCTATCCCAATGTAGTCAAACACAATAATAATAGCATGTGTTACATTCAGATCATTTCAAAACATTAATAACGGGAAGGAAAGGTATCTCATTAATTAAAATATTCTTAAACTATAACAGTTCTACATGTTATAATTGAACATATTTCCTAATGACAAAACAAGATAATGAGTAAAGCTTAATTAAACAGGTTAATATAAAACATACTCTTAATAGGGAGAGAGAAAAAGATTAACTGAGCAACTAAAGCAAGGTTACTGAAAAACACATTATCTAGTAACATTAAACATAACAATAAAGAAAAGGAAATCAAGTCATTACAATAATTCTAAACCATAAGAAAAAGATTAACTGAGCAACTAAAGCAAGGTTACTGAAAAACACATTATCTAGTAACATTAAACATAACAATAAAGAAAAGGAAATCAAGTCATTACAATAATTCTAAACCATAAGAAAAAGATTAACTGAGCAACTAAAGCAAGGTTACTGAAAAACACATTATCTAGTAACATTAAACATAACAATAAAGAAAAGGAAATCAAGTCATTACAATAATTCTAAACCATAAGAAAAAGATTAACTGAGCAACTAAAGCAAGGTTACTGAAAAACACATTATCTAGTAACATTAAACATAACAATAAAGAAAAGGAAATCAAGTCATTACAATAATTCTAAACCATAAGAAAAAGATTAACTGAGCAACTAAAGCAAGGTTACTGAAAAACACATTATCTAGTAACATTAAACATAACAATAAAGAAAAGGAAATCAAGTCATTACAATAATTCTAAACCATAAGAAAAAGATTAACTGAGCAACTAAAGCAAGGTTACTGAAAAACACATTATCTAGTAACATTAAACATAACAATAAAGAAAAGGAAATCAAGTCATTACAATAATTCTAAACCATAAGAAAAAGATTAACTGAGCAACTAAAGCAAGGTTACTGAAAAACACATTATCTAGTAACATTAAACATAACAATAAAGAAAAGGAAATCAAGTCATTACAATAATTCTAAACCATAAGAAAAAGATTAACTGAGCAACTAAAGCAAGGTTACTGAAAAACACATTATCTAGTAACATTAAACATAACAATAAAGAAAAGGAAATCAAGTCATTACAATAATTCTAAACCATAGCATAAACAAGATGAAGGAGGAATACTATCTATTACAAAGAAGTTAATACAAACAAAATGAAAAGGGTTTAATTACTTTCATATGGTATCAAGTGTGATTTTATCTTTTGACCTCTAGAGATCGTGGATTAAACTCATTAAAGTCAGAACTCAGTGACTTGTTGACCTAAGTCACATGCAACACTTCCTAAAGAGAGCCAGTCTATCTGTATAAAACAAAATGAAGCTAATCTTGACTTTGGGTTACCTAATAGATGGACCAAACCCTTTTGCACTACTTTAGGAACTAATCAGTTTGAATAATCATTTAAAAGGAACAACATGTAAATCAAGATCATAGATTGACTAATACATGTACAGCTGAAGTTGGAGGTTTGCATACACCTTAGCCACATTTAAATCCAGGTTTTCACATTTCTTGACATATATCCTATAATCATTCCCTGTCTTAAGGTCACTACTTTATTTTAAGAATGTGAAATGTCAGAATAATAGCAGAGAGAATGACTAATTTCAGCTTTTATTTCTTTCATCACATTCCCAGTAGGTCAGAGGTTTATATAAACTGAGTTAGTATTTGGTAACACTGCCTTTACATAGTTTCACTTGGGTCAAATGTTTTGGGTATCTTTTCACAAGCTTCTCACAATAGGTTGCTGGGATTTTGGCCCATTCTTCCAGACAGAACTGGTGTAACTGAGTCAGGTTTGTAGGCCTCCTTGCTTCCCACATGCTTTTTCACTTCTGCCCACAATTTTTCAATTGACATGAGTTCAGGGCTTTGTGATGGCCACTCCAGTACCTTGATTTTGTTGTCCTTAAGCCACTTTGCCACCGTTTTGGAAATATGCTTGGGATATTTGTCCATGTGGAAGAGCCAAGCTTTAACTTCCTGGCTGATATCTTGAGATGCTGCTTCAATATACCCACGCAATTCTCCTTCCTCACCATCTATTTTGGGAAGTGCACCAGTGCTTCTTGCAGCAAAGTAACCCCACAACCTGATGATGGCAACCCCTGCTTCACGGTTGGGATGGTGTTCTTTGGCTGGCAAGCTTCACCCATTTTCCTCCAAACATTATAACGTATGGCCATTTCCACCAAACAGTTAAAAAAAGAAAGATGAGACACGTGCAGCTGTAAACCGTACACTGTTTAAAAAAAAAAAATAAAAAATTGTGAAATATTCCGGCAGTTGGGGTGCCAGAAAAATACCGTAATATAACAGCAAATAACCAACTCGTAAAAATACGGTAATATTCCATAATGACTATACAGTTTAATTTGTGAAGTTGTGAAGTGGACAGGGTGGACCCAAATGCAACGCTCAAGGTTAACAGGTTTTATTTGGGGAAAGAAGGGGTTGAGGGAGAGGTGGACGCCAGGGAAACGCAGGCACGGGGAACCGAGGAGACTGAGACCAGAGAGCCGAGGGACACTGGGGGCCGAGGAAGAGAGGAGGCACAGGAGACCTGATCAGGGGGTTGGAGTGTGGTGGGAGGCTGACTGGGGGGAGGCACGAGGGAGAGCTGGGAGGACTAAAATACAAATACTAGATTTTCCTTTTAAAAAGTGTCAATACTGTTCTAAAACTGGTAATCAGCTGTGTGTTTTCATTGGACCATTCTTCTAGAAGCGCATTTGTGAGGTCAGGGACAGATGTTGGATGAGAAGGCCTGGCTCGCACTCTCTGCTCTAATTCATCCCAAAAGGTGTTCTATCGTTGGGTCAGGACTGTGCAGACCAGTCAAGTTCTCCACACCAAACTCGCTCATCCATGTCTTTATGGGTCTTCCCAAACTGTTTCCATAAAGTGGGGAGCATGAAATTGTCCAAAATGTCTTGGTATGCTGAAGCATTAACATTCCTTTCACTGGAACTGAGGGGCCAAGCCCAACCCCTGAAGGAAAAAATAAATAAATAAATAAAACCCACACCAAACTTCACACACTTGGCACAATGCAGTCAGGCCAGTACCATTCTCTTCAGACTTATCCATCAGATTGCCAGACAGAGAAGCGTGATTCGTCACTCCAGAGAACACATCTCCACTGCACTTGTGTTTAGTGGCGGTGTGCTTTTCACCATGTATCCAAAGCGTTGCATTGCACTTGGTGATGCAAGATTTGGATGTAGCAGTTCGGCCATGGAAACCCAGTCCATGAAGCTCACAGAGACATCCAATAAATGTCTCTACGCCCTGTTCTTGAGCTAATCTGAAGGCCACACGACGTTTGGAGGTCTGTAGTTCTTGACTCTGCAGAAAGTTGGCAGCTTATGCAGATGCGCTGACCCCGCTCTGGAATTTTATGTAGCCTACCACTTCAAGGCTGAGTTTCTGTTGTTCCAAATCGCCTCCACTTAGTTATAATACCACTAACAGTTGACCTTGGAATATTTAGTAGTAAGGAAATTTCACAAATGGACTTATTGCACAGGTACCAAGCTTGAATTCACTGAGCTCCTGAGAGCAACGCATTCTTTCACAAATGTTTGGAGAAGCAGTCCACATGCCTAGGTGCTTGATTTTATACACCTGTGGTCATGGAAGTGATTGGAACATCTGAATTCAATGATTCGGAAGGGGTGTCCCAATACTTTTGGCAATGTAGTGTATACCGTCAGATCACACAGCCCTATTTATCAGTGCAGTTATATTGTAAATCAAACGCTGTCAAGCTTTTTGGATGTAAGGAAAGGCAAGCTAGTGTAGATCATCTGCCTTTTGCTTATTGCTCACACTTAATGGAAGAGCTGGTGGTGGAGGGGGAGTGGTTATCTGCTCTGTCATTTTTGTAGCCATGTAGCCACCAGACTTGAGTTCTTCCTCAATTCTGTGGAGAGGGCTATGGACTAACACATTTCCAGAATTTGGTCACCAAACCAATTATTAAGGGAAACTTACTTAATGTCTTGCAGACCTTGGATAGATATACTGTTGATTTTGTTTGCCGTTGTTTATGTTTTCCAATTGTGCTAAGAACCCAAGTGGTTTCTTTAGGTCATTCAGAGGTGTTGTTGTGCAAAGTCAGTCGAATCTGAAAATGTACTTTTGGCTTTCATACCAAAAACTAGCAAAGAAATGGATTCATTTGGACTGCCAAGAAAAACTTCACTTTCGCACTTGTCTTTCTACTTGCATATATTTGCATCTTTTTTGTATACCAACTTAATTTAGAAATTTTGGACTTCCCCAACTCCCGTGCACACAGTTGTGCACTGCCTTGCAAGGCCAGGTGAACCTAATTCATCAATCAGCTGTAGCACTCCTGGGGCAGAACTAGAGGACAGAAAAGGAACAAGGATGCACAGCACAGAGAAACACATACAGCTGTAACAACATTTACCAGATACAAAAACTGGCTTTAGAAAGTCATAAAATATCATATTGAAACCAGGAAAGAAGTCTTTGGATTGTGCATTAAGTTCACTGTATGTAAAACCACAATTTTCCCCTCTCCTTTGCCTTTCACTTCAACAGTATCCAAAATATTCTTTATGTTGACCCAATTGGGTTTCTAATGAATAGATCTGAAAATATTGTTAATAAGGTATATAAAAACTAAACTACTTTTGTTTCAGGAGAACAATTCTTTACACTGAAATGTTTGACTTGTGTGGCTTATTTGTTGTGAGTATGGAACTGAATAAATGGTCTATAAATAATATCAGATGTGGGAATTTGTATTGTGGTGGTACTTTAAAAGGTCTGTGGGGTGGTGATGGTGCAATGGATAAGACACATGCTTTTGGTGTGAGAGACCCAGGTTCAATCCCTCACTATAACCCATCCACCATTGTGTCAAGCAAGACACTTAACCCCTATTTGCTCCAGAGGTGTGCGACCTCAATTGTAAGTCACTTTGGATAAAAGTGTCAGCTAAATGTAAATGTCTGAGTTTGCTCAAATTAAGTAGATTTAAGCAAGTCTGAAACTGTCATAAATAACCCTAGTACAAGATAACTCAAAATGGGTTTCTGGTCTCTATTATAGGATGAATGGATATATGTATACAGGATTTAAATATGTTTACTTTAGGTTTTGATAATACACCTATAGCTAAGACTCTTCAATCAAGTATCTGTAAAATGGCATTAAAATTAATTTTTCATCACAATTTTACAAGAAGTTTTCTTTTTTAATCCCATTAAAAGGTGTGAACGCCTGTCATTTAACAATAAATTAAATATTACCTTTCTGTAATTTTACCACTTTGGGGCAATTATATACTATGTTAATCTAACTTATAATCTAAGAATTATAATAAAAGTCAAAAGTTGTGAAATTACAGTAATTATGGCTGTTTTCAATGATCAAAACTGTGTTTTGACAGTTTAACAATACTTGTAGACACTATATACTGATTAAAATAACATTTATTCAATGTTTCAAGTTACAGAACAAATGTTTTTTGTTACGGTTAACTGTTACTAATTGTACCAAGTTTAAGAAATGTTTTTACAGTTTTTTCTTTTTAATAATAAAAATAATATTTGTAGAAATACGGGAAATTCCTGAATGTATTGTAACAGTTTGTTTACATCAAAAAACCCAATATTTTCTTTAAAATAACAGAAATGTTATGGTTAATCACAGCTACAGGTTTTTCATGTTATTTTACATTAGGCATGTAAATTTACAGTTTCATTTTGCAATTTTTTGATATTTTTGTGTATTTCAAAAATACAGGGGAAAAAAGTGAAATAAAAAAGGAATAAAACTTTAAAATTACAGATTTTTTTACAGTGTACATAGGTTTCAGTGCGGTGGAAAAAAACTGACTTCAAGAAGCCTGCACGCTATGAAGGAACAGCCATATGCACTCAGTCAAGTACTGTAGAAACCACTACTTTTGTTTTTGTTTTTTTGTAGTTTTGACTGGATCACTCCAGATTTAGTGATTTATCAGATGTTAACAGAGCTGCTGTTCAGCTTTCACAACACTTACCACAAAGTAGAAAATGTTGCTCACTAGATCACTAATACAACTGTCTGCAGATAATGTGCTGCTAATTTGCAGTTTATCTAAAGCCATCAGATCCTCTTTATGTCCTCACTCCAGTCACATTCAGCTGACACATGGTTGCATTTTAGTACTCCTCATCAATGCATTTCCATACGTATTGTATGAAAAGCATTACAGCTTCCAGCTGTATATGATGTCAAACTGGCACGCTATGGATGACTGTCTGGCTTTGAACTGAATTACAGAATACGCAGAGGGATATTACTGTGATGGAATGTGGGAGAGGATGATCAGAGGCCACAGAAGGGAAGTAAAGAAGTATTGATCTTTCAGTACATCAAGGTCACTTCCTCTTTTCATGGCTTTCCCTCTTTCTGTGTGATGAAGGGTCTTTGTTGACTCTGGAAAGCTCTCTGACTCTGATACTGTGTGCAGCCGCAGTGAGACACATACTGTACTTTCTTCTAGAGAAAAAAGAAGACAGGCGCAGTGTTGTCCCTGTAACATAATGAAAATTAAGGGTGGCAAGAACACAAAGTTGTTGAGATAAACTTTCAAGCCTCTAAAGGTCAGAAATTAAGTGAATCATGCCTTAATGCTTGAAGATGATGTGATCGGCAACTTTTTTAAAAAAAAAAGTCCTAAGATGATGCATAAATCAGTGCTTCACATCCTCTCCCACATCTTTGCTCTCTGAACCCTGTAACCCAGCAAGCTTGCACAAATGTGTGTGTATATGTGTGTGGGTGTGTGTGTGTGTGCGTGTGTGCGTGTGTGCGCGCGTTGAAAAAAGAGCAGGATCAGTGCCTCCACATGAAGGCTCCCTACCCGAGCCTCTGCCAGAGAAGAGTCAGCCTTGCATCTGTGTGGAATAATAAAATTGTGTCAAAAAGTGCAGGCAAATATTTTTGTTCACCGGCGCGCTCTGCAGAAATCTCTTTTTTTCTTCCTCTTCCTCTCTCCTGCATGCTTCCACAGTCTTGTGGCCCCGCAGATTTGAATGTGGTATCGTACTATTTTCCTTCTAATAACTGTCTCATTCTCTTTTATTGCTCCATTTTGTCTTGTTAATGCAATGACCACTCCCTAAAGAAAAAAAAACACTACACACACACACACACACACACACACACCTCTGCCAGGCTTCTCTCAGGCGAGAACCGGAGAGACCCCACTTGCACAGCAACATCAATAATACAACTGAAGCACCTGACCACCACCACCACTTGCTTCTAAAATTAGACCTCCTTTTTTTGTTTAATATTTCATTTGCCCCTTCTTTCTCTCTATCTCTTTCTCTTCCCCCTTTTCTCTATTCATTGTCTTTAAATAGGTGATGGGGAAAAGATGTCAACAGATGAGTCCAAGCTTTCTGCCTTCCCATTTACTTCCTATCAAGTATTCCGCCTTCCCCAAAACCCACAAACCCCTTTTCTTCAACACGCCAAGTAGTCCCTCTCCTCAGTTATGACTGTAGGCCTGGACAGAAGAGTTACGACTACTTAGTTATTAACTTATTAACTTATTTAACCAAGGTGGCCCCGTAGGATTTAGCCATGCATATGGTTTTGCTTGAGGGATGGTTGTTTTGTCGGCCAGGCTCTTTGGTCCAGACTCAGCTATTAGATGGATTGCCTTGAAATTTGGATCAGATATTAATGCTGCAAAGAGATGAAACCCTGACTTTAGTGATGCCCTGAATTTTCATCTAGTGCAACCAGCAGGTCAAAGTTTTCACTTATCCAGTGAAATATCCCATTGTCAGCTAGATGTACCAAATGTGTTCGAAATCACTCCCTCGTTCACTCCTTTACTACCCTATAATAGACACTAAGTAGTTTAATCCTTAGTGGAAAGTAAATTGAGACTTGTGACACTTATCAATCAACATCATGTTGCATCATCATTCACAGTTGTAGAGTAACACAACGATGATTTTTGAATTTATGCATTGTGGGATTGTTAGCAGAAAGTACTGAACATGCCATGAAAACTTCCTTCCATTCTGGGAATATTTGAGGGCATTATTTAGCGGATAGATTCAAACTCTTAAAATACAGACACTCAAATAAAATGGCAAAGAGTAACTGTAGTGCACTATTTAGTAAACAGGGATTGAATTCCAGTCCGGTTTCATTCCCAGGTCATCAAATACTGCTGCTTTGTCACGCCAGTAAACTGTTAGGAAGTCAGGAGACAGTACAAAAAGTGAGAAAGTCTGTATAGGAGGAGGTAGCCGGTGTGGATGGGTGGGTCACAAGCACAGACCGCGGTTCCTGTGTAAAGCCAAAATTCAGCAGTTTACTTATTAGTTACATAATGTTACGTACATATTTAACATATTTATTTTAAACCAAACCATGATCTTTTCCTAAAACTTGCCATGTAGTTTTGGTGCCTAAATCTGACCAAAATTAACCACGTTTTAAAGGCTAAAGGCTACCTTGTGAGACCCTGAGGGGCATTACAAAGTGTCTGTATTTGACGACCTGGGAATGAGAACAAGTTGGGGATTTGGGCAAAGCCAAAGCCATAAGGTTCACATTTGTGGTTTTGACTGAAACAAATTATTGGATGGATCACCCTGATTTATCACTTACGGCATCATCAGGTCAAAATTTAATTTGTGTAATACTTTGGTTTATGACCATATGTCTGCAAAACTAATGACATCCTTAGCGTTAGCATGCTAACGCTCAAGACTAAGATGGTGAACATTATACCTGCCATGTTGGCATTGTCATTGTGAGCATATTAGCATGCTGAAATTAGTATTTAGCTCAAAGCAGTACACGACAGCTAGTGTGGCTATAGGCTCTTAGTATTGTTTCCAAATAAAATCAAATTGTAGAAAAAGGTGCATTTTGTTACTAATGAAACAACAATGAGACAGCAAGAGAAGAAAGGGAATAACAGCAGAAAAATTAGACCGCTTAAATTAAATTTGTGCTGTATTAGCCATGACAGTTTGTTTGATCCGTTGCTGGATTTAAATACCTCCCATTTATCTTCCCATTAGAGAAAATCCCTGTTTTGTCATTCCCTGAGGACTGTTGCATCATTATAGTTGCTTTTATAAACATAGCACTCTGGCTGTCTGTAAAAAAATGTACTCAAGAACTAAACTAACTAACTAACAAGAACAAAAGCATTCACACAGTACTTTCTAAAACAAGACGAGAGCTTTTACCATAATCAATGTGTGTGAGTTTTAATGCAACATCAGCAAGGCAAATTCACTCTGAAGGGAAATGCTTACTGAGATGAGCGTGTCTGCTCTAACCACAGTCAATCGTGCATCACACATTGCTGCATTTCTCATAAACACTTCTCTCCCCACTGAGCAAATATAAGTTACCTCGCACGTGGGAAGTGATTTCAGAGATAGATGAGTGCACCTTTACCCGCTGCTGTGCGTGTTTTTAGTTTTCGCTCTTTGGCTGATGTTGTCTTTCAGGCTGTTGAAGTCTTCTGACCCTGCCTCAAACTGACTGAGAGGAAGCAGGAGAGGAATGCTCCGCCGAGAGTTGACTTAGTGTTTGTTATATAACGTATCCTAATGGGGCACATAGGAACCTGCTGATGGGTAGACAATGCTGATGCTGGATTTGGCCCCGCTTACCCATCATTGCCTTCATATGTAATTTACGTCTCTTCATTTCTGCAGGTTCCTATCTAATAAGCAACTTTTTAAAGTAATCAAGGTAATTAAAACAGCTGGAAACAATAATGTCAGGATGGAAAATATGGGATGAAATCTTAGTGACATATTTAACTTATTTTTCAACACAATGAAGAACGGCCTCTGCATGTTTTCTATATTTTAGTAAAGCTACAGTTTAGCTCACCCTTTGCTCATAATTCATGTTTTTTAGCTCTATGCTCTGACACATTACCTTCCAACAATAGTAAACAACAGATTCATTCTCATTGTTTTAGATCATAAATCATTCCACATTTTTGTCTTAAGATGTGTACAAACACATTTTCAATTTTCACAGGCGCAGTGTAATGAGGTGTGCAAATTAGTTTTGGCAGGCAGGATTATGGTAGTATTTGTACAAGGCCACTGTATCAGCACAGGGTTTATCTGAGAAGCTTCATAATGTGATGATGATGGAGTTTGTTTTATAATGAAATATGGTTTGGGTCATGTTTAAAATGAAAAAGCTTTACTGAAGCCTAAATTAAACTGTGGCAGTAAGTACGTAGTGAAATTTGGTAGATGTAAAACACAATATTGCAGTGTATCCTTTCATGAGAAATATCAAAGTTTGTGCTATAAAATGGTCTTTGATAAATTATACTTTAAGAAAATGAAGCTTTTCTAGCCAAGCATTAGAAGATAGTCACTTCTGAAGTATAAATATCACTGCTGCAACTGCAGATTGGTGATGCCAGCGGGGACTTTTCAGTGGATCCAGTAACCTTCTACATACTTTAAAATCAATCACAGAATAAATCCTGCTGTTCTCAGAAGACTGACAGTTCTTTTTCTCTCTCTCACTAACCTCAGAGAGATCTGTCTGTTAACAATTGAAATGTTTGAACACAGTTTTAAAATCTAAATGTAGGAGAATATTCATGTCTTTGAAAGTCCTCCATCAGATTCTGAAACTTTCTGACAACAGTTAGTACAGTAACTGAACTGGTGTTAACAGATAGATGCACCCACTCAAGGGAAATGTACCATGATGCCCCGCTCTGCTGTGCCATCGGCATGAGAGCGTGCTTTCCCTTCATCTTTCTTCTCACATCAACGACGTCTTTTTAATGTTTTGTTTTAGCAGTCAATTGTAAATAACTAGTTAATGTACAGTGAATTATTTTAGATGCTTCTGAGCTCTAGAGCAAAAACATCCAAGTAGAATTAAATTAGTTTACACAGTTTAGTGAATACGAGTATATCTTGTCATGCATCTTCAGCCCTTTGTATACAGTGAGTACAGAATGCAAACTTAATCTGCACAATAGTACAATATAATTGCCTCCCAGTTTCCCTTTTATATCAACACAATAAGGAAAAATTTGCAGTCACACTCCCGTTATGTTAGAGATGGCAATTTTGGTCAGTTGGCCCACCACTTTGGTATGTACTGAAATATCTCAGGAAACTGCCACGGACTGCCTTCTGTACCGACCTTCAAGGTCCCTCAGAGGATAAATCCTACTTTGGTGACTTTGGTGATTCCCTGACTTTTCAGCTAGTGCCACCATGAGATAAATGTTTGTTATTTTAATTAAAATATCTCAAAAATAAAGTTGGTAAGACATTAATGTCCCCCTCAGGATGAATTGAAAGCTCAAGCTCCATCGTCAGGATAAAATTGTAATTTGTCCAATACTTTGGTTTCTGACCAAATAGCTGCAAACATAAGATATTCCCTTTGGCTTCAGTTTGTATTTAGTGCAAATAAACAGTAAACTGTGATGTTGAACATGGTAAACATGATACTTGCTAAACATTTTCATGTTTACATTGTTATTGTTATATGTTAGCATGCAAATACAGCCTCACTGAGTCACTAGCATATTGTAGATTCTTCTTCTGGTCTTGTTAATGAATAACATGACAATGACTGACAGTGTATTTATTTTGCTTTCCCTACAGTATCTGTTCTCGGCAACTAAAGCTTGGGAACATTTTTATGCTTATGTCTAGGCAAAGCACTTGGTCAAAGTGAGGTAAAGACTTTGGTCACTGCTGACTGAAGGGCAAGACACAAAGTGTTTACTTTTTCCAATGCTTTACCAGAACCAGAACTTTACTGGTTTAATAGCCTAAACTTAACCACATGCTGGACACAAACCTCCAGTTTCCAATTTCAAGGTCCTGCAAACATCTAACCCAACAGGCTGGCTACGACCTGTGTGTGGTACAATAATATAACACTTCCAGAACTGTATATAATAATGAAATTGTTTAAATATAACTTATACAAAAACTATTTTGTAGTACATAAACTTTTAAAACGAGACAGTATTAGTGTGGCACAGTTTCCTAATGAATCCTTCTTCCCTTTATTATTGAACCCTGTTGTCCACTCTGTGCCCTAGAGATGAGTGGGGGGAGGCAAAGAAGGTGACGAACAGCAGACCTTCGACACAGGACATCTTTCGTCAGCCGGGACCAAGACACACACATTTCTCCAGTGATCGATGGAGACAACAGCGGTAATGGCCTTAACAGCCAAGCAAGGAGCGCGATCAGTGGCCATCGACCCAAGCAGCTGGGGGACCAGTGTAGGTCCGAGTTAAAGGTTCCACTGATTTCCGGGACCCAAGTGGTCAGTAGGAAACGAGCACTTTCACAAGTTTCGCACTAGGCCAGCTGGAGCTCGCTCGTTGGTCACACTCAATTATTTACTACCCCTCTCTTTCCACTCCCTCCCCTCATCCTTTCCTTCATCCATCACTCATCATCAACTTATGGCCGCTTGCCTTTGTCGACTTCCACCTCTCTCATTCTCTCTTTCCTACATCATGTTCAAGCCACTCGGTTCAAGCATTGTTCAAGGGTTTGATGTTTCTGTTTGTACATCTTCATTTAATTTTCCACAGTGGGCATAATTTGCTGCAACAGTGAGACCATGTAAACACAGAAGCTAGACTCCATTAGTATGCCTCCTACCTAGCCCATGTTATTTTAGGCTTGCTTTGTACATTTGTGCAACAAGAATTTCAACTGGTTCGGAGGGTGACGCTGGCTGACGGTTTGTAGCTACATGAGTGGAAGATCATCACTGAAAGTTCTTGGACGGTTGTGCTTAGGCGAATGCTAAAAGCCTGTACTCTCTCAGATGATTTTACAGGCCATTGCCATATTCTCCAGCAGTACATCTTCACAAACGGCCTGCAGGTACTCTACATGCAAAGTAAACAGTGCCTCTATATTTACTCTTTAAAAGCTCTGTTCCATCTGCATTCAGGATGCTTTTGGAATAGCTGAAGAACAGGCAACACAGTAAAGTGAATACTCCTTACTCCTCAACGTCACTAAAAACTGTTCTTTGCCATTTTGAAATATCAGTGTACTTAAAGGATCCTGTCGTCAAATGCCTTCCTGTTACAAGACATGTGATAACTTGGACAGTAATGATTACTGACAGACTCTGGCACTCAGTACAGATGAGTTTACATAATTCAGGGTGTGAACTGGGAGAACAGGCTTCATTTTCACTTATCCCGTGTGCTAGCTACTGTAAAAACTCAATGTCTTATTTCATTAGCTTCAGTCAAGCTAATTTGATATAACTCTCAGCACCAAATACTTATATATTTTACACTGCTACAGTCCATTGATGTCATATTGGCTTTGTTTAAGACAGGCCTTCTATTGAACTAGAGTATTTCAACATTGTGCAGGAATATAGAAAGACTCTGAGGCTCAGCCGCCTGCCTCCACTAGAGACACGCCTCAGAACTCAGAAGCTGTCAATTCAAACTCGATGTGCCTCACAGGTGCCAGCTCCAGTCTGCCTCTTAGAAGCCTTTGTGCATCGATCAAAGCAAAGCGCCTGCCTGGGATTCAAAATGCAATACTGCAAAGTCAAACTGACCAGTCTCTGAACTCACTGAAGGTTCAGTATTGTCAGAGGGCTATGCTGGCACTATAATTCCAGCAGCGTGAGTGTACGTAAGAGTGTGCAGTATGTACAGTACTGTGTGTGCATGCATGTCAGTGTGTGAGTGACTGAAGCGTGTTTTTTGCTGCCGTGACATGGTCAGGGAGCGCTGCAGCAAAATTGACTATATAAACCACCAGTATACCATCGGTCACATACACACCGTTGCATTAGATCCATGTGTAGCAGCTACTCACCTCTGCCATTTGTCCTGTTTTAAGTGATAGATCTGTGTCATGGAAATTGCCACTGATCACTTTCACTGACTTGGTGTCCAAATACAAAACACACTTCACTTTATCTGTGATGTTTACATATGCAGTATTAATTTAATTAACACTCCTAATCATGGACGAATCCTCCAAATTAAATGACAAAATACGTTGTAGAACGACACATAGAAGTGTTTTCTGATCGGAAGCTCCCATCAGCAGGAATATAATTTTTCAGTGTCTTCCAAAACCGTTACAAATCACTGTTGAAATATAAACCACTTATATGATGTGACGACACTGTTTGGACACAAAAACAACTTGTTTATGTTTATGGTTCATGGTTTGGGTTAAATAAGTATTTTGTAAGGTTAGGGTACCTTCATTAAGGTTAAGAAGTGATCTTATTCAAGCATAAAATCTGCGAAGATTAAAATTTGCTAAATTGAAAATGGGTAACAAACAGCGCTTCCCGGTTTTGAAGTCCAATGTTTTGAGGACCCATGTATTCACCCTGACCTCCTCCTCACAAAGACTTTATCACTCTATAACACCTCTATGACCTGACTTCCTCCTTTACTTCCATCATAATTAATAGATGGATGTTTTGTGACCCCTCTTCGTCTGTGAAAGGTGCTATATAAATAAACTTTTCTTACTTACAGTCAGTCAGTCAGTCCACCACTTTACACACTGAAATATCTCAGGAAATATTAGACAGATTGCTTTTGAGTTGTTTTGTGCCCTTTAGCAAATATTAGTGTAAGGATGATGAAAATGATGTAATACTGAGTACATTAAGTGAGCATGTAAGGATGATCAAAAAGGTGTTATACTGAATAAATTGAATGGGAGGATATAAATTGGGTTGATATGAGTTAAAAGATACTTAAAAATGTCCATAAAAAGGGAAAATTAGAATGCTTTGAATCATTGCACTGTTTGGGTAAAAACAAAACTGATAATTCATTCCTTTATAAAACGGAGAAAGTTAAAATACACTGTGATCTGTAGATCAGTAATCTATTGCTTTTTGGGTAAAAGAGGCTAAAAGGGTTAATAGGATAAAAAGACGATCTGTGTTTAAAATGCTTTTTTATTTAACTTCTATATCATTTTGGGGAAATGCATCTTAAAAAACAATATGCAGTGTTTGATTGTTTACATAAGTTTCACTTTCTTTTTGACGTAAAGTTTTAAGTACTAGTTTGTGATTGGAGGATCTGTTCACTATTGCTCATGCCTCGTTCAGCCTGTGTACGGAACGTGTGGCTTACGTTCGTCTATTACAACATTGGACTTGACTGAGGCTACATCGTGTCCGTGTCGTACTTTCTATTTCCCCTTTTACAGGTAAGAACGAGGGTTGTAGTTTGTTTGAATGATTTATTTATATGTTTAATGCTGTAAGGAACATGCAGGGAGTAAATATTAATGACTGTAGCGATTTATGTATGCACAATTAGCAGGGTAAAGGTTAGGTGTTGCTCCAGTGTAGCCTGTATGCTAGCTGTGTCATGTGGACTGAGGTTAAAGTAGGGCTGTAATAGAACGCTGCCACCGCCGTTTTCTGTGTATTTGTTTTACATTGTAGGGATTGTTACATTGTAAGAAATATGAGTGTAATGTGAAGAGGCAGGATACTTTATATGTAAGTGCAACACCGCTGAGGGTTAATTGTTAAGAGTATTCTGAATTAATAAAGGTAGCAGTATTTAGAATTACAAAATATTTCCAATTGTGCTGTTCATTTTTCTCAACACTTCACAGAGTGGAGCTAAATCTAATTTACTGTTATTTGCCAATACTGTTAAGATGCTGTGAACGTATTTTGGTATGTTTTTGGTAAATACGTTACAACATTGGACTTGACTGAGGCTACATCGTGTCCGTGTCGTACTTTCTAATTCCCCTTTTACAGGGGCGTAACATTAGCATGCTAATACGTATGCTAACATCACTACGTTAGTATGCTGACATTGGGGTGGCTGTGCTTCAGGAGGTAGATCGGGTTGCCTGCTAATCTGAAGACTGGCGGTTCAATCTCCGGCTCCTCCAGTCTGCATGTGGAAGTGTCCTTGGGCTAGATACTGAACCCTGAAACCCTGAATTGGTTCTGATGGCTGTTCCATTGGTGTGTGAATGTTATTTCCATTCTGATGAGCAGTTGCCACCATAGCATCTACCATCAGCGTATGAATGTGTGTAAAAAGTAGTGTAAAAGCACTTTGGTACAAGTATAGACCATTTACATTACCATTTAGCTCAAAGCCCTGCTGTGTCAAGTTGGCTCACAGAGCTGCTGACATGGCTGTAGATTCTTTATCTTGTGTAAACAAAAATATTCCTACCTCCCTTGTTACTTTACTCCAAGAGCTAGAATAAACAATATTAGCATACATCTACAGTGCCTACAGGTTGTCTAGAAGTTTAGTCTTTGATAAATCGTGTTTGGTGTGGATAAAAGTGCAAAACAACAAAAAACAACAACAACAAGCTGGCAGGAATAAGATAAATGTGTGAGATCCAGAAAAGTTTAACTTAGAAAAAGTACCATCAATACAGTCATTTTTCTCCCCACTAGCCTGAGCAGCATTTCAGCTCTGTGCTATAGTGACTCACTGTGTGTCTGTGTGAGCAAGCATCTGTGTGCGCTATTTAAGGTGGTATGGTCACAGTGTGTGGCCCGCTGTGTCTGTCTGATCTCTGGTGGTAGAGGTAGCTCTGGCTGAGTGGTCATGACCCTCCCACATAGTACTCTGGGTGCAGTGGAAGGAAATGCAGCACTGAGTACAATGCTCATTTTTTAATATCTGCAGCTAATGCACCAATGAGCAAAACACTTGCTTGTGATCACTTTCATCTCATGTCCCCAAAAATGATCTGGTGTCATTGTCTGTTGGGGTTTTTTTGTTTTGTTTTGTTTAAAAAATATATATAATAAGCTTTATTTACTTCACAGTAAAAAAGCAAAAACAGATGCAAAAATTTTACATGGCAAAGCCTTAAAATCAATTCAAATCAACTGAAAGACAATACAAAGAGGGATAAAATACCGTTACAGTCTAGCTGCAGCATTCTGGATAACACTATTGCCACTCGGGTAGGTAAACAGCAAGTTACAATAAACAATTCTTGGAACAATGAAAGCATGAATGACCATCTCAAATCTAATCAAGTGTGAACTAATTAAAAAACAAAAGGAAGTTGACTAAAACAGGACTGAACTACTTTATTAACCTGATAATCAAAAGTTGGATCAGAGTCAAAGGTAACTCCTAAATTTTTGACACTATAGACTAAACAGAAGGAACCAGGCTATCGAATTCATCATTGAATTGTGATGCGTTTAATGACCCAAACAAGATTATTTTAGATTTTTTGTCATTGAATTGGAGGAATATATTAGACAGGGTTTTAAGGACATGAAACTGCTGATTTTAAAGTTGAGTGTCATCGGCATAGCAATGAAAAGAAAAGTGTCATTGTCTATTTGATGGTTACTCTTTTAAAAAGTGAGTCTTTAGAATAGTAATGCACCAAAATATTTCCATAAGGGCCTCTCAAACATTTTAAAAGTAAGTTTTCAAGAGTAGAGAGAATCTTACAGACAGCTTTAACAGCGGCAAAAAGTAAATGTGAAGCCTCAGAGACATCCTGTGTGCACTTTCAGACGACGCGCTCTCAGCTCCGACATAACCTAACTTTCTCTGTCCCCACTAACTCCTGACCTGTCTCAACCTATCGATTTGTGTTCTGTTCCTGCTGTTTTGTTTATCTGACCCAGGCTTGGCTTGAATCTATCAGGAAGACTTCACTCCGCTCTCTGCTCGTGTTTCAAATAGACAGGGCATTAGAGTTTCCTTTTAGGGCACCTACAAATTGCCAATTTTCCACTTGAAGATTCCTGCAGAGATACAAGAATCTTTGTTTATTAGACTGTACATAGACTCCATGGCAACATGAAAAAAGCTGTGAGCTTTGCTTTTTTATTATCATGAGTTTGGCCTCAGTTGCTCAGATAATGAGCAAGTTGCTATTAGTGTTTTATCATCATCAGTGATTATTGCCAGTGATCGCTCACACATTTAGCACGCTTACAGTTTATTTTCTTGCCTGGTATGATGGAGCCACTGCGAGAAGCTAAGCTAAATGGGGATAATAATAATGGAGGGTTTTAGATTTTTAATTGTGACCTTTATCTTTCCTCTGTCTTTAAAGGGCATTCTCTTATTGGACATAACATGTTTCTGACTTTGTGGAGTGTAGTTGAGACTGTCAAATCCAGCATGTTCCCATGCACCTCATATCATGGCAGCACAGAGCAAAGTGTCCTTGAAACATATGCTCTTTTTCTAATTAAAGGGACGCTCAAGAAAGGCCTAAAGTAGCACAAAGCATACCCATACTTCATAAAAAAACATGTCCATGTAAGTGAATTTCAATGCTGCACTTACCCAGGTCAAGACACAGCAATCATACAATGTCATAGCCACCACTCTCTCTACTGTGTTATACATATACTCAATTATGAAATTAGGACTGAATGTTGTAGAATAAAGTTAATATTGCTCATATCACTGGTTGCCTTGTGCCTAAAGCGGAGCCACGCCACAATATTTGGGGGAAATGCACTGCAAAAAAGAGGATATGATTAAATCGCCATTTTCAGTCTTAAGGTGTCTTCACACTGAACATAAAGAGATTTTTGAACGCGGTGCAATTGCATGTAAAGTCAGTGGAAAGGCACGAATATGTGCAAACTTGCCCTGGTCTCTCACACCAAAGGATGTGTTTTATCCAATGTGTCATCACCAACCCAACTGAACTGAACACTGAACTGAACTTTTCCCTTGTGTTATTTGAATATGTCTAGCTTAAAGAGGTAAAATGTTCTTATAAGAAAAAAAGATGACAAAGATTTGAGCTAGAGCTCAGTCACTATTGAAACATGTTTTTGAACCTTGCATTTTGATCATTATTACTGCAGCCCAGTGTTTTCTAAGATAGTTTTTGGGAGCATCTGTGGAAAGTTTTCTTGGAATGGCACTCAAGAAAAAGTGGATCCCCTGATTGCAACAGTGAGGAGCTCTGGCAAGGCACCCTAGATGCATGTTGTTAACCCAGATCTTCACTGAATCAATACTGGGAGTTAGACTTCACAGGTCTCTTCATTCACATTAACAGGCTACCTGAGTTTAACACTGTTTTTTCATGCAGGAATCATATACTTTGCCTGCACCTAATAACACGAAGGCAGTAACCCTAAAAGAGCCTTTCTGTCATTGGACAGCCACTTTACTCAAACTTTGACTTTTTTTCTACGGAGCTAGAAAGCAGAAATGTACAGCAGGAGAGTTATAGTTACATCTTTACCTGCATGGGCATGCATCAGTACTAAAACCCCTCACTTATCTTGACACCCCACAGTTACACTTTTTCCAGCAGTTCCTATCAGCAGCTAATATAACATGTGAAAATTATTATTTTTCTGAATCACCAGCAGCTTTAGAGAGCTTCTAAGAATCCACTCATCTTACCACGCAGAGGTATAAAGGAATGGCCTTGCAGGCAGAGTACATCAATACAAACCAGAGAGAGCTGATCCAACGTGATGCCATGTGCATGGCGAGCAAAATTTGATACATGTGAATCCATTAACAATTGACAAAATGTCATCAATCAGCCCATAGAGCCCCACTGCAGTCCTTGCAACAAGAACAGAAGCAAAATGTCTCCCTGCAAACCTCTGCTATGGACAAGAGAAACACAAAGGCTGACATCTTCTGCTCTGACTTTGGTCTGACTGGTATGCCCCAGTCTTCTAATTAAAAAAAACATTCTGTGGTGGAGGCGTCTACATTAATACCAGCTCGAGCCATGTGTTTTCACAGTCGCATGCACCATCCTTCTGTTTATTCATAAGTTTATGTTTCCATCCAGTTAAGGAAAAAAAAAATTCCCAGAAGAGGAGGGAACACACACACACAAACACACACACACACACAAAAGGAAAATCTAAAGCAAGTTTTCAGATTTTCCCACTCTCACTCTGTCTCCCACTCTCTCTCTCTCCATCACCTCAAGGCTGTGGCCATCCAGATTTGGAGGACAGTGTTATACTATTAGCAGAGGGCTCTCCTCATCAGCACAGCTGTGTGTGGGTTGTGCACTGTTGATCCACTGAGATGCAGTCGAGCAAACGCCTCTCTGTCACCTTTTATCTGCGCTTCACATACAGCTGGAGGCAGAACAAACGGGCGCAAAACTTCTCGCCAGTGATATCATTATTTGAAAAGTTCAGAAAAGCGCCAGTGAATCAGTGTGGCATTTGACTCGACATATATCAGTAGCGCAGTTTTTGTTTGCACATCAGATGACAAATTCTGCAACACGATTGAATCCACCCACAGGCTCAAGTCATCCATACTGTATTCACAGTCACGATACAGAACTGACACTGATGTACAGATCGTGTTTTGTTTTTGATTGCATGCACTAGCTTGCCAGTTCTTGAAATAGTCATTTAGAAAATTTGAAATATCTTTGTGGTAAATCTTTCCTTGGAATTGTTATCAAGTGTTATTCTCTTCCTGTATTTGAGATTCCAAACTTATTTTGAAGCAGCATGAAAACTAAAATGGTATTTTCTCTTTTAAATTTCACTGTTATTGTTTTCTAGTCTTATTCTTCTTCTGCTGACAGAAGGGAATAATAAGCATTTTCTGGTCTTAGTCTGAATATCAAACCTGCCTGTGGATAAGAATGCCAACAAGAAATGCTGGGCACATGTACATACTGTACACATAATTAGTGCCTGCTGTTTTCACAGCAAGTCTGAAGGTTGTTTCATTATGTGGCTACATCAGTTTTTCTTCCATCTTGAGTACTACTGTACCCCCAGCATGCAGCTAGCAGCCCTGTTAGCTTATCTGACTCTGCCTGGACAGGGGGCTCATAGCCACAGGAGAGTGTTGATGTTAACATCTCTAGCGTGCAAGAGCTTTTTGACCGCCAGGGGAAGAGGTTTTCCTGTCCAGGCACTGAGCTCCCAGTCCTAGCAGAGTCAGCTTGCTAAAAGGACTGCTAGCTGCACAGCTAACTGAGCCAACTAGCTAACGACAGCTACAGCTAGCAGTAGTAGCAACAAGTGAAGCCAAGTGTCAAAAAAATAACTTTCCTTCACAAATGAGACAAACTGCAAGACAAACTAGACAACCTCTAAAAGCTTGAGGAGTAGTCAGATCAGATCTTTATTGTCCCTCAAGGACACATTTGATTTACAGTGGAGGGCAAAAACAAACACAACATACAAGAGGGCATGGGACATTTATCACAGCAACCGGATACAAAAACATGTATCTGTTTGTTAAAGGTATCAAACCATTGGATTTGTAGCCATGGTAAAGTTGTGCTGAGCAGGACAGTCAAGGTTCAGCACATTTATTGCGCTTAGAGTAAAGGAAGATTTAAACCTATTGCTGCCCAGAAGGGGGAAGCATAAATTCCTCCAAGAGTGGGCGGTTAGAGCTGGCCAAGATCTACATGCCTTCCGCAAAACTTGTCTGTCATTGATATTTGCTAAAGAAAGCTGCTGTTTTGCTGGCTACTTTAACAATGTTGAACAAACGATTTTTGCTTTGCAATGTTTGGTCCCCATACCAAGAAATAAAACAAGGATTCAAATAAAGATTTGTAAAATAAAGCCATGCATCCGTCTCTTGTACACATTGAAAGTATTCATTCTGCACAGGAAGTGAAGTATACCAGCTGCTGGTGTCATGTGGCAGCAGCCAGCTGGAGGGATCAATGGCCTACACAACAGCTGGTCATATGGGGAGGCTTAAAATGGCCCAGCAATTAACCTGCAAATGTAGCACAGATCAGAGATCACTCTACTGAGGGCATCTACCAGGGGGATGTCAAACTAGTTTGTTGGTCAATGTAAAATCACTACTTCGTTAATCTATGAGACCTTTGTGGCCGTGGTTACAGATAAAATACATTTATTGTTACTCAATCAAATAAACAAGTGTTGCAGTTGGTGAAATTCTTTGGTTCAGTTCCAGCAACATAGCAGTAAAACAGTTAGAAAATTATACAAAAAATACATTGTACACTGCAGGATACTGTACAGTAATAACCATGTGGCTAAGTCGTGGTCACGGCTCTATAGTGGTCACGGCTCTATAATATTTCCGGTTGGACAAGAGTGATAAATGCTACAACCACTAGAGGGTTTTCATTTGAAAATCTTAAAAATATATAATTTTTGATTAGTGTTGTGTGGCTAATTGGAGTGACCCCGAATACTCGAATATATGATGATTGATAGAAGGAGCCTGATTCAACTCCCAATCTCAGTCGAATCTTCGCAGAGGAGTTATGTAACCAGGATCATACCATTTTGATGATATGAGGGAGCTCAATATCTGATTTTACATAGAACTACCAGTTTCCTCCCAATAAGTTAATATACAGCCTATTATAATATAAATATCAACATATAATGCTGTAAATAAACATGTGAAAAGAAAGAAGCTTTTAATAATTCTTTTTTAGGGTGTGAAATAATCCAAAATTGTAACCTTAACCCTTAAGGGAGACTGCAGCTCTGCTACCGTGTGTAACCCCTCCTCCACAACACACACACACCACACAATTTGACTCTCAGTTGACTGATTCGAGTATGTAAATCTTTAGTCGAAGGCACCCCTAGTGGCTAACTACAATGTTCTAGATAACGAGTTCTTGTCTGACTTCAGATGGGTCCATGGTCGTTACTATAACTATACAGCGGATATAATAATGGTGGTATTTCTTGTCACTCTGGCACAAGCACAGGTAGAGCCAACAAAAATCATACCAAATGAGCAGCAAGTCAGGTTTTTAACTAGCTGTGTCGTGTGTGTGTGTGTGTGTGTGTGTGTGTGTGTGTGTGATGCCAAACAGACATTGAGCAGGGCTCAGTGTCACTGTTCGGCATCAAAACAGTGTACAATTATCTTCTCGTCTTGTTCTTGTGAACCCAGTATCGTGTTTCCTCATGTTGTGTGAGCTAAGTGTATGTCACACCCCTAATCTGAGCCCCTATGTCCCCATCAGTTTTGAAACACAAAGTTACGCTCTTGCCCCCTACCCTCCATCTTTGTTGTAAACCCCAAACACATTTCAGGAACAGAAAAAATTCTTGCTTTAAGCCCTGCATTGAAGTAAATGTGATCATGCCTGTTTACATATGGCACAATTTTAAATGAGACTCAAATTAGGCCGACAAAACCTGTCAGGGTGTGGTGTGGCAGGTCTGTAGTTTAGTTATGATGTGTTTGTGTGTCCTGGTATATAAGCTATTCTTATTCTGTTGCCTATTCTGAGTTTCTAAAGAGACAGATCAATCGGTCTGCCATAGCGAGCCCACTGCAGGTCTTCATGTTGACGATGTGGGTGTCACAGTGAAATGCTCACTCTCACCCACTAATGTGCATATCAACTTGACTCATTCTTATACCACCTCTATCCTCCTTCTATCTGTGTTGGAGCCAAATTGCTGAGAAAAGCTTTCTGCACTGTAGCTGACTCAAAAGATAAGCTTGTGTTGTGTTTTTCCCCAGCTCAAATTTAATCATCAGAATCTGCATATATTCCCATTCTCGTCCTCTGTTCAGACGAAGCTGTATGTGCATGTGTGTTCAGCAAATTAACGATCGCATTTACCCACTCTCTCGCAAGAAAACCCACTCCTAAGTCATGTGACTGCAACCTGTGCTGCCAGTTTTTGCTCTGCAAGATTTCGTAGGTGAACTGGCCTGTGAAGTTTAACAGACATGATACACACAAATGTCATGTATATATTTTTTTACCCCACTGCAGCCCTACAGCTGTCAGCCTTTCCCCTCTGAATTATCAATCGATCTATTGCTGATAAAAAATTGATGTTGTTATTTAAAATTGGCCTTCTCCCCCTCCCCTTTCACTCCTTAATGTGGAGGCAGTGTGTAAATCACTACAGGAGAGTCAGGATGGAGAGAGGGAAAAATAGAAAGGTTGAGGAAAGTGAGATAGAAAGGAAAGGGAGCTGACATTCACCAGTAGGAGGGGGAAAAATTAATAGAAGAATTGATGGGAGAAGTAAGAAGCTGGCTGTCTCAGATGGAGAGAGGGAGAAAAGGTCAAGGGGATGAGGGCCCGCCGCTCCACAAATTACCGCTCAGCTAGTCGTTGGCGTTTCTCGATAATTTTCAGCCCAGAGGGAGAAGGAGAGCTCTAGTGATTGTAGTGGATAGATATGAGAGGGGAAATATATTGCCATGGACTTTTCTCTGAGTGTCAGTGGTAGATCTATAAAGAGAGTGCTTATGGGAGAAAGAGCCAGGGTCAGAGCCAACAGCTGACCATGGGAGGAGTACAAGCCTTTGAGATGGTTGAGTATACTGCATCAGCATGAATGGTAAGGAAATAATGTGGGGTTGGCTTGTGGCTACAGCGTGATACATTTCAGTTGTTTTACATATCTTTACATATACACTCACCTAAAGGATTATTAGGAACACCTGTTCAATTTCTCATTAATGCAATTATCTAATCAACCAATCACATGGCAGTTGCTTCAATGCATTTAGGGGTGTGGTCCTGGTCAAGACAATCTCCTGAACTCCAAACTGAATGTCAGAATGGGAAAGTAAGGTGATTTAAGCAATTTTGAGCATGGCATGGTTGTTGGTGCCAGACGGGCCGGTCTGAGTATTTCACAATCTGCTCAGTTACTGGGATTTTCACGCACAACCATTCTAGCGTTTACAAAGAATGGTGTGAAAAGGGAAAAACATCCAGTATGCGGCAGTCCTGTGGGCGAAAATGCCTTGTTGATGCTATAGGTCAGAGGAGAATGGGCCGACTGATTCAAGCTGATAGAAGAGCAACTTTGACTGAAATAACAACTTGTTACACCCGAGGTATGCAGCAAAGCATTTGTGAAGCCACAACACGCACAACCTTGAGGTAGATGGGCTACAACAGCAGAAGACCCCACCGGGTACCACTCATCTCCACTACATATAGGAAAAAGAGGCTACAACTTGCAAGAGCTCACCAAAATTGGACAGTTGAAGACTGGAAAAATGTTGCCTGGTCTGATGAGTCTCGATTTCTGTTGAGACATTCAGATGGTAGAGTCAGAATTTGGCGTAAACAGAATGAGAACATGGATCCATCATGCCTTGTTACCACTGTGCAGGCTGGTGGTGGTGGTGTAATGGTGTGGGGGATGTTTTCTTGGCACACTTTAGGCCCATTATTGCCAATTGGGCATCGTTTAAATGCCACGGCCTACCTGAGCATTGTTTCTGACCATGTCCATCCCTATATGGCCACCATGTACCCATCCTCTGATGGCTACTTCCAGCAGGATAATGCACCATGTCACAAAGCTCGAATCATTTCAAATTGGTTTCTTGAACATGACAATGAGTTCACTGTACTAAAATGGCCCCCACAGCAACCAGATCTCAACCCAATAGAGCATCTTTGGGATGTGGTGGAACGGGAGCTTCGTGCCCTGGATGTGCATCCCACAAATCTCCATCAACTGCAAGATGCTATCCTATCAATATGGGCCAGCATTTCTAAAGAATGCTTTCAGCACCTTGTTGAATCAATGCCACGTAGAATTAAGGCAGTTCTGAAGCCGAAAGGGGGTCAAACACAGTATTAGTATGGTGTTCCTAATAATCCTTTAGGTGAGTGTATATTTAAATTTCTTCATTAACTCCTTGATTTATTGATTTCGCACACATCCACAAAGGTATCAGTTGCAAGCGTGCCCTCATGTAATTCAGTATTTACTGCAGTATGGCATCTTCCATGTCACACCATACAGGTGCTGGTCATATAATTAGAATATCATCAAAAAGTTGATTTATTTCAGTAATTCCATTCAAAAAGTGAAACTTGTATAATGTATACATTCATTCCACACAGACTGATATATTTCAAGTGTTCATTAACTGACAACAAATGAAAACCCCAAAATCAGTATCTCAGAAAATTAGAATATTGTGCAAAGGCCTTTAAATGGTCTCTCAGTCTAGTTCTGTAGGCTACACAATCATGGGGAAGACTGCTGACTTGGCAGCTGTCCAAAAGACGACCATTGACACCTTGCACAAGGAGGGCAAGACACAAAAGGTCATTGCTAAAGAGGCTGGCTGTTCACAGAGCTCTGTGTCCAAGCACATTAATAGAGAGGCAAAGGGAAGGAAAAGATGTGGTAGAAAAAAGTGTACAAGCAATAGGGATAACCGCACCCTGGAGAGGATTGTGAAACAAAACCCATTCAAAAATGTGGGGGAGATTCACAGAGAGTGGACTGCAGCTGGAGTCACAGACGTAAGCATGACATGGGTTTCAGCTGTCGCATTCCTTGTGTCAAGCCACTCTTGAACAAGACACAGCGTCAGAAGCGTCTCGCCTGGGCTAAAGACAAAAAGGACTGGACTGCTGCTGAGTGGTCCAAAGTTATGTTCTCTGAAGAAAGTAAATTTAGCATTTCCTTTGGAAATCAAGGTCCGAGAGTCTGGAGGAAGAGAGGAGAGGCACAGAATTCAAGTCCAGTGTAAAGTTTCCACAGTCAGTGATGGTTTGGGGTGCCATGTCATCTGCTGGAGTTGGTCCACTGTGTTTTCTGAGGTCCAACGTCAACGCAGCCGTCTACCAGGAAATTTTAGAGCACTTCATGCTTCCTGCTGCTGACCAACTTTATGGAGATGCAGATTTCATTTTCCAACAGGACTTGGCACCTGCACACAGTGCCAAAGCTACCAGTACCTGGTTTAAGGACCATGGTATCCCTGTTTTTAATTGGCCAGCAAACTGGCCTGACCTTAACCCTATAGAAAATCTATGGGGTGTTGTGAAGAGGAAGATGTGATACGCCAGACCCAACAATGCAGAAGAGCAGAAGGCCACTATCAGAGCAACCTGGGCTCTCATAACACCTGAGCAGTGCCACAGACTGATGGACTCCATGCCACGCCGCATTGCTGCAAAAGGAGCCCCAACTAAGTATTGAGTGCTGTACATGCTCATACTTTTCATGTTCATACTTTTCAGTTGGCCAACATTTCTAAAAATCCTATTTTTGTATTCGTCTTAAGTAATATTCTAATTTTTGGAGATACTGAATTTGGGATTTTCATTAGTTGTCAGTTTTAATCATCACAGTTAAATGAAATAAACATTTGAAATATATCAGTCTGTGTGTAATGAATGAAAATAATATCCAAGTTTCACTTTTTGAATGGAATTACTGAAATAAATAAACTTTTTGATGATATTCTAATTATATGACCAGCACCTGTATTTAGGTTTAGGCACTTACCCCCCGAGGCAATTTACCCTCACCTTAACCATCACGGTTAAGGTGAGGGTAAATTGCCTCGGGGGGTTGTCAACTCCTTAAACAAAAACATAGCTAGCTAGCTAGCTAGTTAGCAACCGGAAGCGCTACTGTCGTTTCCGGTCACCCCAATGCGTCATATACACACGGCCTGGATGTGTCTCATACACACGCACCTGGGGGCGTCTACTATCCACGCAAAATCGTTGTTTTGCGTACAATGGACACGGCTTTTCCAAAGCCATGTATATGTGACGCCTGAGCATGAGAACTGACTGGTGAGCCGGTCGTTTTATGGTGTTAGTGGACTGCATATCCTTAACTGCTGTGTTGTTGCTGTAGTATGAGAGAGGCTCGGGGGCACGGACAGGGCTGAATCCGACCCATTGTCAACACATTAAAACCAGAATTAGTGGCTGATACAAGCAACAGAGAAAACAGGCGTGTGCGTCATTTCTAAGTGAGTTTTGAGCCCATTGACAATAAGGCAATGAAAATTTGATTAATATCATTGAAAAACTTACATATAGTCCCTTTAATTTAATAATGTCAATGTAGCAGTTGCAGAGCAGTTGAGAAATAAAAGGCTAAAAGGAGGAAAATGCCACTTTTAAATCAACTTTTGAAAAAGTGCATTTTAGAATTTAAAGTATAATGTAATGACAAAAATCACAAAAATAATTGTAATGCTTTAAAGAGGTCATATTATGCTTTTTTGCTGCCTCCCCTCAACCCCACCCTCGCTACTGAATGTTAGACAGTCACTGTTACTGAGCTGTAGAGGCAGTGCAGAGTTAAAACTTTACCACTCTGAAACTCCAGTGTTGGTTGCTAAGCTGGTTGGGGAACATACAGCTGAACCTAACCAAAGCCGGGTTTACCGGCTTGTCAAGACCCGCCCTACTCTGCTTCTGATTGGCTAGTAGTCCTTAACTAGGAACTGCGCATGTGCAACTCCCAACAAAGATCTTTTAGAAGTGAGATGCATCCCTCCGTAGCTAAAACAGAACTATCAAAACACAGGGTGAAAAGAGCAGCAATGTGCAGCATGACAAAAAATATGCTGTTTGATGAAAATTTTATCATGTAAATCATGTTCTGGTACAATCCCTATTAAAATGTATGAACCTGAAAATTTGCATAATATGACAAATTTAATGTGATGCTGGAAATATAATTTCTAAGAAATACACTATATGACATAATACTGTAATAATGTAATTTGGTTCAAATTATAGGGGAAATTGCTGAAATAACTGCTAAATTCAAATACAAGTACATTTTTCCGTCTTAAAATAGTAACAACTATTTCTTCTAATTAGGGACTAAGAGGGGGAATTAAAGGATTAAAAGTCAGGATGAGAGCTCACCTGGAGAAACAGTGAGCAGCACTCAGGACCCACTGGTCATTGATCAAGGAGCCTCCACAGAAATGAAATCCACAGCTCTGCAGACTAGCCATCCAGGGCCACGACCCTGCAGAAGCATTCACCCCTCCTACAATCCTGGTGTTTAGTGGCGCAATGCCACAAACTGGATGGAAACAATCAGAATTCATATAACAACCAATGCTCTTTTTGTTGGTGTATTATTTCTCTCTGGTTTGTTATCGTCTGTCATGTGTGTTTCTGATTTGTTTCAAAGGTCCAATGTGTAGGATTATATTGGCATCCATATAGATAGGTAGGTAGATTCGTTTTGCCATTATTTAACAGGTTATATAGTGAAATTGAGTTTGTAACTGGCTTCTGCTACATGTCAGGCAATTTAATATTAAAATAGAAGCTATTATAAAAATGGTAAACACAAATAAACTATAATCAGCGGAGAAGTGCTAAGGATGAATTTGAGTTTAAGAGTCTGATAGCTTGGGGGAAAAAGCTGCTCTGCAGTCTAGTGGTGTGGCAGCAGAAACTTCTCTTCCCAGAAGGCAGCAGGGTGAACAGGCTGTGGCTGGGTGGGTACTGTCCTTTAGTATACTTTGGGGTCTGCATAGGCACCTCACCTCACCGATATCAATGGAGCACTTATGGGGGTCAATTGATGTCAACATCATTGTAAAGACTAGGAGTCACAATCCGATCCACAAATAGTTTCTAGATCCACAAACAAACTTTTGAATTTGAATAAATCATATTCTATTTGTAGATTGTTTTGCATTTGTTTTCAGAATTTTTACTATGACCATGTAAACTGCTCTCGCTAACCCATGTGGTCAGGATTGCAGCCTGCTGAGAGCAAAGAGAGACGATTTAAGAAAGAGAAACACTACTTTAAAAAATCCTGAATAGAATTCTATGGGGAAAACCTGTAACACCAAAGATAGCGGTTGTATGCACATACTGCCCCTCTTGCAAACAAGCCAATCGTGTGCTTTTAAACAACCAAGAGGTGAACCATATTAAGCCAATTTTATAGTGACAACAAAGAAGCACTCTGGATAGATCCGTAAATGAAGCCTATGTCGTGAAACCTTTCACATGGGTAGAAGAAGTATAACCTGTGGGGAAAGACCTTATTTTCGGGCATTTTCTCCCGCTGTCTCTCTTGTACTGTGCAATTAGAAATAATTGTTGTCGGTATATTGCTTAGTTGTTAGTGCGCTTAGTTTTTGAGGTTCATTAGAGCCGTTTTGTAAAGTCAGTTAAGATAGAGCGCTCTTTTCCAAATGTTTGCACACAAAGTATGCGTCGCCTGCTGGACTAATGCAAACTTCACTTAGAGCACTAATAAAATTGCTGGGGTACAGTATTTTGAGAAAGTATGCTACATTTCCATTGCAAAATGCACATACATATGAAACACATAACGGTATACGGGGTCAGCTGCCAGTGTGTGTTGAAGCTGGTGAGCAAAGTCTAAAATCTTTCACGTGTTAGCAAAAGTGAAACGGGACTGCGACATACATAGTATGTAAATATTTAACTTTATTTAAGGCACTCTACACCAACCAAACTATGGAACTCCACACAAGATCAGATGCAGAGAAGATAATGTCCATGTTTCAGCCCTTATTTTGAAAGGCTTATTGAGGCATTACCGTTTTACCGCAGAGAGTGTGAATATGATCTACATTTATGGTAAAAACAATTCCAAAATGATTTGTGGTTAAATGCAAAGTCTGCCCTCCAACAATCTTGGTGTTGAGCGTAGGCTGACCACACAGTGAGGAGAGGGACAGTAAAGACACAGGGTGAACAATATGGGGTTGACAGCAAATACTAACAATAATGAAACTATAAACAAAATGTTTATGTCCCAAAAACATGTTTAAAATGTCCCAAATGACAGACAAACAGGAAGTAAAAAAAGTGAGCATAAAACTTTGACTTACCATCTAGTTGTGACTGAGACTCTGAAAATCACAAAAACAAACAGAAAACACTTTGTGTTTATATGTAAATGTCTCAGGCTACATTGACATGTTGTATTTACTTATACTGCTGATAATCATACAACTACTACTACTACTGTTAGTTATAAATGTAACCTGAGCCCCGTTTCAGGGAGTAGTGATAATTCTGAGTAAATTAGCCTGAGATGAGGGAAACTGAGATGAGCGTTTTTCTGTTTCAGAGAAGATCAGGTAGGGGAGCACGGGGCACAACCTAATGCGGGGTAAGATGTAACACGGACATTTTATGTAGTTGCACAGGGTCGGGCAGGTTGTGTTTCAGGTTAGTTTATCAAAGAGCCAGCAGACGGTGTCTCGCCAATTATTTAGAGAGATTGGACTTATTTTTGTCAAGTTACACAGGGAAGAATATCAATTTCTGTATCATACTTATTTTTAGATTACTGAGCTGTGTGTGTAAGTCACTGAATCCAATCATGTATTACCTTAATAACCATCTTTTTGCCTAAAACATAGCACAGTTTTGAAACATTTGACCAACAGGCTTAAAGAAAAACTCACCAGAGCGGGGTTAGTTATAACACTGTGTTACAACTAACTCCTGTCGATATTTATATATATTTTGATGTGTGGGTATAATCCATCTATCCATTGGTCCATCCGTTTGAATATAAATCCATGATAGACCATGAGTTAGATGGAAAGATATCTCTCTTTCCTTGATAGATGAAAAATATTATTATGGATTATCATGGATGGAAAGAGATAGCCTAATATCTACAAATATCAATCCATCTACCACTGCTGACCACTGCACCACCGCGCCACCCTTCTATAAAACTTTGATTAATCAAACAATATATATATTTTTTTAATTATTTAGACTAGACCAAAATGTGTTAGGTCGTGCTCCACTCTCCCCTAACTCCAGCAACTGATGCTGTGAACCCAACCTTCTCTGGAGGAGGTGAGCTTCACAGCATCAGTAGAAAAACCGTCAGTTTCTCTCTGACTCCTCCCCTCCTGCGGAACCTGAGGCGGCTGTCTGATACACCGTTTCATTTCCTCATTCATACTGACGCTATCAAAACACATATCTGAACGCATTTACATCTTTAAAAACTTTGAAATACCAGTTAGATAGGCTATTCGTTTTTTAACCCAAACATGATCTTGAACATGAGAGCTTTATTGATCGATCTGTCACTGATGTAAGGACGGGTCTCCGCACATCGTGGATTTATCCTCAGCCCAGAATAAAATCTATGTTCCATCTTTAGGTAGCCTAAAACAACTGTGACAGTTACACTGAAAACACTTGTGGGCTGCATTACTGCAGAAATCACTGTTCAATATGTAACCTATTATAATATATTATGATATATATATATATATATATATTATTACCTATAATATGTATGTAATATGAGCATGACTGTGGTGCAGCTGATCATTAGGCTATTACCTGCTCATAGTCTGAATGTGTTTTGACAGCATTAATAAAAAAAAAAATAGAGGTCTAAACCGGCAGGTTGACCCTATAGACACATTTTCCCCTGCAAAAAAAAATTGATAGGCTAACCTGCTGGGTGTGACTGTGACTTTATAATCACAGGTTCATGAGTAAACTGTGTCTTATAGCCTACCTATTTTCATAATCAGGTAGCCGATTGCAACCAACATTTAGTCCCGTCAGGTTACAGCTTATTAAATATAGCCGTCCCATTGAAACTCCAATGTAATGGGCTGTAGGAGAATTCCAGCACTTTATCATTCATTAAGGAAAGTCCAGTCTGGTAAGTGATTAATTATTGACCCTTCTCCACTCCTGCGTTTTAGTGCCAATCATGGTCTGCGTTGGCACACATTCATATTTCTAGCTCTACCTGATTAAAATGGAGGCTCTGCCTTTATTTACCCATTGCTGTGGTGAATTATAGTATCGGATAAGTATAGCAGTAGCACATAAGTTACCATGGTGATTTATTCTGTGCAGCCAGGCTTAGTTAACCCTGGTGCCTTATCTGTTCAGTCAGCGGTCACGCTGATCAGAAACCAATGTGTTTTTTTCAGTTATTCCATGTTCTCATGTATGTGTTTTGCATATTTTTCATTTCCCTGTATTAAAAAAGCAGTTTGACGCGTGCACCATACTTTGCACACAACAAGCATCAGCGAGTAGGTTTATGTAGAATGAAAACACATGTAAAGAAAAATGATAAATAAAAGACAAAGTAACACGGGCACAGTAATAAAACAGCGAAAGAAAGTGTGACAGCCAACAGCAGACTGACTGAATGTGTGAGAAGCAGAAGAAGAAAAATATCACTGCTCTTAACTGAAACTGTCATAATTATAATGTTATATTGTGCCTCAAAAGTGAGCACCGGACGTTACATGTCACTCAAGAAATGTATGGCACACATACTATATAGGAGATAACCTATATATGTATAGGATACATATATATATATATGTACTATATATAAATATATAAATATATATGTAGCCACTTCAATAAGGAGGCTATATTGTGCACTGTTTATTCATGAAACAACAGGGAGAGGATACCACAATGTTTTTTGACCTGGGATCATCTGCTGCGAGCTTGTGAAAGAAAATGCTGATTAATACATTGTGTTACAGTCATGCTTACAGCGTGCTTTGCAGTGATCACTTCTCTTATAGTTGCTGGATTTCCAAGTCAATTTCCTCAGAGCCTCTTTTTATCTCCACATCTAAGTCCAAGTTCTGCCAGGGTTGTTATTGATATTTTATTTTCTTAATTTTTTCAAGTGCAGTTCAGACATCTGACAGTTTGTAAAACATATATAAATTAGCACAGCAGGAAGTGTTCACCTGTGAATGTCCTTCAGGTAAAACTTACTACATTGCCAGACTTGTTATCAGATTGTAGGACTACAGCCTCAGGTTCAAGATACAAATATGATACTGTATTTCCTATGGGCACCATATCACTGACTTCTTATCTATTAGCCATGTTGACTAAACAACCACACCATTTTAACACAAAATTGACCAGCGTCTCTGCCTCGGCCTACTATATATAGCCTATATAACTTTATGAAAGCATTTATTAAAAATGCTGCTTGCAATGAAAAATGTTAAATAACTGAAAATGCTTTAAGAAAGGTTTGTTTGCACAATAAGAAAACATGCAATGTAAAGATAGAAGAAACAAATGTACATTGTCCAAAAAAAGCAACTTAAGCCAAAAGAACAAGCTGCTGATTACTGCATTATATTTTTATACTTTGAATTGTCACCTGCCAGCTGAATTTTGTGTTTCCTTTTTTATAAAAATTGCTGTTTTAATACTGTGGCTGTGTTTCTTTCTTTTAATATTATGTGCATTTTTTCATGATGAACTTTGTTTACACACAGTGAGTAACAGCAAATAAAGTATGCTGCACACATCTTTTCCATTTCAGCATCAATGAATCTGTGAGATTCAAGAAAGCTGTTGACGCCCATTTATCTGAATTACTTACACCTGGCTTGACATAGTCGCACCTCCTGAGCCTGGTTTGGCCTTTATGAAATGGAAAAGCCAGGATGCAGTGATCACACTAGGTCAAGCCTAGCTTTATCTCTTATCCTGGACTTCTAAATTCTGCTTTTGTGAAACAGCCCTCTGGTCTTCCTTTTTTTGTTGTTGTTGTTGTTATTCCTTTACCCATCTCTGGTTTTCAGCGAGATCGCTTTGTGTTTCTTGTATTGACTTTTTGTTTTGTAATAAATTTGATTTATTCTTGAATCTCTTTTATCACCCCTAATTCATTTTTATTTGCTATTCCCACATCCCCCAGATAATAGAGATATAAAACAACTGAACTTACTGACAAATTTCAGCTCTGGTTCAACTTAAAACTAATATCATTACTTTATTATAATTACTAATATTTACTTAATATAATAAAGTAACTTATGAACTTGCATGTTCTGCAAGTGGAAGATTTTGTGTCTGTTTCATGCTGGCTTATCAATCAGATGAGCAAATTGCAGACAGATTTTATAGGTAAAGCTTCATAAATATTATTTTCATCACTACAGTTTTGTAAAAAGTTTAAATAAATTCTGGATTTCCACTAGCAAGTGATAGTTTTTCCTCTAATAACAACTACCAGACAACAGTTATTAGATCTCAAACATGATTAACTCAGGTGTGCACAGTGAGGAGGGTCCTTACCTTGTGTCAGGAGAGTCAGCAGAGCTGCCACACAGATCACTTTGTAGAAAGCCATAACTGTAAATGCATATCATCAGATCTGCACCACCATAAATAACCTTCTTCTCCCCTCCCTCTCACCTTCTGTCTACCTCCAACACAAACACACCTGTCCAATGACACACCTGACACCTCACTTATCACTTGTTTTACATGAATTGAGTTTATTTGGACAGGGACTCACTTTGTTGATGTTTTGGAACATTGTGTTATCTGCCACTAAATTGTCTGTGAAGATTCTCAGTCATCCAGGTCAAAGTTATCCAAGGAAGGTTATAATCAAGGGCAACTGGACCTGGTGCAAGATACTAGAAGACGTTTCATCCCTCAGCCAAGAGACTTCTTCAGTTCAGTCTGACTGGTAGGGAAACTCAGCTATTTACATTTTTTTACTGCTTACACACGTTTTCAAAACCACGTCTCCTTTTTTCAGAACAATTCCCAAAACTGCTCACACAAAATGCAAAATGCCTCATATCTCCTTTAAAACAAAACACTGCATTCAAAATGCCCTAAACACTTCTCAAAATGAAGTATTTGCATCAAATGGTAAATACTTTTTTCATATTAGTACATTTTTGGATATCATGCTCACACTGCTGTTCTAAATCTAGAGTGAAAATAGCTGAGAGGGGTTGAAAAGTACACTGTAAACACGAATGCAATGTTGAAACAGAAAATATTTATTTGGCAAAGCATTACTGTACAGTAACAGTAGCAGCATACAAGAAAAGAAACATGAAAAATGTGTGTGTGTGTGTGTGTGTGTGTGTGCAGTATAGTTGTACAAAATATTGTAGTACAGCAGGATAACAAACCTCATTCATACAATGCAGTGCAGTAAATGGATGGCTTGGCGGTACAAACTTTTATGCAATAATAGTATGCAGTAATACGTATTTTACAGTCTGATACTGTGATGCTGAAATAGTCATTAGATAGTTGTGACCTGTTCACATTTCTGAAGGTTTAAATTATGGACGCCACTCAAAAGCGACTCAAGTTAGGCTCTCATGGTCAACCCATGTTTGATCACATGATCATGGCCCTGATCTCATCAGAGATGGCTCTCCTTCCTCTTCTTCTTTGCCCTTGTCCTCTTCCTCCTCCTCCTCTTCTTCCAACTCTTCCTCCTTGAACCTGTCCTTGTTTTCATCCTCTGCCTCTCCCTCCTACCCCCCTTGCTCTCTGTCTATTGTTCAAAACAGGTAATCTGACCTTTGGCCTATTTATACACCTATCACTAAAGCTTGGTTAGTGATCAGTTAAGCAATTAGTGTTTGCACATGTGATGAGTGGGTGTGTGACCTCGGTCCCGTACCGCGAAGTAAGTTCAACATCCCTGGATTTTAGGGGTGGGAATCTCTGGGCACCTCATGATTCGATTAGATTACGATTCAGAGTGCTGCGATTTGATTATAAAACGATAATCGATGCATCTTGATGCATCATTTTTTCTACAGGATCCCTGGATAATTACTAAGCATTTAATTTGCGCAGTAAAATCCAAAAGAAACGTCTCCTAAATATCCTAAAAGATTAGTTTGCATCCCTAATGTACTTCATTTAACCTCAGCTCCATTGTCCCTCATTTTATTAACAACCAGTCAGACTCCTATGAAAACTGAAAAATAAGTATAAGTAATGTAATAAGTTACTGAACCTTGCTTAATGCTGTTTTGTGTGTACAGACTCCCTGCTGGAAATTGACTCCTGTCTTCGCTCCACTCTGCTCCAACTTGAAGATTTCCTTTTTTTTTTAACTCACAAATGTTCAGAAAGTTGGTGTAACTACAGTCTTCTAGATGTCTCAGTGTTTTACTTTATCAATGCATCAAAACGTCCTTCAATTAGTCTGACCAATATATATTTTTGTATTATTCTAACTCAGTTTCAAGTTAAAACAACTCCACTAAATTTATACTACTTTCCCTTTAAAGTTAAGAGGATTTAAATCCAAATTTTGTTTCGGTTTACATGTATAAGGTCATGGTCAGGTGACTCCTACAATGGTGGAACTAGTCAAGGTAAAGTCAAAGGTAAGTTTAGCTACTTACATAACAGATAAAAACACTAATTGCTGACTATATGTTTCACATGGGAAACAAACACCGCTCTCCTGCGTGAAAGTCCGGTTTCTGACCCACTTGTCCACCCCAACCACCTCCTTACATGGACTTTACTGTTATACATTATACACCTTTAGTGTTACAAAAATGACTCTACAGGGCTCCCCACTACTTTACAAACTGATACCAGGGGTCTTGACCTTGCATCCATATGTGATGACTTGGAGTGAGTACGGTTTGACAAAAGTGTCTATATTTAAGTTGGAATTTGAATTTAGGACTTGTCTGCAGTGGATAAATAGGTGAGTATACCCATCTTTCAACTGGTTTTCAAATGGTTTAATGAAAACTGTTTCTCTCAAAAGACTCATCAACTACTACTATATACCCAAGTTCAATCAACATATATCTCAAATAGTTAAAGCTATGATTTAATGCAAGTTTAACTTTGAAAAACTCATACAGTTGAGTTCAAAAAGCGGATAAAACTAAATGGATCTGTAATGATTTACAGTGTGATCCAATTACACAGCCCTGCAATAAATCCTACCTGTGGTATTGAACTGCAACACACTGAAGGGTGCTAGTAATATTTGACAAAAGACCTGAAGGCATTAATTAGAGTCATGAATTAATAGGAGATTAGCAAAAGAAACATGTCTTCACCGTCACATCTCATTCTTCACTTTTATAAACTTCTGATATTCACAGTGCGAATGTTTAAATTCAAACTTACAGAAATAAATCAGGTAAAAACTGAAGAAAGACTCATTGTTTGATCAGCATCAGGCCAGAATTATCTTTAATAGACTTTGATGGAGTCTCAAGTAATAATAATAAACTTTTTGCTTTTATTTATAACCAAAAATTAATATATTAAACACTTTGAAAAGGAGCTTTGTTAAATTGATTCTTTAGAATTTAATTTAAATGATGAAGTTTAAAAAAAGAATCACATTCATTAATTAATAATCTTTTTAATAGTCTTTAAATTATGAAATAATAATTTACAGTACATTTTACAATAGAATTTTTTACTTTTACATTTAACTTCTATTCAATAGGGGTGTGACGAGACCTTGTGCCATGCAATTGACTTTTTCCAAACACTCTTACACCGAACATCAATTTAGTCATGCAGTGAAAAACAAACGTGTAACTGATAATGTTGACTTGCAGAGCAAATCAACTCCGCCCAGCTGATGCAACACCAGCTTATTCTGTGATAGTAATCAAGTAGACCCCCTTCTGGCGCTCGCAAGTCCAGTCCACATAGGTAGCAAGTAGCTAGTAAATTATTATTGCTCACATTGCATTTTTCGTATACTTGTACCTTTTGGATCTCTGCACTTTCTTTTCTTTCTATATACTGTACATGTTTATGTTTACCGTTAAGCACCAATATACCAAGGCAAATTCCTTATATGGTAAATTGTACCTGGCAAGAAATCTGATTCTGATTATAAACATCTAAAAACTGAGGCACTGACACCCATTTCCAGGAGAAACGCCTAATATAACATACCCAAAATAAATCAGTAATAACTCCTCAACCATTAGATGCATATTATTGATCTCCTTTGATAGGTAGGAAGCTAAGGAATATGGATCAACTGTAAATTAGCCTATTTATTTTTCTGTTAAATAGTAAATTGAGATGCAATAATTCAAAATGTGATAATTTAATTTCATTAATAGCAATGTCACCATCAAAACCATCATCCAACTTATTATAATGCAACTGAATATCTTCTAATACGTCTCGTGAGCACAGTGTCTTTACACACCCCTAATATTTACTAATACGTCAGACAAACATATTACAACCTTACAATTCAAATGTCAAATAAGACATTCATTTTAACATGCTTACACATCTTCCTGCCATTTTAAAGACAAAACAATTAATCAATTAATTGAAAAAATAGTCCAACCAAAATTATAACCAGACATCTTGGTAATCATTAAACAAAACATATTAAATGTCCTATGAAAGGACAAAGAGGGAGAAGGGAAGATGTATGATGGAGAGCAGCAGAGGAACTGAGAGGGAAACCAGGTGAGAGGTTCCAGAGGTTGAAGGATTCCTAGAGGTTGTAGCGCTGCGGGAGGTTGTAGTGCTGCCAGAGGTTGTAGTGCTGCCAGAGGTTGTAGCGCTGCCAGAGGTTGTACTGCTGCCAGAGGTTGTAGCGCTGCCAGAGGTTGTAGCGCTGCCAGAGGTTGTACTGCTGCCAGAGGTTGTAGCGCTGCCAGAGGTTGTAGCGCTGCCAGAGGTTGTAGTGCTGCCAGAGGTTGTAGCGCTGCCAGAGGTTGTAGCACTGCCAGAGGTTGTACTGCTGCCAGAGGTTGAACCGTTCCCAGAGGTTGTAGCGCTGCGGGAGGTTGAACCGTTCCCAGAAGTTGTAGCGCTGCCAGAGGTTGTACCGTTCCCAGAGGTTGTAGCGCTGTCAGAGGTTGTACCGTTCCAAGAGGTTGTAGCGCTGTCAGAGGTTGTAGTGCTGCCAGAGGTTGAACCGTTCCCAGAAGTTGTAGCGCTGTCAGAGGTTGAACCGTTCCCAGAAGTTGTAGCGCTGTCAGAGGTTGAACCGTTCCCAGAAGTTGTAGCGCTGTCAGAGGTTGTACCGTTCCAAGAGGTTGTAGCGCTGTCAGAGGTTGTACCGTTCCCAGAGGTTGTAGCGCTGTCAGAGGTTGAACCGTTCCCAGAGGTTGTAGCGCTGTCAGAGGTTGTAGCGCTTTCAGAGGTTGTACCGTTCCAAGACATAGTAGCGCTGTCAGAGGTTGTACCGTTCCAAGAGGTTGTAGCGCTGTCAGAGGTTGAACCGTTCCAAGACATTGTAGCGCTGTCAGAGGTTGTACCGTTCCAAGAGGTTGTAGCGCTGTCAGAGGTTGTACCGTTCCAAGACATTGTAGCGCTGTCAGAGGTTGTAGCGCTTTCAGAGGTTGTACCGTTCCAAGACATTGTAGCGCTGTCAGAGGTTGTAGCGCTTTCAGAGGTTGTACCGTTCCAAGACATTGTAGCGCTGTCAGAGGTTGTAGCGCTTTCAGAGGTTGTACCGTTCCAAGACATTGTAGCGCTGTCAGAGGTTGTAGCGCTTTCAGAGGTTGTACCGTTCCAAGACATTGTAGCGCTGTCAGAGGTTGTAGCGCTTTCAGAGGTTGTACCGTTCCAAGACATTGTAGCGCTGTCAGAGGTTGTAGCGCTTTCAGAGGTTGTACCGTTCCAAGACATTGTAGCGCTGTCAGAGGTTGTAGCGCTTTCAGAGGTTGTACCGTTCCAAGACATTGTAGCGCTGTCAGAGGTTGTAGCGCTTTCAGAGGTTGTACCGTTCCAAGACATTGTAGCGCTGTCAGAGGTTGTAGCGCTTTCAGAGGTTGTACCGTTCCAAGACATTGTAGCGCTGTCAGAGGTTGTAGTGCTGCCAGAGGTTGTAGCGCTGCCAGAGTTTGAAGTGTTCCCCGTGAAGACGACAAAGCCCGGCAGGTTGGTGGTGATCTGGCTGTTCATCCAGGACTGAAACTGGGACACTCGGGTGTAGACTGTTGGGAAGTTGGGCAGAGCACAGGGTACTCCAAAGCTCACCACTCCTCCCTGGACCCAGATAGAGCCAGTTTTACTTACCAACGGGCCGCCTGAATCCCCCTGCAGACATCAGACATGTTTGTTATATCACCATGTTGTATACTGAAAGTACAATTTAGGGTAGTGAGAATTTGAATTCAGAGGCAAATATTGTAGGCCTATTTTTTACTGCAATACACTATGAACTTTAGGTACTTTGCAGATTCAGATTTGAAATACAACATAATCAATACATTTATTTACCCTTTGGTGAAATTAACTGGTTAATTAACAAGATACCTGCATGTATGTATATATGTGTGTGTGTGTGTATATATTTATAGATATGTATCTATACATAGACATATATATCTATAGATAGCTAGATAGATAGATAGTAAATAGGAAGTAAATAAGTAAGTATATAATTAATATAAGCTCCACTTTTACCAGCTGTAGCATTAAAGTGATGAACACATATGCATCAAAAATAATAATCCAATAATATAATATTCTGATGTGAGCCATTTAGCATGATTAGTACTTTTAATTTTGGTACTTTAAGTAGGCAATATTTTGATGTTAATACTTTAGTACGTTAGCTCAAGTAAAATTTGGGATGCAGGATGTTTACAACCCCGTTTCCAAAAAAGTTGGCACACTGTGTAAAATATAATTAAAATCAAAATGTGCTGATGTGCAAAAAACGGAAACACAATATTTAATTGAAGACAGCACAAAGACAACTTTTTTTGAAAATTCTATTGTTTCGGAAAAATCACGTGCCCATTCTGAATTTGATCCTAGCAACACCTTTCAAAAAAGTTGAGGGAGTGGCAACAAAACACTGGAAAAGCGAAATGCTTAACGAAAACAGCAGTCTCACACTTAATAAGGTCAACTACCAATGGTTTAGGATTGGGTATAAAAAGTCAAGTATGTCGGAGTGGTACAGAATGAAAATGAATTAAGGTACAGATAATTATAGTAATGTTATTATAATTATAATAACAATAGGACTAGTAATAACAATTGTAGCTGAGGATTTCGGGCAGGAACATGGGGGCATCAGGCGACTAATGGGATGAGGTTGCATACAGAGAGACGAAGAGGAGGAGAGAGAAGCTCAGAGCATCATGGGAAGTCCCAAGGCAGTCTAGGCCTATAGCAGCATAACTAAGATGGCTCAGGACTCACCTGAGCCAGCCCTAACTATAAGCTTTATCAAAGAGGAAAGTCTATTGATTAGTGCTGATTGAAGAGTGGTTTGCAGAAAGACTCACGTGGCAGGCGTCCTTTCCTCCCTGGGGGAAACCGGCACACATCATGTTGTTTGTGATAAAACTGTGTGTAGCATTACAATCACTGTTGGACACGATGGGAACACTAACCTCCTGCAGATAGTCTGGGTAAGGAAGTGAAACTGAAAAAGAAAAGAGACCTAAATTGAGTCTGTATGTTTCTTTTTGTCAACACTATGTGTCTCACAGACTGATGTCGCGTCTTCCTCTGAGCCACAGACACTATTAAAACCCATTTTTAATGCAACTGGGTGTTTGAGGCACCACAGTTTCTGTTGAAATTTTTTTTTTATCAAAACATGGCGCCATTTCAACACATTGTTGCAAAGATGATCCAAAATTGACCCAGAATCCAAAATATATTGAACAAAGATGCTGGCAGTGTTGAGATGTAACTAAGGACATCTACTCAAGTACTGTACTTTGATTGGTGGGCTTTTTCTTGTAACCAAGTATTTATACACTGTAGTATTACAACTTTTACTTAAGTTATACATCTGAGTACTTCTTCCACCACTGGTTTTTTGGTTTTATTTGGGCTCTTGTAATGATGTCATCTTGTTGATCCTCTACAGTGTTTCTGGTTTTTATAGATTTGTGGTGTCTTAGTGTCGTTTACACAGTTAAAACTAAATTATTACATGCAATCATTCAATATTAAAAATTCTCACCGTTATCTTGGATGTTTCCCCATCCGGTGACCCAGCAGGTCGTCCCGGCATTAAAGACGCTGCCGTCTGCTGCCAAACACACTGGGCTGATGTAGTCGGTGAAGTTAACAGGTGAGGACAGCTGCAACAAGGCTATGTCGTTGTTGTATGAGTAGGCATCATAGTTGGGATGTCTGATGATCTTAGAAACAGTCTGGGACACCTCGTTAGAGTTTGAAAGTTTCTGGGAGTTACGTCCGAGGTAAATGGTAAGATTGGACATGCTGGTGCTGAGAAAGAGAAAAATAACACATATTCTACACCCCTGTGACTGTCAATGATGTTTAATAAAATTAATAAATAGGTTCATCTGAGTTCATTGTTATTTGTCATTATAACATTTTATTCTTAACAAAGCTCACAAAACTTCGCACAAAATAGAAACAAACCTACAAATACACCTCTGGGAGCGGTTCCCTAAACCCAACAGGAAGTCATGCATTTTGAATTGAACTTGATGTACTGGGACACAACATAGTTCAAGTTCAAATTTATTTACGTAGCACATTTAAAAACAATATACAGTGGGTATGGAAAGTATTCAGACCCCTTTAAATTTTTCACTCTTTGTTTCATTGCAGCCATTTTCCAAAAATCAAAAAAGTTCATTTTATTTCTCAGTAATGTACACTCAGCACCCCATCTTGACAGAAAAAAACAGAAATGTAGAAATTTTAGCAAATTTATTAAAAAAGAAAAATTTAAATATCACATGGTCATAAGTATTCAGACCCTTTGCTCAGTATTTAGTAGAAGCACCCTTTTGATCTAATACAGTAATAATAATTAGCTGATATTCTCTAGCGCTACATATGGGACACAGGAAGTAATACTTAACCCCTTTATTAGATTTCAAAAATTCATGATAATTCAGAGCTGTGTTGACAACCTCCAGCAACTGCACCACCGTTATGGCACGAGGGCCCGTCCAACGCTGTTTGCAGCTTTAATATTTCAGTTTGTGCTGTTATTTTTCCCAGGATACGTCTTTAATTTAATGTCATTGTAGCAGTTGCAGAGCCTTCTGTGAAGGTAGAAATTAACTTTTGAAAAGATGCATTTGGGAATTTAAAGAATAACATAATGTCAAAAGTAATTGTAATGCTTTAAAGAGGTCATTATGCTTTTTGGCTTTTTTTCCTCTCCTTTATTGAGTTATATATCTTTTTTGTGCATGTAATAGGTTTGCAAAGTTAAAAAGCCCGAATCCAGCCTAAAGGGAGTTCCCATCTCCTAAAGAAAACACTGCTCTGAACTGCCTGAAACGAGCTGAATTTTAGTCCAGCCTTTATTTCCGTTACCATGTTGCATCATAAGCTTAGCGGCTAGTCAGGCACACTCTCAAACATACTGGTGGAGAAACACACTCAGCTGCAACACGCAGTGACAAGACGTCCACCTGCTGCCTCCCCTCAACCCCACTCTCACCACTGAATGTTACACAGTTATTGTTGCTGTGCTGTAGAAATAGTGCTAGCGTTGAGTTAAAGCGTTACATATGAAAGATAAATGTTACAGATTAATAACTCACCACTCTGAAACTCTTGCTCCAGTCTTGGTTGCTAAGCTGGTTCGGGAACATGTACAGCTGAACCGAACCGAAGCCGTGTTTGCCGGCTTGTCAAGACCCTACTCTGCTTCTGATTGGCTAGTAGTCCTTAACTAGGTAATGCACATATGCAACTCCCAACAAAATCTTTTAGAAGTGAGATGCATCCCTACGTAGCAAATAAAAAATTACATTTTTAGGGAAAATAAAGTGTGAATGGTTTTGTGTTTCTTTAAACTCATTAAAAGTCAGAATTCAGTCTTCGAAGTTACAACTCTACACTATACTGTATAAGCCCACTGTAGTTGTAGAGGTGAAGTGCTGAATCATATGACAGGATCAGAGCTCACCTGTTGAAACAGTGAGCAGCAGTCAGGACCCACTGGTTATTGATCAGGGAGCCTCCACAGAAATGAAATCCGTCGCTGTGCAGACTGGCCTGCCAGGGCCACGACCCTGCAGAAGCATTCGTCCCTCCTACGAGCCTGGTGTTTAGCGGCGCAGTGCCACAAACTGGAGGAAAACAATCAGAATTCATGTAACAACTGCAGGAGCAATGCTGTTTTTGTTTTAAAGATCCAATGTGTAGGATTTAGTGGCATCCATATAGGTAGGTAGATTCATTTTGTCACAATATAACAGGTTATATAGTGAAATTGAATTTGTAACTGGCTTCTGCTACATAGCAGACAATATACATTAAAATAGAAGCAATTATAGAAAATGGTAAACAGAAATAAACATTCATCACTGGACCAGTGGTGAGGATGAATTTCAATTTAAAGTCTGGGGGGGAAAAGTTGCTCTGCAGTCTGGTGGTGCAGCGGAATCTTCTATATCTCTTCCCAGAAGGCAGCAGGGTGAACAGGCTGTGGCTGGGTGAGGACAGTCCTTTAATATCCTTTGGGCTCTGCGTAGGCACCTCACCTCACCGATATCACTGATGCTCGAGAGATGGGTACCATCGCACTGATCTTCTGAGCAGTTTTAATCACCTGCTACAGAGCCCTCCGGTCCTGGGCCGTGCACATCCCATGCCAGTTGGTGATGTTTTCAGTCAGGAAGCTTTCTATTGCTCCTCTGTAAAAGATGACCATGTCAGGTTCTCTGTGATGCTGATTCTCAGGAACTTGAAACTGTTCACCTGCTCCACGTCAGCTCCACTGATGTAGACAGGAGTGTGCGTCTTTATCTCCTGTTTCCTAAAATCAATGATCAGCTCCTTGGTTTGCCGACATTGAGCAGTAGGTTGTTCTCTGAGCACCACTCTGCAAGATTATGAGTTTCCTCCCGATATGAATTCTCATTGTTGTTTGAAATCCGGTTGATGATGGTGGTGTTGTCAACAAACTTCACAACAGAGTTCTCTCCATGTCGGGGGATGCAGTCGAGGGTGTACAGCGTGAACAGGAGGGGGCTGAGCACACAGCCCTGGGGGGCTCCGGTGTTGAGCACTAGAGTGGAGGAGGTGAGACCACTAATCTGAACTGACTGTGACAAAGTGTTGTATTTAAGTGCTGAGTTTGCTGATCTGTTTCATGGGGAGATTGTGTTGAATGCTGAGCTGAAACGATTTAAGAAAGACAGACGCCAAAATCCTGAATGGAATTCTATGGCGAAAGCCTGTAACAGCAAAGATAGCGGTTGTATGCACATATCCCACCCCCCCTGCAAGCAAGCCAATCGTCTGCCTTGAAACAACCGAGAGGTGAACCATATTATGCCAATTTTATAGTGACTACATAGAAGCACTCTGGATAGATCCGTAAATGAAGCCTATGTCATGAAATCTTTCGCAGGCACATTAGAAGTATAACCTGTGGGGAAAGACGCTTTTTAAACTGTATTTTAGGGCAAAGTCATCAAACATTTTCAGTTTTTTTCATCAGATTTTACTGGTGAGCAAATACAGTACATGCAGTTTTTAGTGTTTAGCGTTTGGGGGTGTAATTGCAGAATGACGGACACCTATGCACAAGTATAAATGCATGGCTACGTGCGTAGATGGGCCTTTACTAAGAGGGCTGCTGAGTGGCAGGACTTGGAACCAGTTTCTGCCGAAGTCTCTCTTGTACTGTGTAATTGCAGAAATAATTTGTTGTTAGTGTGCTTAGTTTTTGAGGTTCATTAGAGCCATCTTGTAAGGTAATTCATGGAAGATTTCTGCAAATAGGGGGCTGGGAATACGGACTCATTGACTCATGCAAAGTATGCGCCGCCTGCTGGACAAATGCAAACTTCACTTAGAGCACTAATAAAATTGCTGGGATAATGTCCATGTTTCAGCTCTTATTTTGTGGTATTACTGTTTTACCTCAGAGAGTGTGAATATGATCTACATTTATGGTAAAAAGAATTCCAAAATGATTTGTGGTTAAATGCAAAGTCTGCCCTCCAACAATCTTGTTGTTGAGCGTAGGCTGACCACACAGTGAGGAGAGGGACAGTAAAGACAAAGCGAGCATGCGGGGCTGAAAGGAACAAAACGTTTATGTCCCAAAAACCTGTTCAAAATGAGAGACAGACACGAAGTACAAAAAAGTGAGCGTAAAGTTTTACTTACCATCTAGTTGTGACTGAGACTCTGAAAATAACAAAAATAAACAGAAAACACTTTTGAAACAACAACTTTGTATTTATATGTAAATGTCTCAGGCTACATTGACATGTTATATTTACATGGGTGGAAATTTGTGATCATCTGTAACATTTATTACTAAACTCAAACGCAAAGATTTTTGATTAGTGACACTTTAAACCTTGTCCTCTCTCAGCTAAAAGAGAGGAGAAATGCCTACAAAAAACTACAATAACCAAAACTCGGGATATGACACAACTGAACTTACTGACAAATTTCAGCTCTGGTTCAACTTAAACTAATATCATTATTTTATTATTATTATTTACTTAAGATAATAAAGTAACTTATGAACTTTTTGTCTGTTTCATGCTGGCTTGTCAATCAGAAGAGCAAATTGCAGACAGATTGAATAGGTAAAGCATCATAAATTTAAGTTTTGTACTTTTCATCACTACAGTTTTGTAAAAATTTCCACTAGTATGTGATACTTTTTCCTCTATAAAAGATACCATACAGCAGTTATTAGATCTCAAACATGATTAACTCAGGTGTGCACAGTGAGGAGGGTCCTTACCTTGTGTCAGGAGAGTCAGCAGAGCTGCCACACAGATCACTTTGTAGAAAGCCATAACTGTAAATGCATATCATCAGATCTGCACCACCATAAATAACCTCCTTCTCCCCTCCCTCTCACTTTCAGTTTACCTCCAACACAGACACACCTGTCACGCCTGACACCTCACTTATCACTTGTTTTAAATGAATTGAGTTTATTTTGAAAGGCACTCTGTAGTGCAGAGAGACTCACTCTGTTGATGTTTTGGAACATTGTGTTATCTGCCAGTATATTATCTGTGAAGGTTCTCAGTCATCCAGCTCAAAGTTATCCAAGGAAGGTTATAATCAAGGGCAACTGGACCTGGTTCAAGATACTGGAAGACGTTTTGTCCCTCATCCAAGAGACTTCTTCAGGTTAGACTGACTGGTAGGGAAACTGCAGACACATGTTTTCAAAACCATGTCTCCTTTTTTCAGAATTTTAAACACAATTCCCAAAACTGCTCACACAAAATGCAAAATGCCTCATATCTCATTAAAAAACACTGAAACACTGCATTCAAAATGCCATAAACACATCTCAAAATGAAGTATTTGCATCAAATGGAATGAAACACCTTTATCACATTAGTACATTTTTGTATATACCTTTTGCTCAGGCTTATATGGCTCTTAACAGTAGACGAGTTCCCCACAACAGTTGTAGAAGGTATTGAAAGGAAAACCAACAAGCATTTGAGGAGATGGTTGGGTATTCCCCCAAGCTTCTCCAAAGACGACATGGTAAAGCAAGCAAGCATCATAACAAGATCAGGCCGTATTGAGCAGGCAGAAAGCTCACTGAAGTTGCGAGACATTGTTAGCAACCCCTGTATAGGACGGCAAGGCTTGGGGTCAACACACTTTGAGCCGTTTGGGAATGCAAGTACAAAGATCAAGCGAGGCATGGTCCAGCCTGAAATTCGAGCACAAGATGAAGAGAAGCATTTGTCCAGAGCATGGAGCAAGCATCTCAGGGAGCATGGACAAAATGGGATCTGCCCAAGCACAAGCTCACATGGGCAGAGCTGTGGAGACTGTAGTCCTACCGCATCTCCTTCTTGCTGTGCTCTGTGTACGACGCCCTTCCTTCACCAGCGCATTGGCACACATGGGGGTTAAGGGATGACCCGTACTGTAAGCTCTGAGGTAAAAAGGGGACACTGGCACACATACTGTCAGGGTGTAAAACATAATTAACTCAAGGTAGCTATAAGTGGCGCCACAATAAGGTGCTTCTGTCCCTCGCCAACTCAATAGAGAGGGAGAGGTGTAAAAAAAGGCTAGGTGCATCAGACACGAGGAAGACTATCACCATCATCAAGGAGGGAGCCATACCCTACGTAAGCAGGGCATCAGCAAAGAACAGCTTGCTGCAAGCCGCCAGTTCGTGGGAAATGAGAGTTGACATCAGAAGGAAGTTGCAGTTCCCAGAGGTCCACACAGTTCTTAGCCCAGACATCATTCTTTGATCAGCCAAAGACTGTAAAATTGAGCTTACTGTACCTTGGGAGGAGGCCCATGAGAGGAAGGCCTTGGCTGTTCCCTGCGGAAGAGGATTTCCTGCTTATTGAACTTGTCAGCTGCTGTCAGCTTTAAGCATTGAAGAAGAGCAAGATGAACGCCAGTCGTAAGATGGGGGAGGAGGTTGAACGAGCTACTTGCTGGATATGGAGCAAGAGAGAGGAGGAAAGCTGTAAGCCAGGGACAGATGGGCAGTGATTTGGCCACCATTGCCGACCCAACAACTGGAGAATGTTGTGGTTAAGGGTTGAAACACTCAATGAAGGTTCAGTAACATCTGATGACATCCGCTCCTGGCATAAAGCTACAGTGGACTCTACGTCGATGATGCTTGGTGCTCAAACGCAGTCAAGATGGACTTCGTTATCATCTTGTTGCTGCTGTTTACATTCTTCCAGACACAAATTTAAAAACATGCACAGCAGAATGTTCTGTTTTAAATATTACCATATTTTAATACAAATTTTAATACAAATTTAATTATTAATTATTATTATATGTTCTGTGTATAATAATTATAATATTAGGTTAATTGTTGTAGATGGACGAGGTGGAGATAATTTAAACTGCTTTATACTCTGCACATGGAGGTTTCACACAATGATGTGACAACTTGACATTTTTTTTTCCATCGGATTCATCATGATGTTATGATGGAAAGATACACAGTAGGTGACACAGAGCAGCTGAATTATGCTGATTCACTCTTTATGTCCGTCTACACTGACAACTGGACCGAGACTGAGGAGTCCTGCTGTCTGCTCACAGATCAAACTGGTTAAACTGCCTCAGTGTTTCCTGGGAACAGATGACCTTGATTTGAAACCAGTAAACACTGTCGACACCATGAAGGACTATTGACACGTTTTTACAATCTGTGCATCACAGCATTACAGAAGTACTCAGATTCTTTACTTAAGTGAAAGTAAAAGTATCAGTACCACAATGTACAAATACTCCATTACAAGTCTATATTCAAAATCCTACTGAACTACTAAGCAAAAGTAAAGAATTGTTATCAGTTAAATGTACTTTAATATCAAAACTAAAAGTAACTACGTTCACTGTGACTGATAATGTGGTTTCATTGCTAAGTGATTGATTTACCCTCCGCAAGGGTCGGGTCATCACTCCTCAACCCACAGGAATATTGATCCAGAAATTCGCATGACACTATGTTGCAAAAGCCTGTCAGCGGTGAGATTGTCCGGACATCACAGATGGCTTGAGAGAGTTGTTTGGAGAGGACCAGGGAGAGCTGGGAGCTGATACAGTCAGTCACAGAGTTCTGCACCTTTGCCCTGTTCATGCCTTTTGGACATTTCTTCATGTAAATACCAGAGTAGGTACCAGATGTGCTCGGGTGGTCAGATCTGCTCCGGGGCCTGCGTCTGCTGGTGACGTCACATAACGTGATTGGGTGTACGTTTGTATGATGACGTGGCTGTATGTTGTAAGTCGTAACACATAGAAATACACTGCATAATTACTTTTCAACATTTCAGACAACAGAACAGGGGCGATTCTAGGATCAGACCTTTAGGGGTGCTCAGCCCCTAATGAGAATGTTTACAATGCATTGCAAAAGTGTTAATCGGTTACTAATCGGTGGAGAGAATAATTTGGCCTACTAGAGAGGAGCTGGTGCAGAGCGGAGCGGGTCAGTGAAGTGCGTCACTTTGTGTTGAAAAGGTACTTGCTTGGGTTTAGAAAAACATCATGGTTTGGCTTAAAATAACTTTACTTATGACTAAAATGTAAGTTCAGCAACTTATGTGATGGATAAAAACATTGTTAACTTTATGTTTCACATGGGAAACAAACACCGCTCTCCTGCTTGAAAGTCCGGTTTCTGGCCCACCTGTCCACCCCAACCACCTCCTTACATGGACTTTACTGTTATATATTATATATGTTAAAAAAATGACTCTACAGGGCTCCCCAGTGCTTTACAAACTGATACCAGGGGTCTTGACCATGCATCCATATGTGAGAACGGTTTGACAAAAAGTGTCGGAGTGTTGGAATTTGAATATAGGACTTGTCTGCAGTGGATAATTAGTTGAGTATACCCATCTTTCGACTGGTTTTCAAATGGTTTAATGAAAACTGATTCTCTCAAAATATGCAGCAACTACGACTATATACCCAAGTTCAATCAAAATATATCTGACAAAATTCTCAAATAGTCAACGCAATGATTTAATGCAAGTTTAACTTTGAAAAACTCATACAGTTGAGTTCAAAATCCAAAACTTGTCAGAGCTCTTTGAGTGTAAAAGAAGAAGTAAGCGGATAAAACTAAATGGATCTGTAATGATTTACAGTGTATGAAATGAGTCTGACATAACACACACATATTACAGCATATGCCATCCATCCATCCATCTTCATCCGCTTATCCGGGATCGGGTCGCGGGGGGAGCAGCTCCAGCAGGGAACCACAAACTTCTCTTTTCCGAGCCACATTAACCAGCTCTGACTGGGGGATCCCGAGGCGTTCCCAGGCCAGTGTGGAGATATAATCTCTCCACCTAGTCCTGGGTCTCCCCCGAGGCTTCCTCCCAGCTGGACGTGCCTGGAACACCTCCCTAGGGAGGCGTCCAGGAGGCATCCTTACCAGATGCCCAAACCACCTCAACTGGCTCCTTTCAACGCAAAGGAGCAGCGGCTCTACTCTGAGCTCCTCACGGATGGTCAGGCTTCTCACCCTATCTCTAAGGGAGACACCAGCCACCCGCCTGAGGAAACCCATTTCGGCCGCTTGTACCCGCGATCTCGTTCTTTCGGTCACAACCCAGCCTTCATGACCATAGGTGAGGATAGGAGCGAAAATCGACCGGTAGATCGAGAGCTTTGCCTTACGGTTCAGCTCTCTTTTCGCCACAACTGTGTGGTAAAGCGAGTGCATTACCGCCCCCGCTGCCCCGGTTCTCCTGCTCCAGTCTCCCCTCACTCGTGAACAAGACCCCGAGGTACTTGAACTCCTTCACTTGGGGTAAGGACTCATTCCCTACCTGGAGTTGGCACTCCACCGGTTTCCTGCTGAGAACCATGGCCACAGATTTAGAGGTGCTAATCCTCATCCCAACCGCTTCGCACTCGGCTGCGAACCAATCCAGGGGGACCCGGTCATATGCCTTCTCCAGATCTATAAAGCACATGTAGACTGGATAGGCATACTCCCATGCCCACTCCAGGATCCTTGTGAGAGTAAAGAGCTGGTCAGTTGTCCCACGACCGGGACGAAAACCGCATTGTTCCTCTTCAATCTGAGGTTCGACAATCGGCCCAACCCTCCGTTCCAGCACCTTGGAATAGACTTTACCGGGGAGGCTGAGAAGTGTGATACCCCTGTAATTGGCACACACTCTCTGGTCCCCCTTTTTGAACAGGGGAACCACCACCCCAGTCTGCCACTCCTTGGGCACTGTACCCGACTTCCACGCAATGTTAAAGAGACGTGTCATCCAAGACAGCCCCTCCACACCCAAAGCTTTTAGCATTTCTGGACGGATCTCATCAATCCCTGGGGCTTTGCCACTGTGGAGTTGTTTGACTACCTCAGTGACTTCCACCAGGGAAATGCCTCTACTAAAGAGGGCGTGTCAGTCGGATTTAGGAGTTCCTCAAAGTGTTCCTTCCACCGCCCAATTACCTCCCCAGTTGAGGTCAGCAGGGTGCCATCCTTACTGTACACAGCTTGGATGGTTCCCCGCTTCCCCCTCCTGAGATGGCGGACAGTTCTCCAGAAACACTTTGGTGTCAACCGAAAGTCCTTCTCCATGTCTTCTCCGAACTTCTCCCACACCCGCTGCTTTCCATCTGCCACAGCAGAGGCTGCAGTCCTTTGGGCCCGTCGGTACCTTGCAACCGCCTCCGGATTCCTCCGAGACAACAAATCTCGGAAGGCCTCCTTCTTCAGTCGGACGGCTTCCCTGACCACCGGTGCCTCAAGGGGTTACCGCCCCTTGACCTAAGCACCTAAGACCTTGAGACCACAGCTTTCCGCTGCAGCTTCAGCAATAGAGGTTTTGAACATTGCCCACTCCTGTTCAATGTCCCCAACCTCCACAGGGATGCCAGAAAAGCTCCGCCGGAGGTTTGAGTTTGAGTTTGAGGTTTGACAGGGGCCTCCTCCAGACATATGCATCAATACCAAACCAACAACTATACAATGTGATCCAATTACACAGCCCTGCAATAAATCCTACCTGTGATATTGAACTGCAACACACTGAAGGGTGAAGAGTAATGAATTAATAGGAGATTAGCAAAAGAAACATGTCTTCACCCTCACATCTCATTCTTCACTTTTATAAACTTCTGATATTCACAGTGCGAATGTTTAAATTCAAACTTACAGAAATAAATCAGGTAAAAACTGAAGAAAGACTCATTGTTTGATCAGCATCAGGCCAGAATTATCTTTAATAGACTTTGATGGAGTCTCGAGTAATTATAAACTTTTGATTTTTATTTATAACCAAAAATGTATATATTCAACACTTTGAAAAGGAGCTTTGTTAAATTGATTCTTTAGAATTTAATTTAAATGATGAAGTTTAAAAAAAGAATCACTTTCATTAATTAATAATTCTGTCTTTAAATGATGAGTTAGCAATTGAATTTTACAATATAATTTGAAACTTTTAAATTAAACTTATTATTTTTATTAGGGTTGTGATGAGATCTCGTGGCACGCAATTGACATTTTTCACACTCTCAAACATTCTCATGCAGGAAACAAATGTGTAACTGATAACGTCGACTTGCAGAGTCTGAACTCACTCCTGTGAACTCACTCCTGTGAGTTCAGACAGTTGTGACGAGCGGTAATAGGTAGTATATTTGCATTATTGCACTAATTCCTATTGCTCACATTGCATTGTTTTTTGTATGCTTCTACATTTTGGATCGCTTTACTTTCTTTTCTTTCTACATTTATGTTTATGTGTACTGTTAAGCACCGAGATACAAAGGCAACTTCCTCGTATGTGAACATGTGGCACCTGGAAATAAATCTGATTCTGATTATAAACGTCTAAAAACTGAGGTGCAACCTTGCTCTGTTTGGGACTCTGAGCTGCACTTTATCGGAGGTGCTGAATTTAACGTGTGGATTTGTGGTGAGATGTCTGCCTGATCACAAGTGTTGTTGTTGGTTAGTTTCAGTTTCACATGATCATGATCTGAAAGCAGCACAGAATGCCTGAGAGCTGCACTGACTTAGATTCTGTTATAGTTAGGCTATAGATTTTGAATTGTCACACCTGCCAAGTGTGTTTCCCTTTGCATAAATAAAAACATTTGCACCATAAATTGGTGCAGAAATATGGCCATGAATGCAGGAAATTAGGTGTTTAATGCTCAACATGTTCATCTCGTCTCATGAGCACAGTGTCTTTCCACACCCCTAATATTTACTAATACGTGAGACGGACATATTACAACCTTACAATTCATATGTATATATAAATTACATATTAATTTTTACATTCTTACACATCTTTGACATTTTAAAGACAAAACAATTAATCAATTAATTGACAGAAATTGTCTAAAATCAAAAGTGTAGCTGGTGTCTGGTTATGCTTTTGTTGTTATACTCAAACAAAACCAATTAAATTTGTCCTATGAAAGGACAAAGAGGGAGAAGGGAACAGGAAAGATGGAGAGCAGCAGAGAAACCGAGAGGGAAACAAGGTGAGCGCTGCCAGAGGTTGAATCGTTCGCAGAGGTTGTAGCGCTGCCAGAGGTTGAATCGTTCGCAGAGGTTGTAGCGCTGCCAGAGGTTGAATCGTTCGCAGAGGTTGTAGCGCTGCCAGAGGTTGAATCGTTCGCAGAGGTTGTAGCGCTGCCAGAGGTTGTATTGTTCCCCATGAAGACGACGAATCCCGGCCGGTTGTTGCTGATCTGGCTGTTGATCCAGGACTGATACTCCGACACTCGGGAGTAGACTCCTGGGTAATTTGGCAGGGCACAGCCATTTCCAAAACTCACCACTCCACCCTGGACCCAGATAGAGTCAGTTTTACTCACCAATGGGCCGCCTGAATCCCCCTGCAGAGGTCAGACATGTCTGTTAACACCAGTAAGTACATTTAGTTACAAGTAGTGTACTGAAAGTACAATTTAAGGTAGTGAGTATTTGAATTAAGTGGAAAATAATGCATGCCTCTTTTTTTACTGCAGTACACTATGTACTTTAGTTACTTTGCAGATTCAGATTTGAAATACAAGATTTAATTAACAAACTGACTTTTACATATACATTTAGATGTATTTTTATAGGTTGTAATAAAACTTAATTGATCCTTTGGTGAAATGAACCAGTTAATTAAGATATTGGCAGATTATATATATATATATATATATATATATATATATACACACACACACATGTGTATGTATTTCTATATATTTCCATATTTCTGCTCTAGTCCATCCATATATATATATGTACACACATACATACACTATGAGAAAAAAAAATACTCCTGTTGTGAATTGAAATAAAATTGAATTAGAATTGAATAGATATTATTAGTGGTTGTAATTAATACATTTAGTTTCAGTTAGGAGCAGTGATCGCTACTGACTTATTAAGTCCCTCTATTGTCTGCCACGCTTTTTCTCGCTGTTTTGATACTGCGGCCGTGTATTTTTTCATCGTAAACACAGTAAATCTTTACACACAGTGAGTAACCGCGAATAAAGTATGCTGCACATGTCTTTTCCATTTCAGCATCAATGAATCTGTGATCGACCGTGTGGTCTAGTGAAAAAGCTGTTGACGCCCATTTATCTGAATTACTTACACATGGCTTCACATAGTCGCTCCTCCTGAGCCTGTTTTGGCCTTTGTGAAACTGATAAAGCCAGGATGCAGTGATCACACTAGGTCAAGCCTAGCTTTATCTCTTATGCTGGATTTCTAAATTCTGCTTTTGTGAAACAGCCCTCGGGACACAGACAAGGATAAACACAACGACGGCTCTATTGATTAGTGCAGATATAAACATTAATGGAAATGATGGAGGAGTGTTTTGCAGACAGAGTCACCTGGCAGGAGTCCTTTCCTCCCTGGGTCAGACCGGCACACATCATGTTGCTTGTGATTAAACTGTAGGCCGCGTTACAATCACTGTTCGACACGATGGGAACGCTCACCTGCTGCAGATACTCTGGGTAAGGAATTGAAACTGAAAAAGAAAAAGAGATTAATGTTAAATCTGGATTTTTCTTCCTCTGAGCCTTAGAGCTCCATTGTTGTCCAGAAACTATTAAACCCATCAGTGAGCCTCACTGCTGCACTGGGTGACATGTTCCTTCATCACCATGAAAACACACTGTGGTTTATAGACGGGTTTCTTGTGTGTTTGTTTTGTTTGTTTTTTTATAAAAAAAATTTATTTTCTCTTTTTTTTTCTTAGATGATGCAACACGCAACAGGTGAAATACATAACAGACACAACAGTATAGAGAAACAACTGTGCACAGTTGGACATAACAGCATGTTGGATATTAAAGATTTTTAAAGGCAGTTTGTATTTGTGTGTGTGTGTGTGTGTGTGTGTGTGTGTGTGTGTGCGTATGTTCAAGAAGTAGAAAATGGGAGGTGGTGTAGGGGAAACGGAGTATAGAGATTAAATGCTTTGAACAGAAAAAAGGGAAATTGGAATGGATCTGCTGAACATTTATTTACTAGTCAATCTTATTATTTTTATCTTTTATTTCATTTTTGTAATTATTATATATATCTATCTATATCTAGATAGACAGAAAAACCATAGACCCAAACCATGATCTTTTCCTAACCTTATGAAGTACTTTCTGTGCCTAAACCTATCCAAACTGCAACATTTCATGACTTTATTAACGCGGCATTTCAAAATGGCGCTGTTTAGAAACACTAGAATTTTTTTGAAAGTCTAACCGGATGTTGTATATTTATTGTTGCTAACTTTACCCAAAGTTGTATATTTGTTGTTGCTAAGCATTGCTAACTTGAGCCCTAAACGTCAATAAACGACGCAAATGGTCGTTAAAAGGCGACGCCAAAGGGCCTTGACCGAGCGTCAAAGTGTGATGAGTCGGGAGTGAGAGTGTTGAAAGTAAAGGTGCATCTGAATATAGTAGAAAAGTTTTTTACATAAAGTGAAATGCCTTTTATTGTTTTAAAGTGGTCATATTATGCTCAATTTCAGGTTCATAATTATATTTAGAGGTTGTACCAAAACACGTTTACATGGTTTAATTTTCCAAAAACACCATATTTTTGTCATGCTGCACATTACTGCAGCTCCTCTTGTGTTGTCAACCCTGTGTTGAATGCTCCGTTTAAGCTATGGAGTGAAGCATCTTACTTCTACTTGATCTTTGTTGGGAGTTGTGCAATACCTAGGTAAGGACTACTAGCCAATCAGAAGCAGAGTACGGAGAGAGTCGGATCCTTAACACAGGCAGAACAACCAGAACAAACTTCACATCCCAGACTGGAGCAAGAGTTTCAGAGCAGTAAATTATTAATCTGTAACAAATTTATCTTTCATACATTTTAACTGTGCACTGTGCCTACATCACAGTAACAGGTCCACTGAATGCCTGGAGGGTCTCTAATGTTATTTTAATTTCGTATTTAAATAGGTTGGTTTGAGGGCGTGCATCTCTAGCTGCTTGGCGAACGTTATGACGGGTGTTACAAAGTGATGCAGAGAGGTTACAGAAGTAAAGACCAGACTACAAACGAGTTGTTTTCAGGCAGTTTGCGCTGGGCTTTGGGCTTATCCACTTTGCAAACCTATTACATGCATAAAAAAGATATATAAGATTACGACTTACATGTCAAAATGTCAACCTGAGATGAGCACTAATCAGCCAGTTAACTCAAAACACCTGCATTTACTGTACTGTACTTTGAGAACATTTGTTATTGGTGGGCTTTTTCTTGTAACCAAGTCTTTATACACTGTAGCATAACTACTTTTACTAAAGTTAAACATCTGACTTCCACTGCTGGTTTACCCTTATTTTTTGTTTTATTTGGGCTCTTCTAATGATGTCATCTTGTTGATACTCTTGCAAAACAATGAAAACTGAATTATTTCATAAAATCATTCACAATTAACAATACATTACAAAAATTCTCACCCCCACTTTGGATGTTTCCCCATCCGGTGACCCAGCAGGTCATCCCGGCTTTAAAGACGCTGCCGTCCGCCGCCAAGCACACGGGTCTGATGTAGTCGGTGAAGGTAACAGGTGAGGACAGCTGCAGCAAGGCTATGTCGTTATTGTTTGAGTAGACATCGTAGTTGGGATTTATGATGATTTTGGAAACAGTCCGGGACACCTCGTTAGGGTTTGAGAGTTCCTGGGAGTCACGTCCGAGGTAAATGATGAGATTGGATGTGCTGGTGCTGAGAAACAGAAAAGACAAAATAAAAACAAATTACACATTCTACATTCAGTCATTCATAAAATGAATAAATAGGTTCACCAGAGTTCATTGTTATGTGTCTTATGTGTATTATAACATTTTATTCTTAACAAAACTCACAAAATTCCCTTTCATCCCTGCGACGACACAGCAAAATGCGCATCATAATGCTTGCCAAGTGGCTACACGCCCTCAAAAACACGACATTCAGCTTCTGCAGTATACAGTGACAAGACGTCCGCCTGCTGCCTCTCCTCTCCCTTCCAAACACTAGCTACCCTCCAGGCAGTCAGTGGGCATAAAGTTGTTACTGTGATGTAGAGACAGAGCCCAGTTAAAACTTTATAGATGAAAGATGCTTTTGTTACAGATTAATAACTCACCACTCTGAAACTCTCGCTCCAGTCCATGTTGCCAAGCTGGTCGGCAACATGTACAGCTGAACCCAAGCCGTAAATACCGGCTTCTCACGACCCGCCCTACTCTGCTTCTGATTGGCTAGTAGTCCTTAACTAGGAACTGCGCATGTGCAACTCCCAACAAAGATCATGTACAGGCAAGATGTATCACTCCATAGCTAAAGCGAAGCCTTCAACACAGGGTGAAAAGAGGAGCTGCAGCAATGTGCAGTATGACAAAAATATGGTGTTTTTTGAAAATTAAACCTGTTCTGGTACAACCCCTAAATAAGATTTTTAACCTACATACAGAAGCATTCATATCTCCTACAATCCTGGTGTTTAGCGGCGCAGTGCCACAAACTGGATGGAAACATTCAGAATTCATGTAACAACTGCAGTAGTAATGCTGTTTTTGCTGATGTATTGTTTCTTTCTGGGTTGTTATCGTCATGTGTGTTTCTGATTTGTTTTAAAGGTCCAATGTGTAGGATTCAGTTGCATCCATATGGGGGTAAATTGATGTCAACATCATTGTAAAGACAGACTAGGAGTCACAAATACATTCAACAATTTGTGAACATAATCCACAAATAGATTCTAGATCCATAAACAAACTCTTCATGATCCACAAATAGAAATCAGTGACTTTAAAACCAGAATTTGAATGAATGCAAAATTACTTGTCTGTGTGTGAGGGTCATATTCAATTTATTTTGCATTTGTTTTTAGTATTTTTACAATGACTATGTATGCTGTTCTCGCTAACGCATGTGGTCTGGATTGCAGCACGCTGAGAGCAAAGAGAGATGATTTAAGAAAGACAAACTGAATCTGGGGGCATTAACAAGATAGCTGCTGAGTGGCTGGACTTGAAACCAGTTTCTTCGCAGTCTCTCTTGTACTTTGTAATTGTAGAAATAATTGTTATCTGTATATTTCTTAGTTGTCAGCATCGGCATCACCAGGTCATACTTCCGGGGCTTTAGGCCTGACTGTTTTGACT
>NC_060151.1:12713392-12741415 GCF_021292245.1 Micropterus dolomieu
TGTGGTCAGATGAGACCAAAATAGAACTTTTTGGTCATAATTCCACTAACCGTGTTTGGAGGAAGAAGAATGATGAGTACCATCCCAAGAACACCATCCCTACTGTGAAGCATGGGGGTGGTAGCATCATGCTTTGGGGGTGTTTTTCTGCACATGGGACAGGGCGACTGCACTGTATTAAGGAGAGGATGACCGGGGCCATGTATTGCGAGATTTTGGGGAACAACCTCCTTCCCTCAGTTAGAGCATTGAAGATGGGTCGAGGCCGGGTCTTCCAACATGACAATGACCCGAAGCACACAGCCAGGATAACCAAGGAGTGGCTCTGTAAGAAGCATATCAAGGTTCTGGTGTGGCCTAGCCAGTCTCCAGACCTAAACCCAATAGTGAATCTTTGGAGGGAGCTCAAACTCCGTGTTTCTCAGCGACAGCCCAGAAACCGGACTGATCTAGAGAAGATCTGTGTGGAGGAGTGGGCCAAAATCCCTCCTGCAGTGTGTGCAAACCTGGTGGAAAAACTACAGGAAACGTTTGACCTCTGTAATTGCAAACAAAGGCTACTGTACCAAATAATAACATTGATTTTCTCAGGTGTTCAAATACTTATTTGCAGCTGTATCATACAAATAGTTATAAAATCATACATAGTGATTTCTGGATTATATATATATATATATTTTTTTTTTTTAGATTATGTCTCTCACAGTGGACATGCACCTACAATGACAATTACAGACCCCTCCATGATTTCTAAGTGGGAGAACTTGCAAAATAGCAGGGTGTTCAAATACTTATTTTCCTCACTGTATTCTAATGTGAACATGTGGTAATTATTAATTATGAAAAAACATGATTTAAAAATGTTTGTTTTAGGTTTCGATAATACACCTATAGCTAAGACTCATTCAAGTATCTGTAAAATGGCATTAATTGTGAAAATACGGGAAATTCCTGAATGTATTGTAACAGTTTGTTTACGTGAAAACCCCCAAAAGTTTCCTTAAGATAACACAAATGTTATGGCTATTCACAGCTACAGGTTTTTCATGTTATTTTACTCATGCATATTTGTTGAAAAAAGATTTTATCATTAAAATTGTATTAAACGTTTTACCTCAGATTTGTGTTAAGTGATCCCCTTTAAACTTGAAAGAAATGATGGTTTGACATTTATCATAATAATTATCAATATCAAATTATTTGAAAGTTTTTATCGTGATTTTTTTTATTAATGTTTTTATATGAAATATTTTAGCTTGCTAATGAATGTTGTCAATTACTTTCATTTGGTGATAAGTGTTGGAGAGCCAAAGGTTATTAAAGTTAGATGAAATGAAATGAAGGAGGAACATCAGCCGGAGTTAGCTCTTTTAGCATTTAGCTTTACAGCTAGCTAAGAGGCTAGCTCTAGATCCTTTTCCTGTGTCCAGCGGACTTTCTGTTCTGTTCACTCTCTCTGTCTCCTATTTTATGCAGTTCTGCAACAAGTTGACGTTAATAACACTGTCACAAGCTTGCAGTAACAAAATAATTATTCTGTTAGCTGAACAATTAATTTCAGTGAATTCAGATCAGTTCAGTTCATTCATGCAGTTTACATGTTTAATATGAATAAATACAGATCATTTAGCAAGTTGTTTGCATTGTGCAATCACAGCAGCACAGCAATGTTCTTTTTGTTGTTACAGTTCTGCATGGAAAGTGAGAAATCCAGCAATCTTTGCTGCAAAATAATTAACCATGTTTTTGTTTTCTTTTGTCCAACAGCTCTTGTCCTTACCCACCACCCTTCACTGTTACCTCTACCTACTGTATATCTTTATATAAAACCAAGGCTCTTTTGAGAGCCACTCCCTTACTCCTTTTACTACCTCTTACTCTCTCCGTCACTCACTCACTCACTCTTCCAGAGGCCCCGGTGTCTTCAAGTAAGTATTGCTTTTTAAATTTTTTAATCTTGTCCTGGTTTGTTTGAGTGAAATAAGTACATAATATCAAAATATATTTGTCTATGTTGTATGATGTTGTTCATCTCCCGCTTGCTCTACCTCTAATAGAAATGCCAGGCCAGGGGTCAACTAGTCAAAAATGCGCGGTCTGCCACACTGAACTAAATGTAGCCTGCAAAAACTGCAACACCTGCAATGCAGAGCAGCCACATAAGCTTAGGTTAAAACAAAATGTAATCGGACCACCTCTCACATACAATATGATGCATATATGTTGGTATGTGATTGCTTTTATAATTTTCATGCAGGTTATACTCCAAAGGTCCCATATACGTTTTAATAACAATATCTGTTACTTTTATGTGTGTGTGTTTGTGTCCTTGTATTTCTAGCTCAAAAAATTGCAGGCCCTGGGAGTAAGGGCTATATTACCTGTTTCAAGGCCTGAAAGAAAAAAAAATGCTTGGGTGTCTGAGGTTTTGGCACCCCGTTGCCAGCTCAGAGAGATATCCAATACATGTCTTGAATGGATAAAGGACCTGTATGATCTTGTTATTCAAGGTAAGAATGTTCTGTTTTTTATAAATAACTACAAAAGTCCTGTATTTGATGCTTTGTGTCCCTGTCACAGATAAGGCTATGTTTGCCTAGACTAATGGAGCTGTCAGATTATCATTGATACTTTTAGCTAACTTATTGAAACTAACTGGGAGAGGTTGAAAGCTAAACAGCCTGCTTTTTAACTGCTCACATTTACGTAACAATACAATAACATTGTGTGGGTGGTGATGGTGCAGTGGATAAGACAGAGGCCCGGGTTTGACTCCTTCTGTGACACCCATCAATGTGTCCCTGAGTGTTAATGCCTAGTTGCTCCACAGGTGTGCGACTTCTGACATAAATAGCAATTTTAAGTCTCTTTAAATAAAAGCTAAATGAATAAAATGTGAATCTAAAAAGTGCATCTGCTTGGTTTTCAGCATGTTTCTCTTCCGGTTTGTACCTAATAATCACTCATGCCTGGTGGACAGGTCGCAATTTAAAAGGGCAATTTAGAGACACCAATTAACCTAGCCTGCATGTCTTTGGATGGTGGGAGGAAGCCGGAGCACCCGGAGAGAACCCACGCGGACACGGGGAGACCATGCAAACGCCACACAGAAAGGCCGGGGAAACCGGGGTTTGCCCCTGTCTTGGAAACAATCTTCTGTTAAATCAATACTTGTAGTTTGGTAGAACAATCAGTCTTTTCTGAATAATTCAGTACTTCTACAATGTAGGGTGGACCCCACAAGGTGATGCAAGACAAGGGGATGAACCCCCTACTGGACCACAAATGGTCCAACCAGATCCCCAGGTGGCAGTGGCACTACTTCAACCCAACACCAGCTCCAAATGGACCACAAATGGTGACCCCAGATCACCAGGTAGCAACATCCCTGCAACATCCCCCAACACCCTGACTGGACCACTGAAGGCCCTGACTAGACCCCCAGCAGCCCTTATTGGACCACCGAAGTCCCCAATCGGATTGGCAGTAAGGCCTAAAGGACCCCACACACCTGAAGGACCACGAACAGCCTCCCCAGTTTCTCTTGAAAAAGGTAAGCAGAAAATGAAAAATAAGAGTATTGAAAATAAGTTGTAAGCCCCACAAAACCATACTCTTGATTTGTGTAATGTGAAAATGTTAAAAAAAAACAAAAAAACAAATGCAGCAGGGGTTTGGTTTTGATTACTGTTCTTCACACAGTTAAACCTGACAACTAGAGAGTAATCTGATTACTGTTCTTCACAGTTAAACCTGACAACTATAAAGTAATCCGATTACTGTTCTTCACACAATGTAACCTCATAACTAGACAGTAATCTGATTACTGTGTTTCACACAGTTAAACCTGATAACTACAGAGTACATCGCATGGAACTCTACTGGACTGGTGTTTTATTTAAGGAATAGTTAAGAGTTGTGTGTGAATATGTTTCTATATCTTGTCATGTGAATAAATGATATCTGGTTATACAGTCCTCTATCTGTAGCCATGTTTGAACACATTCATTTCATTTATACAGAGCATATCTTTGGCCACACCAGAACTGTTGCAAATTCAAAGTATTGATTCAACTTGACTCTGAAAGGGAATACAAGTGAAGAAGAAATACAGGTATACATGGTTATGCACCAGTCAATACTTTTCACATGAAAAATTTGGGGATTTTTTTCCCCCCAAACAAATCAACAAAGTATTAATTTGGACCTTCAAAACAGAGGCAGAGCATCATTTCATCTCATGGAAGTCAAATATATTTGTATCAAAGCCCCAGTCCACCAGAAGCAGACAATTGCTGAAGAAGCTGTATTTAAGATCTTCAGGTCAGTGTGCCCAAGAAATGTTAATACATCCTAAGAATCAAGGAATTTATTAGTGGAGAGAAATGATTAAAAGCTACAAAAGTGAAGATTTGTTTAATATTTGTTCCCAAAAGTTCAATAATATAGTAACTCATCTAAAAAAAGCCTCAACACCTCCTATATTGAAAATTGTTTTTATTTAAGTCATGATGTAATTAAAACATGGTCACAATGCAGGACAGGAAAATACAAAGTTGAATTGGTCACTGCATGTTTGACTGCTGGTTATTTAACAACAAGAGTTGTGTGCGTAATTGTAAATTCTACATATTAGTTAACACAGACGTACACTATGTGAACTGGATTAATACCATGCAGCCAAAGTACTGTATAAAATTCTGGTGAAAGTCTTCAAAATCACTAAATCATACAAAGTGACTCATGTAAAACAGTGCTATATGCCGTTACACAATACAAATTCTCTCGTAAAGGAAAATTATAAATAGTTAGCAAATTTATAAATATAAAGTGGTCATCAGACTGAACTCCTTTGAGTCGATCAGAGGCACAGAATACATGTATATAAATGCTCACAACAGAAAAGTGATCAGTAACAAAAGCTCATTTGCCATAAGAGTAAACCATCCTAATCTGCAGGTAGTGTGGTTTAAGACCTTCTAAAGAGGTAACGTGACCTAACAGGTAAATGGCTTTAACAGTATCCAAAGCACCAGAATTTGGATGGGTTTCTACATGTGTACCATGTGCTCATAACTGATTTACATCAGAACACTTCATAAAGATTCGGTCAGAGTGACGTGGCGGCTGGTGTGAAACCTTTGCAAAGCTTTCTTTTGGTCCTATGGCACGTCAGAGCTGGGATGCTCAATCGTCGTGTACGTCTCCATCTGTCTTTACAAGTCCATGTCGTGATCGCTGACGCTCTGGCGAAGGTATTCTTCATACAGCTTTTTCTAGAAGGAAAAATAGACAAATTAAACATACCCCAATAATTTATTGCCAGTACCATTTCAGAGCCAGTCACACACACACACACGCAGTACCTTTTTGGTCTTGACCACCTCCTGAACGTACTCCAGCTTCTCCTGCAGTTGCCTTTTCTGTTTGCCTGACAGAGTTGGTTGTGTCCTGCAGAGAATTGGAAGTGTATGTACTAAACTGTCAGGCTGGAACAAGGGAATATGATATTGAACTTATTGTTTAAAAAAAAAAATACATAAATGATTCATTAATTATCAAAATACTTGGGATTATTTTTTCCAAGTAAAAACATAAAACTGAAATAACTTGTGTTTACAAACTACAAAAAAAAAAAAATACTACTGTGAATGAAAATTGTGCGCTTACCGTAAGTAACTAACCTGCAGATTAAGAAACCTTAGACTAAAATCTTTTTCCTCCTACCTGAAGGAGAAGCGTGCGATGATGAGCAGGAGGAAGGAGAAGAGGACCAGTCCACCACAGCCATAAAGCCGCTGGTCCACAGAGAGGGAGTCAAATATTTTCACTATGGGAGCCTGTGGATTACAAAAGCAGCTAAAATGAGATTCGACTCGCTTTATATCTAGACTACGCAACAACTACAACACAACAGTGAAGGGTGCACTGGCTTGAACACTCACCAGGTAGAGTGACAGTGTCTCTGTGCCCTGGCGGCCCAGAGCCATGTCCAGCAGCTCCTGGGACAGAGTGCCCAGCACCAGTAGGGCCATCAGAGCCAGAGGAATGCTGAAGCCCAGCAGAGTCAGGAAGCAGCTCTTACAGCGCGCCCGTCGGTTCTCAACACTGGTCTGCCTGTGAGAGCAGGGGGTCAAAGTTATTCTCTGAAGGCATCGCTGACTGATGCCACTCTTCGTGTCCCACTAATGTGAAATATCTGCATGGGATTGCGCTGTGCGCTTACAGTCGGAATGAAGAGGAGTCAGTTATTTAAATGCAAAGTAACCTCACGCACACATTGCTCTACAATCAAGTTAATACGGAGTAATTAATTAACAACAAAGCCTGCCAATTTGAAAGAAATTAAGTGATAATGCAGGCTGTGGCACGAAGAGTTTGTGTGCGTTACCTGTCATTACTGAGCGTGTCAGTGATTGCCTCGATGATGAGCTCACAGTCTTTCTCCAGGGAGTTGAGAGTATTCTGTACAGTTTGGTTAATAGTTTTTTCAATAGTGCGACAGACCTCCTCAATCTGGTTGACACAGCGACTTGGCTAAGAACAGGAACACAGACAAAAAAAAAATAATTACAATGTGCACTTCAATTACATGTCAGTGAGTTTAGATTATGACCTGTAAAATAACTAATTGTACACAGAAGAATAAGTTACAGGAGCAGAGGTATCATCCTAAAACAGGTAGTGTCCTAGAAATCATTGGAAGTGCAACCCTTACCTTATTTGGATTAGGAATGTAGATGGTGGGCATGTCAAAACCACACGTGTTGAGTCCCGGTCGCTTGCAGAGCTCCTGCACAATCTGCATCATTACTCTCTGAGACAGGCAAAGAAATAAGTCAGAGGGTGAGTGTAAAGATGTCCCTTCTGTGCATCACTTGGACAGTAATTCTGTTAAAAAGGACTTTATTTTATGGAAGTGAGTGTCCTTTTGTGTTCTGTATTGTACTAACAGGCTTTTGCCGATTGGATCACTTCTCAACGATTGAAGGGATGATCAGCGATTGTTTTTTCATGCACCGAAGGCGATTTTAATTAACTATCCAAACTAAGATGACAGATAAGAACAGTCTCTAGAGTCTGCATCCCACTGCAGTGTTTCCCATTCATTGATTTATTTGTGGCGACACCACAATATCAACGCTGACCACCACATATTATTTAATATGAGTAAAATCATAATTCTTTGTGGAGCTGCGTGCAGAGCATAGATTCCTGCACTGGCAAAGACACTTGATAGCAGCTTTCCACTACCCACACACTTATGATTTCTCCTGTCCAACTTTGACAATATAAATACATGTGTTTAATATTCTTATAGATGTGGATTTCTACAAAGTTATTTATATCAGGTGAGCAAACTGTATTTTCTGATTGAAGAATGGTGACATTCACAAAACACAAGCTATTAAACAGAGCTGTGCACACCTGTCTATCCGACTCCCCCCCGGCCTCGTCAGCCTTGCTCAGGTAAAAATGCAGGCGATCCCCGTGTTTCTCATTCAGGTTCTCCACAATGTTGAGGGTGCGCTTGCAAAGAGCCTGACCCATGGGGTCAAAGAAGACCAGAATCAGGTCACAGAGATCACCTGAGGGTCAAAGTGGGAATGACCATTATTTTCCACAACAGATTAAAGGCCTGTTACAATATATCTATTTCTCATTATATTCTTAGTGTATTAAAACGCATGGTAATGGAAGTATGATGTTATAGTGAACATTTGTGAGTGGTTTGTCTGTAATTGCTTTTTATTTTGACACAGAATTTAGTATGTTACGTTTTCATCATACTGGGATGTTAATTCCACTGAAAATGTTGGTATTAGTAGTTGAAATATAAAAGATCTTGGTAATCATCATTTGGTATAAAAGTTAATCAAATTCAACCATCAGACAAGTGTGTAACTAGAGTGCAGATTAGAATGAACACCTGATAACCAGTAACATGTATTTTAGCCAATGAAGCTTTAATTTTTTTATGTAATTAAAGGTAAGTTACTCCATTGTTTCCAGATGACGCCAAGGCTGCTAGTGACGTAAATTATGGTGTCAAAAGTTGTCAAACAAGCAAGTCATGTAAATAATGGTGTCAAATGTCTGATAGTTGAAGATTAGAAAAAGTGGACCTTGCAATAAGGCCCGCATTAGGAGCGCAAAAGGTTATATAAACGAATCTAACGGGATCAGCTCTGACTCACATGTTACTGTGTACTGGATTTTCAGTGAACCGTCATTTCATGGAACTCTATTGGACTGAAGTGTTTTACTGAATAGAAATTTAACCTGCAGATATGATTACAAAACTTGAGCTGTCTACAGGTTGCTTTGGGGTAATGAAAGTCAGATCGCAAGAGAAGTGGTGAGACCAGCAGCAACCTGGAAAATGCTCACTAATGGCACAAAAACAAAATGTGACTGTGAAAGCTGAAATGGCAAACATGAAAGCAAAGTCTGGTCAAGATGACAGATACTGAAACAAACTGTCTGACTCCAATCCACCGCAGCCATGCACAGATTTAGCAGGTATAGAAAATGGATATATTAACTTTGTTTTCAGTTTTGTGTTTAAGTTTCCAAGCTATTAATCATGTCTATTTTAGCTCTTGTTTAGAATAGTTTAGCTTCAGCACCAAATGGAGGAATAAAAAGGTAAAAATAAACAGCACACAGCACTATGAATTTTAGTCTGGGCCGGCATTTCACATTAACTCGAGACATCAGATTAAACAAATCTACTATTTTTTAAAAGTACCATTTAAAATTACTCAGTGTCACAACATCAGTTATCACAAAGCCTTAGGGGACCGTTGATAACTACAACACACCAAGAGACAAGGTCAGTTAGTGGCAACCCACCGAGCCAGAGGATAACCTGATCCACATCAAAGGGATACTTCATATCACCATCCACCAACCCTGGCGAATCCACAAAAGTCACCAGGCTGAACCGTTTCTGTCGCGACGTGCAGATCTCTGTGCTTAAGTACTCTGAAACACCTAGAAAGCAATTAAAGATCAGAGAAGTCAAAAATAGGTAAGACAGTTTAACTATTAATGTTTGTTACCCAATCACTTAACATTAAAATAAGACATTATGCTGAAGCCACATGGCCGTTGATTAACAATAATTTCCTCTATTTGTCTTTAACAAAACTGCAGCCCAATAACCTAAATGCTAGTTTCAGTAACACATCATAAACAATCTTGTTTATCTCCTAGAAGACTTGTGACTGTCGGGCTCATGGCTGCCACACTGATCGATCTGCATTGTGGACTAATAACAGAACAGCAAATCTCTCCATCAATATGTGGGGAATATGGGAATGAATCAGTGTGGCAGCCGCTTAAGGGGATACAAAGTGTGTCATTGTGCTGAGTCTTTGGAAAAGAACAGGGAAGGATTGTGATTTGAACTGAAATATCACCTTTGAACTCTTGCAGAGGCTTGAAGTGTGGATATAGGTGAAGGGTGGCGTTTCCCTAAAGAAATACAAAGTCAAAGAAAGTTTGTAAACCAGGTACCAGGATCTCCAGAAGTACTGAAATCACGAGAGGGGAACTAACTTCAGTTAATGTAATAAGTAATGACTTCAAACAGAAAGTCTGCAATTAACATTGTGACTTATATGGAAATAGTCAATGTTAAACAATTAGAAATGCACATTTTTCTATTTCTCCAGGGAGCAAACATACACTTTTTTTTTTTTTACAATAAATTGCACCTTATTGTTTTTGTACTGTTGCACTCACTGTGAGAGATTCTCTCTTGCGCCCACTTGTAACAAAGCTGAAGCCTTGAGTCTCAATAGCCACTCCAGTGCGCTGGATATGCTCTTCGACATACCTGACAAAAAGAAAACATAGCAAAAAGGAATTTGGAACAAATAATTTAGTGACACACCGGTGAAAGAGAAATACGTTTTCAGGACACTTTAGACAGCTGTCCAAAATAAGTCAATTAAACCAATCCTATTCAGCAAAATCTATAGACAGACTATGTGTAACTATCTGAGGGACAATGTTTCATTGAGATGCTTATTTTACACGTTTGTTATAAAATTTGTGACTATGAGTTCATACAGACTTAATAAAATAAATAAGGGTAACATTAATAAAAAAAATTGTCTAAAATGGGCCATTTTAAAATAATGTATAGTTAAAAATGTAGTGCTCTTTATGTAAGGTTTTATTTCAACGTAAAAAAAAAAAAAAAAATAGTGAAATGGGTCACATGATCAGACTTTAGTTGGGGGTATAACCAAACCACAAATAACCTTGTTCTTGCACTTGATCCAAGAGGCGCACGCGGTAATTGCCTTTCATTTGTTTTACATTTGTGTATGATGTCTGTTAATGTGCCTTTTTGTAGTAATTTTATTTGATGTCATCACATTTTGGCCTGTTTTTTTTAAATGAACAGCAGAGCTTGAGAGACTTTAAAATGACAGAGATATATATTTCTTATTTGTTTGTAGTTTTCAGATGTCTGTTGAAGAAAGAGTGACAAAATAAGTCTTCTGAAAGACATCTGTATGATTGACCATTATTTCATGGGGCCAGTGTAGTTATACTATGTACAGGCTAACAAAAAGACCACAGATCTTTTCTGCACTCATGTATTATGGATTGCATATCAGTTAAATGTTCCTATAAACTGCACACAAAACTGTGCCAAGGAGGGATGTAATCTATGCTACAGACACAAATTAAGATGGACAGGCTTAGACGAGATTAGATAGACCTTTTTTCTTTTCAACATGCTGTTTTCTGTTGTGTGTTTGAATTTCTTCAAGCTGCATTATAAAGGCATCATTTGGTTTGCTAATCGTTGAGTAGTTTGGTCTTGGGTGAGCACTCTCTGTAACATCTCCTGGGTCATATTTTGGTGAAATTTATTTACCAGTTGATGAATGAGCTCTTCCCAGCAGAGTGGTTGCCCATCAACAACACAGTGATCTTTTTCCTGGGCGGCAGCAGCTTCACACCAACAGACTCGGCTACAGAGATCAACCCTGAACAACACAAAGAACATCTTGGTGCACAAATAAAGGATTCATCTATCTGGTCAAACTGGAATCATCATGGCGCTGAGGTTGCACCTGTGGACTCAAGTCACAGTATAACTTAGTGAGCTGGAGAAGGGCCACAAACATTTCAGTATAAGTATTTATTTTAAAAACAGGGTCCCAGAATCCCTGTCTGTCTCTTGTAAGCTAACAACAAAACTCGATTTATTAAGAACTACATTACTAAAAACACTGACTGTGCACATTAGCGGACTCATTAATTAATCATTAGCAAAAGCGTGCCACAGCTGTGCGTGATTAGCATTAATGCTGGCTAACGCAACGTCAGCCAAATCACTTGTAAGCTAGCTAACGGTTAGCATCTCAGGGACACAGTTACCTTAAATTAGCTAACTAAGCTAACCCCCGTCCAGTAAACCTCTCTGAAGCCTAACTTCATTATAAAATAGGTGAATGTTTACGCGATTTCCTCACCACTGTTGGGATCCGTGTACAGTTGATGACAATCCCGCAAGATGCGCTCATCGCAGGACACACCGCCAGTTATGGAGTCTGCGTTTGCGGCACTTCGGCTCTTGATTTTGCCAGACATTGTTGTAAAGTGGTGATATCAAACTGAAGAGACTTGTTCAAGCAAGTACACGACCCTGTGATCTAGCTATGAACAAAAGCCGGTTGCCTTGTTTGAATTGCCCCGGTCCGTTGAAACACGGGGTAGAGGTAGAAACGTAACCTCGGCCACGTCGTCACTCGTCAGATAGAGCTGGGTTTGTCGCAGAGGCTTCTGGGTAACGTAGTTCTTCAGTCCCGTTCTTCTTCTTCTTGTTTTTTTACGGCAGCTGGCATCCATTGAGTTGCATTACTGCCACCTTCAGGCTTTATTTACCCTTTGCTTCCATTCATACTACATCTGCCTATCTAATCCAGTCGCCCTCAGAAAACCAAATATCCATTTCCTACCCTCCACACTTTCTCCATACTCCAATAAACTTTTTACTGTATTATCTATCTGTCCTATTTTTTTTAACTGTGTTATCATTTCTTGTCTTTCCTGAGTAAATATCCTGCATGTTATAATAACATGTTCTACTGTTTCAACCTCCTGACATTGTTCACACATTCCTGTAGGATGTTTTCCTGTAATTAAAAGTGTGCTGTTAATATTGCTATGCCCAATTCTCAGCCTACTTATTATCACCTGCTCTTTCCTCTTTGCTCCCCTACTTCTTGATATACCTACTTTGCTTTGGATTTCGTGTAAATGTCTCCCTTTTATTGCATTATCCCAGCTCTGTTGCCATTGTTGATTTACACTTCTCCACACTATGCCTTTCCCCTCTGATTTTGATAATTTAATGTTGACTTCAACATCTCCTTTTTTAACTGCTTCTTTTGCCACCTTATCTGCTTTCTCATTTCCCTGAATTCCCGAGTGTGCAGGGACCCACAGAAATATGACATTTTTTCCCTGCCTAGCTATTCTTGAATTCATAAGACTTCATAAAGCAAGTCCAGGTGACTTCTAGTTGTGCATGTCTTCATGCTTATAAGAGCTGACAGAGTCACTACATTAATATTTCCTTATCACTAATTTGTCCTGTCCATTCCAACGCCATCAATATGGCAAACAGTTCAACTGCAAACACACTCAGACAATCAGATGTTCTTTTGCTATGTTCTAACTGATACCTAGGAACAACAACTGCAGACCCTGTTGTATCTGTTTGCATGTCCTTTGACCCATCTGTGAAAATCTGAATACTTTCCTTATACTTACATTCCCTAAAGCTATAATATACACTAGTTAAATCAGCATTCTTCGTACTACTTTCTGCCTTGTTCTGCCTTTACTTTTAGGAATTGATTCTATTGCTGCCAATATTATACCTTGCTGTCCAGTGTTTCTATGTTCATCCCTTCATGAATCTGACTTAAATATCTATCACTTACATCAAGAAATTCCTCCCAATTAGCCTTCTCAAATATCCATTTCCCCCCTGTGTTCTCTATGACCAGTGGTGTTTCCATATTTATCTTGCACCTAACTGGATAATGATCACTCCCTATAGTTCCTTCATGGTACACTGCCCAATCACATACTGTTGCCATGGAATTTGATACCAAAGTGAGATCTAACACAGATTATTTTCCTGTATGTACATCTATCCTAGTGTTACTGCCATTATTTAAGCATACTAAATTCTTTTCATCAAGTAACTCTTCTATCACCTGACCATTTGTGTCTGTTCTATCACTACCCCATAATGTGTTATGTCCATTAAAATCTCCACACCAAACAATATTACTACTATTCTGCCCTTCTATCTCTTCCAGCTTCATTAATTCTAGTTTTTTGCACAGGTTATAATAATTCACAATCGTTACTTCTTTCCTTGCCCACATTTTCACTACCACGCACTCTTGTTCTCTTCTTATCCCTAAAATCCTGTAAGGAATGCCCTGCTTTATAAAGGTGACACAACCCCCGCCTGCCCCCTCCATCCTATCTCGCCTCACAGTTACATACCCATGTAGAACAAACTCCAAGTTTGGTTTGAACCAGGATTCTTGGATACATACAATGTCTGGTTTCCCCCCCCTACTAACTATAAACTGTTTGAAGTCTTGCCCATAAGCTATCAAGCTTCCACTGAAGAATTAAAATTATTAGTATTAGGACTATCAACCCACACATGCTGTCTCTTGACTTGACTGTATACTAAGTTCATCTCTTACTTCTTCCCACCTTAATCCTATCATATCCAAATGGTGCACTGCAGCTTTTACTATGACCTGGATCCGTTCAGTTTTAGATTTGATCTCATATGTTGCATTTATCACTCCTGCAATGAATGTCACCAACTTCTTCTTCTCTACCCATGCCTTCTTCTCGTCTTGCTGTTTTCTCCCCACCACTTGCTCTTTGCTACATCCTCCCTCCTTATGCTTCTTAATCTCTCCTGCCATCTTAACTGCCTCAGCATATGATACTTTTTCCTTTCCTCAAATTACTCGAACCTCCAACTCTTGCTTCAATACCTCACATTCCCAATATGCAACGCTGTGATTACCTCCACAGTTACTACATTTGGGACTCACTCCCTCTCCACACTTTCCATATTCATGATCCCCCCCCCACATCTAGCACATTTCCTCTTTCCTTTGCATACTTTGGCTACATGTCCAAACTCCTGGCAGTTGAAACATCTCATAGGTTTTGGTATGTATTCCCTTACATTATATCTCACAAAGCCGCAGTAAACCTCCTTTGGAATCACCTTTTCTCCAAACTCTACCAACACAGTTTCAGTCTCAATTTTCTCTATTCCTCTTGTCATTCTTTTCACACTCTTAACTGATCCCTCCCTCACTTTCAGGTTCTCCATTAGCTCCCTCATACTGACATTTAGAGAAACTCCAGACATCACCCCTTTGCTACCATTGATTCTTTGTTCTCCAACTCTTACAACCTTAGACACTTTGATTTTTCCAATGATAGTCATCTTCTTTGCTTTCACCACCTGTTCTTCACTACTACACCCAAGTTTGTAAGTTTCCATCTCCTAATACCTTTGCATGATTTACTTCCCCCACTTGCCCTTGAATGATTTTTGTTAGCTTCAAGGGATTGATTTTCTTTACTCCCCAGATTTGAGGGAGACTCAAATCTTATCACTACATTAAGCACTCCTGCCTTTGGATTCTTCCTCTCACTTTCTCCTTTGCTTAGACTAGTTGTATTTTTCTTTCTCTTAAACCTACCTGCGTTCCTGTTCTCTCTCCTTCTTACCACCTCTTTCCACCCTTTTCCTCCCCCCTCATCTACGTAATTTCCCTCTTCCTCACTAAACTCCATACTGTTACTATCATCTGTCTCCCTCCGAGTTTGTAAGGAACCCCGCAGGACTACTGTTCGGTACCTATACAGGCCGTCGGTCTATAGTCCTGCACAATGTTCCCCACAAAACCCAATTCTACTGTTAGCAAATCGAAATATTCGCTACTTCAACTCGTATACTCAATTTCAAACTCAGCGCCAAACAAACAAATCCTCCCACGCTTGTTCTTTCTTCTTTGGTTTGATCGTCGGTTGCCAAACAGCTCGCACCACACAGAGCAGCCCCGCACTTCATCCAACAAGAGACACTTAAAAGGGGGGAACTATAATAAATAATAAATAAATACATCTTAAAACTGACTTGATTGTTTGTAACAATCACCATCACAAAATTGGAGATGGGATGAGAGAGAATGTTCATTAGTTTGGAAAAAGGCAAACAAGTTAGATACAGTGTGTACTGATACACTGTTCAAATGTGACACCTATGTACTTTTCTAAAGGAGACCATACAAATTAAAAATGATGGGAAGATCATTGGTTTTGTAGCACTTAATGGTGCATAAGTTCTCAATATTTACATAATATTTATAATTATCACTATGAGGAAAAATGCACAAATCAAGCACTTGTAATCATTTACAATTTCAAGTGACTCAATTAATAATAAAAAATAAAATAAAATTTGAAGATAGTCAGTGCAAGTTTATTAAGTTGACACCTCTGGGTTCATTTTCATGGTATAGCATGTACACACAATCCAATCCATCCAGCAAAACACTGGCCATAACAATGAAACTAATTACAGTTTAAATCATTTGATCACTTCTGTTGTGCAGCATCTCAGTGATAAAGCTCTCTCTCATCCCATTGTTTATTTAGTTTTGTCTTTCAATAACAAGCCAAAACCACATTAGGCAGAAAAATAATAAAATCAATCAGAACTTTGAAAGCAAAGGTTAGAAGGTTTTGAGACTGGCAGGTTGCCAATTTGAATAATACCACTGGGGGAATCTGGATGGGAAATACTCTCCCTTCCTGCAACAAATGCTCCAGTGGAGCTGGTAAGTGGCCTTGGAGAACTGGGAGACTACCATGAATGTGCATCTTAGGTGTGAAGATCTTTAGGATTATGCCATATAATGTACAACTGTATTATAGTGAGGTTTGAACAGCAGAGTCTCCCCACACACAGCTGCTGGTGTCATACTCAAATACAACTGAAAATCATGTCATGCAGGTTGTGGCCTGAGCAGTGATGAGAGCAAATAAATAGGACTACCAGTATTTGTGGCACCTCCTCCTTCACACATCACATCTTATGAAATCTGTTAATTCAGCCAGAACATGCAAAGTAAGATACAAACGATTTTGCAGCTCTCTCTTTTTTTAAACTAAATTCAGCTTGGTTGACTGTTGATGACAGAAGTGTCCGTGTGTTAGTGTTTGTATCAAGAATCCTAACAGATACAGGCAGATAATGAGTAATTCTCCATCCCTGCTGTATCGCAAAGTATGCTTGGCAGTGAGATGACGCGTAACGATGTGAACGTTTTTGGAAGGGCAGGCTGTTGAGTGTGAAATGGCCTTTGCCTCCACCGTCCGTTACCATTTGAAAACATGCTTGTCCTCTAGCTCAGCTGCTCAGATTCAGTGTACTGCTGGGCAGTGTGGGGAGCTCCAGCACTTCTTCATATTCTATTCACATGTAAAGATCAAAGTGAGTCTGCACTTTTTCATTTTGATTGCCCCCCCCCCCCTCCATTATCACACTTAAGTTAATGTAGTATGTGTTGTGTTCAGCAGCTCATTGTGTTTGTTCTTCCGTGATCGCCCTGGCTTAATGTGATCCTTGTTAACGTTAAATAAATTAGCATAATTTGTGCCAACACAAATAATGTGGTTTACCACCCAGCAGCATCTTGCATTTTACAGTCTCATGTTAGGTTTCTGCCAAGCAGTTAGCTTTTTTTCCCCTTTTCTGTGACAAAAGAACAGCAGCTCTAGCATTGTTGGAAAACTTTGATTCCGCACCTTTTAACATCAGATGAGCCACTTTTTCAACCTTTCATTCATTAAACTTCTACTAAATTACTCTAAAAACAGCACAGTAACAATGTTGTTGTACATTGAATGGTGGACATACATATGAGTGTCAAACTAGTGAGATGCATATTAGGCTTTCACAATTATACATTCACAAGTACGATTATTATGTTTAAATTAGTGAGGGAAGATTCATAAAATGTTAGGTGTCATGTGTCCTAAATGCACAAGCATTCACAGCACACAGATTATGTCAATCTATTTAAGTCTGTCCTTGGTCACCAGTGAGCTTTCCTCTCTTTGGCAACCAGCTCTAGGAAATGGGAGTGACTCGCATAAAGCGGGAAGGACGAGTCAACATCAACCCACTGGACTTGGCCTGCGTCATCGCCAGCTTGCAGCGGCAGCTCGCTCACACTGTTGCCTGCAATAACAGTACAGATATGTCAATGCCCTACAAACACGCTATTAATTGTCTGCAGAGAGACACGTCTTTTAAAATGGTTTGCAAATTGCTGGAGCAGTTGTCGCATGAACAAAATTCTGGATCTGTAAAGCAGAATTTTGAGTAGTGACAGTGCAAAAGGAAAAAAAAATTTACTATTATTTATTATTGATACCTGAGTCATCATGGAAGTTAACAGCGACTGTCTCCATCCAAGCATTGTCAGTGTTTCTAGGATCATCCACGTAGCCTTTATAAACCTGAAGGAGAAAAAAACATATTGCAGCTTTCCTCAGAGAAACAGTTGTTGACTTAAACATGACACTAGACAAGCGAGCGGGTGTCGTTTTTTGACCTCAAACCCTGCCGATTTAAAGAGTTTGGTGATGCGCTTGTGGATTTCTGCTCTCTCTGATGGCGGGACAGCCAGCGAGTTCAAGGCTTCTTCCGAGAACTCCCGTTGCAGCGTGAGAGAGACCTGCTCCCCTGGATCTACCATCCCCTACAAAAGAAGCACATACACACAATTAATCAATCAAGTCACAGGAACATCTTACTTGACTGCAAATTTACTTTTTGTTGTCCCTGAGCATTCTTGAATAGCTGTGGTAAGGACTATGAAAAGCAGGGTAGAATAACACAATGTGAGAACAGAAATTGGCAGAGAAATAGAGTGGGAAACAACAGAGCTCATCAATAAAGCTTGAAAACGAAATGTAAATGCCACCAACCCCAGGAATGGCCCACTCCCCACAGTCTTTCCTCTTTATGGACACAAATTGCAGGATAGGCTGTTTGGACTCCGAGTGTTGTACCTTTTCTCCTTCACCATCTACTTTCCATCTACAGGACAGTGACATACATTAGGTCTCTCCCTTTTAAATCATTCTAATGTAATTAAACTGAGCAATGAACTATGGTTTGTAAATATCTGGATTACACTGGCATGTAAAGTGAACTAATAGTTACCTGGTAACAATGGGATCTGCTGCATGATTGGGTCCCCATCGTCCCAGCAAACCTCTTCCAGACAACCCTGTGCGCCCATGTGGATTTCTAAAAGTGAATGTGCAAATTATTTATTTAAGATATGTTTGCTGAAATTAATTAATGAGCATAAGAAATACTGTTACAAAGAGTATTTTAGACTTTCCAATTAAAGACTTTACTTTTTAGTGCTCACAGCCGTGTTATGGTCAACCTGACATGTTTGTGTTTTAGTACTGAAGTTTCACAAAGCAATTTTTTTGACAATGACATGTAATGTAATGACTCCCTGTAATGTTAAGGGGTTGCTAATACTAGCGATCCCACTGAGAATTAACATCACAGACAGCAGCTCTGTGCAGCTGCAGCTATTTGTGAAAGTAACATTAGTAAAGTGTCTGCTAACATATTAGCCATCAGAAATAGATAAGCTGATTTAGTAAACAACTTTTGTGACTTTCTTTTGGAGACGACTTTCTACTCCTCAAGGCTTGGAAATCACTAAATGCAAATGTGAACTACCATGTTTTTGAGCAAAACAAATCCAACTGACAGTGTTACGAACTAATGTTATCTAAACGTCAGGGAAACCCTTTAAAGTACCATTTCTCTAGGAACTCGATAACTTACAGTGGCCTTCCGTTTTCGATTTTGTAGCTGCCCTCAAAGCTTGTCCTGTCCACGGCACCATCCACAGTGTTGAACTGTGGAGAGAAAGCACTGCGAAACAAGCAGAAGTCATCTAATCTGGCATGAATAAACTCTAGCTGATCTTTGAAAACAAACAGCTTGTATAACAGTCAGAATGTCTCACAAAAGGCAAGGAAATAGCAAATATTTTGGACTATATAAATATATAATTCACATACAGTACATTCTGAAGTGTATTAAAATATATTTGATGCATTTTAATTTGGTGTTGCTCACTCTATATCAGGATCGGCCCATACTGGCTTCTTTACTACTAAAGGGTCAGTGTAGCTGACTGGATTATACAGTGGCCAGTCCTGACTCCAGTCCACCTTGTCATCAGGCACCGGGAAGCGCTGGATTTTGGACCCTGGATACTCGGGGCATCTGGACTTGACATGAGGTGCTGCTGAGGATGGCATTGTCCCGACACTGGTCATGAAGAGGTTACACCAACCGGTACTAATGGGTCTAATGGTTTGACTAGTTCTGATAGGATGTGTAGATAAGCAGGAGATGGCAGACCTGCAGGGGAGGAAATATGAGATGTGAAAATGCCTTCCCTGCAGCAGCGTGGTCACGTCACCACCACACATGCACTCCTCACCCTCCAGGACCTTCAGCAAATTATGGAGAAGCCTTCCCCCTCAAGGGATGAGAGTATCCTCTGTCATAAACTGACAACACATTGGAGGAAACACTCAGGAGGAAACCACACACTTAAAGCTGGGGAAGGCAATTTAGTTCAGATGCATTTAAACATGTGTTTTGTTGAAACTCTCTTCTCTCCCAACTGCAATCAATAACGCTCTAACACAAAAATGAAAAAAAATCCAGTCTGTGTTGCAGGACTGGTCTGCCTTCCTTGCCTTTATCCACTTACCTCCATTGTGCATAAAAATGTGTTTTGGTGGAGTGGTTTTGGAGGGAGGCCCGAAAGGAGGGATTTTTTTTAACAGATACTTTCTAAATCTATCGGTCTGTTGCATGTTCTCCAACATTGCCTAACCCAGGTTTAACTGCTTGTCCTTAGAGCAGTGGACTCCTACTTCTACTACTACACTGCAATACACATCTGTTGTCTAAATTAATTATGGTTTATTTTACCTACCTCTGGACGATTACATGTTGAATTTTGTTTAACATTCTATTTCACAATAATACATTAAACTGAAATAAAGCTTAACTATAATTCTGCACGTAAACCACGTCAGTATCAATGAAAACAGTTGGCTAAGTTAATCGTTATGTCTACTGTAATGTTGACTCCAATCTTGTCGCCTGGCTCTGCTAACAATGTCTCTGATTAGGAACAGAAATAGCTGCCGCAGCACATAGCTATGTCTAATTTTGATTAGAGCCTAAATTGTCTTTAAATGTGTAAAATAATCATTACTCTTCTAGTTAACTCCTGATAACTAACGCTGCTGTCCATACCTTAATCCGGGCGAGCAGACGGTGTACGGGAGTCCGAGGAAAGTGAGCGCTAGACGAATCCTGCCGATCCAGTGTCGTCGCAGAAGAAACTGTACCATTCCTAATCAATAGTTCAACAACATGCAGAGCAGAGTAACCAGGAAGTGCACCGCCCGGCGCGGGACGTCTGCAAAGGGGCGTGGCTGCAGCAGTCGCAATCGTTTCCATGGTGAAGATTCAAGTACTGTCTCTCTTAAATAAATAAATAAATAAAAGTAAAAGAAATAGATGGAAAGATCGATTTTATATCTATACCTTATTACAAACTTCAAAACCCAACATTATTTAGTTATTTTCAAATTCAAAGTCAAAAACAAAGTGCTTTGTTTATTTGATCTGACAATGTAAATCACTGTTATTACACAAACTTATTAGAATTGGTAAAACTATCAAAAGATAAACAAATGCCAATCTCATCAACATCGATACAAATAAAATAAAATACGAAATACAGGTATTAGAAAATATAAATAATGTGCAATTTGGAGATATAAAATACATTCTATACAAATTGATATCATCACATTTTAAGGATTTGGTATGGGTCTTACCCTTTTTATATACAATCTATGGTCTTACCTTTAACTCCCTACACTGAAATGATATTTCAATATTTTTTTTTCCTAGGGTGGCGAAGGCATGGCCCGTTCTACCCTGCCTCTGATAGGCTAGTACTCGTTACCTTCGTTGGTTGGATTGGTTAGGTTTAGTCAGGAGAAGCATGATTGGTTCGAATTAGGGTAAGAACATAAGGGTAAGCCAATCAAAGATAGAGTACGGCGGTCATGCCTTCGCCATCCGGGAAAAAAGGGTTTCTCTTTACTAAAACATCATAGATTAATATGAATATGTCTAAAATGTAAGACTTCACCAATATATGATCATTTGCCGTCGACTATAATATTTGTATCCTGTTTTATTAAATGTAATCTTGATAAAGTCCTTACACAACAGAAAGGCCTCACCTGTGGGCTCTAACATAACGTTAGTGGGTGCCACAGAGTGCCCCATTTATGCTACAGCACTCGTGGTTTACGGGGCCGGATAACCACAAAAATAGATTTGATCATTAAGTCTTATTATTCTTGTCAACAGGCAGCATGCAACATATTTCGGCACGCCCACTCTGTGGCTGCTGCATGTTTATTTGGCAGATCGCGCTTGTTTCGCTACAACATCGGAACTGAATAGGCGGCGCCTGTGGCCTAATGACGCGACTCCGCCCAAACAAGTCACTCTAGTGTGCAAATCTAACACACCAGTATTACAGTAGTTTAGCACGCGCATTTACGCTCGGTGCTGAGACCAAATCCGCGCTCGCGAACGAAATCCATTTACTCTCCAGTAGTAGCGAGGCCCCTAGTCGAGTCGCTCTGCTCCGTTAATCTAACAATCCGCTCGGTTAAAGCCCCGGACAGACGTCAAACCGTGCAGAGAGCGGCGGCGGTCCCTCGGTGAGACTCAGTGACAGTGCAGGAGCGGTTCGGAGAGGAAGAATGGCGGATTCAAGCGGCACCGCAGCGGTCGGGGCCGCAGGCTCCAACAGCGCTGCTGCCGGGGCGGCTTGCACGGTGGCCCATGATGTAGCGCCCGCACCTGCGGGACCCAAGCCCGGGTGCGAGTCCGTGAAGGGCCAGATGTTTGATGTGGGCCCCCGCTACACGAACCTGTCTTACATCGGGGAGGGGGCTTACGGAATGGTTTGGTAAGTTGTCGTCTCTGTTGGGCCGTAGTAGTATCTGAATCAGAAGTGCTCGCTAACATTAGCTGTTTGTTAGACAGCTAACCTCAGCTGTTGTATTCAACAAGCGTCGTGCATTAATAGTGAGTGCATCTGCCCAACATTCACACATTGAGGAACCTGAAGGCAGCTAATGTTGTGGTTAGCAGGTTAGCCGACTAGCTAACTTTACAGGCGTGGCTATGAGCTTTACAGGAAACATAATTGGGAGTGATTGCGCAGGACGTAGGTTGCTCTCCCATGATAAACCTTTTGCAGACTACATTTGACCGCAAATTTGAGTTAGTTATCGCTGGAGCCATTTTATACGTCCGGCATCAGTCACACAATCACATTCATATCTACAGGAGCTGTGTTTGCTGAACATTAAGCCTGCAGCAAAGCTGTTGCAGAGGATGCGAGAGGGATTTGTCAGTTGTAGCGAGGCCTTTCCTCGTGTTATCGCTGTATGAGATCTACAGCCTTGTTGGAAATGTTAAGTAACCCTGTTGCACTTGACATCGCTGCCAAGTCATTGCTATCGAGGCTGAATTGTGAACGCGATCAGATGTGACCGCATTGCGTGTCAGTGGACGTTAGCACGAGAGCTGAGCCCACACGTCCATTTCAACAAGACACGCCGTGTAGACTGTCATGTTCACACAGGAGTGTGACAGCACGGTACCATTCTGTCAGTGTCATCGTGGTCATGTGGTTCCACTGTGCAGCATTTTGTGTTTGTAAACACTGCCAGCACCCACTGGTTGGTACAGTGACAGAAAACCAATTAGTTTGATCATATGATTCGCACCAGTACGCTCATCATGATCCAGGTGTACAGATGGCTCCAAATATGAATTTAACCAATGCGCACAACCAGTGCTGTTTGTTCTTGTCATAGTATTTCAGTCATTGGAAATAGGTTCACAAGCGTGTGAACGTGCCCAGTTTATGCTGTGTGTTGTGCAATAAGAGAGTAGGCCTTTACCAATAGGAGAGATGTGATGTAACTGTTGTTCCTTTTGAGGTTCTCTGTAAAAACCAAGGCAGTGATGGGTTTTCATAATTTGGGTCCCAAAACCTACAGGGGGATAAACAATAAATTCAAGGGTCCCATGGTCCCAGCCTGGTCTCTATTCTCCGCCTACACTCAGGCCTACATCTACAGAGCTTCACCACATATCGGCACAAAAAGAAATGTCTCCTGTGCATATTGGCCGTCTGCAACGCCCTTTTGGAGATTAGCGTTAGCCCAGTTTCTGATACCGTCATTGTGCATGAATTGTACAGTGTGTAATATGAGACCTGTTTTGTGCTTCTTTCCACTTCCACCCTATCCAGCTCTGCTGTGGACAACGTGACAAGCCAGCGCGTAGCCATCAAGAAAATCAGCCCATTTGAGCACCAGACATACTGCCAGCGCACGCTGAGGGAAATCAAGATCCTGCTGCGTTTCCACCATGAGAATATCATCGGCATCAACGACATTCTCAGGGCACGGCACATTGACAACATGAGGGATGTGTATCCTTTTTAATGCCTTACAGCAGAGGTTTTCAAAGTGTGAGGCGAGCCTCCCCAGAGGGGCTCCTAACAATTTCAGGGGAGGCTCAGTGAATGGAAATCAAACAATATTACATTACTTATTATATTAGTAATGTTAGTGTGTGACTTGGTTAATGAGAGTTCAGAGATACAGTGGTTTTGGTGAACTGTTTTTCCTACATTACCAGCGTCAGAAACTAAAATGCATTAGGACTGACTTTTTTTTTTTAATCTATTTTGTGGAGTCTGAAGTTAGTCAAACAGCAATATTAGGCCATTTTGCCTCAATTGTTGAGTGTCTATGAGATCAAATAACATAATCATGATCACAAAGGCATCCAGGAATTGAGCGAAACTAAACAAGTAAACTGGTGGTGAGGGGCACCTTTTCTCAAGATTTGTCTGTGGGGATGCCCAAAGTCTTAGACTTTGAAAACCCTGCCTTACAGGAAGCGGCTCACTGCATGCTGTTCATGCACTTCACTTATTCCCCAAATTTAGATCGAATCCAACTATTACAGAGGATTAAACTGATTTTGCTAAGTTGCTGTAGTGCAGCCTCCAAATCAGTACTTTTATCAAAAGTCACATTTTTGTTTTTTGAGGGGGGGGGGGCAAACAAAAGAGAAACCAGTTTATTGCTACAGCTCTGTTTGTTCATTTTCAGAATTCTGCTGTGACTGCTCCTGACTTAAAAATGTACTGAGGCAGTGTGTTTTCATGTTACGATTAAACCAAACAAATAAACAAGGAGTTATTAATCCCGCTTTCACTCACTATACCTTTACCGTAGATCTTTGACCAAGAGTTCAGTTAAAAGACCAGCGTGTTTTCATCAATGTATATTCACCTGAAATTAAAAATCGTTCGTTACCTTAGAATGAGCAAATGATTAATTAATATATACACAGAGAGCGGGTCCTCGTCCAGAGTCCGCCATGTTGCACCAGCATGTTTCTGCAGTAGACCAGAATGGACAAACCAAGCCCACAAAACCACGCTGTGGTCAGTTGATGAAATGTAGATGTATCAAGAACACCCTTTGATATCCTGTTACAAAAGTAGCGCCGCTCCTTGTCGTGTGCGTAGCGAGTGTGTGGTTGAGAGAGAGAGAGCGCGGGTGGCAGAGAGTGACGGTGAATGCGAGCAGCGTAGAGGAAGGGGTTAGTGGTGAGTGAACTTGTCCGTTTAGCAGTAAATGTACAATGTTTGTTATAGTTTTTCAGTGAGCAAAGGCTGCAGCTCCTCGAGACCAAAGTAAAGCCGCCACGTGTTTCACAACTGCTGGAAAAGTAAAGTTTGAAGATGACGCAGGGGCAGTTTCACGTGGTGTCGCCTCTCTACATTGCGGGGGTACTATCTGCAGTGGAAAACAAAGTAGATAAAAGTATCTGGGACCAAAAGCGTGTAGAGTCAAGTCGAGCCATATCATGCGTAAATCCTACACTCTGATCCTTTTTAATAAGGAGAAAAGCTTTGAGACAATCGTGGTGTTCTTGACGGTTAGGGCTGGACAAGCTAAATGTAAAATATATGTATAAATAACACTTTGAATTGTTTTGAGGTGTTACTGATAATTATTCTAAATCACAGCTTGTACATAGATTTTTGTTTAATAGCTGTGTGTTTCGAATCAAAGTTAATGCAAAAGACATTTTAAAGTAATGCAGATGTGTTGCCATGTTGTAGAGTTAAACATGTAAGAAGTACTCTGTGATGTCGGACATTAACTCAAACTGTCTCCGTTTAATCTCAGCTTTACACTTTTAAACTTTTTATCTAATACCTGTGTTAACTGGATGATCATTGGAGTATTTGGACTAGTTTTGATGCAGCATGTTATTATTTACCGACATTATTCAGGTCAGGTCTTGAGCAACCGTTGTGATCACTTGCAGAGCGGCTAGCAGTGGACTGTAGGCACGGAGGGTCAATGAGTTGCTGCCCCGGCAGTTTCTCTATGAAAAGCGGCTTTGTCCACTGGAAAACTGAAAGGACATGTGTGATGTCCTTGTGTTTTTTTTGTGGCCGTTTCTTCTTGTTGTTGTTTTTTTTGTTTGTTTGATCTTAGTTGCTCCACTTTGTTGTATTGTGCTGTTGGCTTGTGATGAATCGTGATTAGGGCAGATGTAACCAAATCCAGTTAGTGGTTCCTTCTGTATATAGCGTTGCATACTAGGGTCTGTTAGTCAACAAGACTTAAGACCCTACAGCCATGTGAGGCTGCACTTAGGTACAGTGGTGCATTGAGCTAAATGCTAACAGGCTCACAATGCTAACATGCTGATGTTTTGAAGGTATAATGTTTACCGTGTTTGCCATCTTAGTTTAGGGTGTTCGCATGCTGACATTTTCTAACTAGCATTAAACATAAAGTACAGCTGAGGCTGATGGTCATAAACCAAAGAAATTGAAAAATTTAAATTTTGACCTGATGGTGTTGCTAGATGAAAAGTCAGCTCATCGTGGCGAGGATATGATCCATTCAGTCGTTGTAGTTTACTCAAGCACAAATGTGAACCTCATGTCACAATGTGATCATTAGGAGTCCTCTTCTGGAGACCATGAATATCTACACAAAAATGTCGGGATATTTTAGTCTGGACCGACCATCTTTACAGCAAAAAAGCTTGTACCATACGATATACTTTATTGTCCCTGTGGGTAGGGCTGGGCAGTAAAATAATAATCCAATCCATTTTATTTATATAGCACATTTAAAAAAACAAAGGTTTACAAAGTGCTGAAAAAGAAATAAAACATAAAAACTCATATAAAACAGCTTGCATGCTGGGTTAAAAGCCAGGGAAAACAAGTGGGTTTTAAGACGTGATTTAAAACATTCGAGGGTCGGGCCAATTTGACCTGTGGAGGAAAACGGACTGAAAAAAGATTTACTATTTTTTGTTTTTTATCATAATAGTTGTGAATGGTCTCCGTCAGATTTGTTAAGTGATCCACTGTTTGGCATCAAGTGTTTGTCTCATTCTGACCATAAAGAAAAGTTTAACCACATAATTAACTATCTGGTTTCTTCAATTTTCAGTCAGGAGCAAAAATCAGCCTTTAAACTTGAAAGAAATAACGATTTGACATTTATCGTGATAATTATCGAATGATATGAAATGTTTTTATCGCGATAACATTTTTGGCCATATCACTCAGCCCTACCGGTGGGGAAATTTGTTTTGGGCTCAGCGATGCTGCGTACATTAAAAAAGAATAAATATTATATAAACATAATTTCCAATCTACAGACAAACGGACATCTAAAAACATATTGAAACATTTTACCCACATGTCAACATTGCACAATGCCAGATATTGTAACCGTATCTCTGTTGCACTCTTAACAACATTCCAGTATGGCAGACTTTTATAAGATCTTGTGTGTTGATTTTTATTTTATTTTTTTTTTTTTAGCCACAGAGCATTTCTCACTATTAGAGCAGAGGTTTTAGCCTCCTCTGGGTCTTTTGCAACTGTGTTTGTCCGGTGTGTTCGTAGAATAACTTTCAAACGAGACACTAGATATTTTAGTTGCTAGTTGTGGTTGTTTCATGTTGTTCATGATTTGAGGAACAAAATTATTGCCACACAGTTATTGCACTTCATTGACCAACCTGACAAAATTTAAGTCTTGCTGTCTCAGTTTTCCCAATGAGACACAAGTCTAGTGAAGTCTGTAAGTAGAACAAATATGGCTCAGCAACTCTTGGATTTGTTCATAAATTTATGTTGGTGTCAGTTAATACCGTCTGCCCTGTCGTCGTCGTCCTTGACCTGCCGCCCCTCCAGCTACATTGTGCAGACTCTGATGGAGACGGACTTGTACAAGCTGCTGAAGAGCCAGAAGCTGAGCAATGACCACGTCTGCTATTTCCTCTACCAGATCCTGCGAGGCCTCAAGTACATTCACTCAGCCAACGTGTTGCACCGTGACCTCAAGCCCTCCAACCTGCTCATCAACACCACCTGCGACCTCAAGGTCAGCGCGCACACCCACCCACCCACCCACACACACACACACACACACACACACCCCCACATCACTGGTGATAACTAGGATACTGTATCTGTTTTTGTCAGCAGCCTTTCCCAGGATGGTGATTGGTTTGTTATTTTAGGTTTTAAACATGCCCCTACATGCTTGTGTGTGTGGAAATCCTGCATTTATGTTTTAAATTTAGTATAGGTATTAAACATTTCCTGTAATTCAAAGTTGGTAGTTGGTAACTTGTACACTTCA
>NC_060151.1:12741435-12741677 GCF_021292245.1 Micropterus dolomieu
AACACCACCTGCGACCTCAAGGTCAGCGCGCACACCCACCCACACACACACACACACACACACACACACACACACACACACACACACACACACACACACACCCACCCACACACACACACACACCCCCACATCACTGGTGATAACTAGGATACTGTATCTGTTTTTGTCAGCAGCCTTTCCCAGGATGGTGATTGGTTTGTTATTTTAGGTTTTAAACATGCCCCTACATGCTTGTGTGTGTG
>NC_060151.1:12741697-12746147 GCF_021292245.1 Micropterus dolomieu
TGTGTGTGTGGAAATCCTGCATTTATGTTTTAAATTTAGTATAGGTATTAAACATTTCCTGTAATTCAAAGTTGGTAGTTGGTAACTTGTACACTTCATTTTGAGGGGATAAAAGTTAAAAAACATATTTTCGCAATCTCACATGATGCATTAAAATCAAATGCTTATTTTCAGTTTTCTAAAAAGAACTGTTCTGTTTATTTAAACATCACCACCAGCAGTTAGTTGCACCAGCTCTCAACAAGCCTGAATCTCATGAATGTGGAATACAGGTGATGGATTGACCCGAGCCCTTCCTTGCTCGTCTGCTCGTCTGCTGCCAAAGAGTGGTTTCCCTTTCGATGTTACACACTTTCACCCTTGAAATGTGCTGTTCTCTTACGCCTTTAACAGTTTTATGACAACACAGATGGCGGCCTGCTCTGGGGTGCTGTTGGTCTGCGTGTATCTCGTATCTCGTCCGAATCGAATTGGCTTTAGTATTTTTAATCTAGGTCTCCTGCACAGCTGAATCAGGTTTGGTATTTGCAGATACTTAATATTGAGTCACAGTTGGATTGGGACGTTGTAAAATTCTCTCCGAAGGCATTTCCATTTCCTGATTCCACTTTGTGGTGCGTATCTTAGCAGATAGCTAGCCAGTGTCTACCATGGAGCTTATTAATGAGGATCTAAACTATTACTAATATAATTCATCGTCCTGTTAGGTGTCAGTACCTTAGAACCACAGAGCGTCTTTCTGAAGGCGTTGTTCATAACACAATACAGCTGCAGGATGTTTAATGTGTAAAGGGCGTGGCCCTGGCTTTTTCTCAGCTGGCAACAGCAGCCGTGTTACTCAGTACTTCTCGTGTCTTCCACAAGGATGAACATTCATATTTCCAAACTGAATAACTTGTAATGTGGACTTTATCTGTGTATGTATGTACAGAAAATGAAGATGAATTGAATTACTTCACGCACAATCAAATCACTGGGCTGGGGTTTGCTGAAATGCATTCTGGGAAATGTAGGAAACCACAATTGAAGTGCACCACAAGAGAGAGGGTGTTGAACCATAAAAAATAATGATGTACAACTAAGAAAAAGAATTGAGAACACTGTTGTTTTTTAACGACCTCCGAGTCAGGCTGCTCAGTTTGTTCCATCAAGGACTCATTTAGCTCTCTCTTAATTTAGTTTCTGCAGTTATTTGTAAGTAGTGGTCTTACAAACCTGAAACGAACTTGATATAAACACACAAAAGCTGTTATTGCCAGTGGCTTTTCTCTCTCTGTGAAATGAGCCATCAGGCTTCTCTCTGCTGTGCTGTAAAGCCAGAGTACACTTGTGAACTCTCAGCAGCCAACCATCAATCCCTGGATTAGTTGATCATGTGGGAGGAGTAAAAGAACAAAGGCAGCACATGTTGCAGCTGCTTTCTGATTCCTCTTACCTCTCCAGGTGGTGGGGGATCAAAATAAACCTATAAAGCTTTACATTACATCAGTGACTTTGTACCATTACTACATATATAATTGAGTATTTGCAATGTAATTCTAACATTTCAAATAATTGATCTACACAGCTAACATAGATTAATAAATAAAGAGATGATAAGAGTTTGAAAATAACAAAAATAACATGACTGGATTACCCTGCAAGGTGGTCCCAGCGTACACTGAGTGCAGTATCACTCTGCCTGGTTCCAGATTTCCTACAAAAACACAATTTAAAAGATGTCAAAACAGGCCTTTAAGATTAGAAAGTAAAGCAGGAGAAATAAAATGTTAAGAGAAGCATAAAAGTAGTATAACTGGTAGAGCAGGAGTGCCATCTGAAGTGGCTGACATGTCTGTGACACCTCTGAGCCTTTGTGTCATCCTCAGATCTGTGACTTTGGCCTGGCGCGGATAGCCGACCCTGAGCACGACCACACAGGTTTCCTGACCGAGTACGTGGCTACGCGTTGGTACAGGGCTCCAGAAATCATGCTCAACTCAAAGGTAGGTGTGTGAGTAACTGGTGTGGATTCTGTATCGGGATGGAGAGCATTTTCAATAGTTGACTGCAGGTGCTATATGTGTGTTTGTGTCTCAGGGCTACTCCAAGTCCATTGACATCTGGTCAGTGGGCTGCATCCTGGCCGAGATGTTGTCCAACAGGCCTATCTTCCCTGGGAAACACTACTTGGACCAGCTCAACCACATACTGAGTGAGACAAAGTTTTCACTCATTTCTACAAAGTGTGAACACTGTGAAGTTATTTGAAGCACCTAGTACGTTCATCGTGCAAGACGAGCATTTACGTTGGCATCCATTCTTCTTTTCTTGTTGTTATGCTCTGTCTTTGTTTATCCTTTAAATTACAACAAAGTTAAACGACATGTACATATAACCTGCACAGTATTCTTCACTCAAGTATCTCAACTTTTGAAAACCGAATTTGCGTCATTTCTGTCTTGTAAAAACAGTAACTAGAGTTAGATGTGATTGAGCTGAAAATGGGTCGAGCAACACTTGATTTGACGGCATTTAAGCAGGTTTTTTAAACAGCCACATCTGCCACACAGGCCATCAGTTGGGTAGCCATATACTGAAAGATGTCCTCTCCTTTCTGTGCAGGCGTCCTTGGTTCTCCATCTCAAGAAGATCTAAACTGCATTATCAACATGAAGGCGAGGAACTACCTGCAGGCCCTACCTGAAAAGCCCAAAGTCCCATTTGAAAAGCTGTACGTCAAGGCGGACTCAAAAGGTATGGCAACGCCTAATCATTTGTAAACCTGGAATGTAAGGGAAGAAAATAAGACATGTATATTTAGAATAACAAAATCTAATCTAAGGGAAGTTTGTATTGCCGATAGTTGGCTGCTGTGTAGTGGGTCCAAGACTGATCCAGTTTAACTGTTGAGCTGGATCAGTCTGACTAGATGTGAGCAGCAAAGGGGTTTTCTATCAAGCTGCATCAATAGGCCTTTAGTACAAGTACCTTTTAACCTGAAGAGTATTTTTGTATAACATGCTTTTAATTAGGGCTGGGCAAGTTAACGCGTTAATTAAGTAACAGAGACAATGATTTTATCGCACGTTAACGCAGTTATTTTGAAAGTCCGTTTCTCACTGGCTCTGAATACACATAAAGTCAAACCATGGGTCACAGGAAGGGCAGTATGTTGATCAGCCTGCAGATCACCCACCCAAACAAGCAGCGGAGGGAGGCTTCAGCAGTCTACACTGGATGCAGCGTGTGGGAGAAGTAGTTAAACAAACAAAAGCAAGACAAGTGATCAAATGCCATAGCAAAGTGGATAGCTACACACTGCACGCTGATTAGTATTGGGGAAGATGTCCGTCTTAGGAACATTCTTAAATTTGCAACGTAGTCTCTTGGCCCCGCGGGGTTTCTCTTTGCTCCAATGATCAGACAGATGGGGAGACGAGCGCTCCGCGAGTAAACAGCAGGCACTCTGTGGGTAGTAACCATGGCAACGTCTTCTGTGCGCTACACAGCTACAGCGTATTTAACTCAAGTTACGATTATAGGCTACATAACTTTACCTGATAGGCCTTCATCTAGTTTTGTGGGGATGCTCTGCCATGTGAATTCCCTCCTGTTGATGTCCTATTAAACAGTAATAGATTCTGGAAACTCACAAACAGCGAGGATCAGTCTCTCTTCCAATGATTTATGCTGCTCGTTCAGACAATTCAACTTCTGCGGCGGGCATGTGTGTGAGGCGAGCACAACCACGACAGTTTCATGGGAATGCACCCGCTCCCCTGGCAGTGGCAAACAGCTTTGGTTTTATATTTGATTTGATTACATTAATGTTTAAGTTGAGATTTACAACAAATATTTTATTGCTACTGTGTAAAGGGAACACGGCTGGTAAAAAGCACCTTATTTGTTTAAAGTGTTTGCAAACCGAACGTTATTGCACTTTTGTGTAAATAGCAGTATTTAAATTAAAAGTGCGCAATACAGTACTTTAGAATTCAATATTTAATTTTGCACGAAACAATGCGATTTAATCACAAGAAAATCATGCGATTAATCGTGATTCAAATTTTTCATCGTTGCCCAGCACTACTTTTAATGTGGGATTCTTATGTCAGATGCTTGGTACAAAGCTGTTGTATTGGCTTTAGTTGTTAGAATAATAAACATATTGTTTACATTAGTGACACCAATTAAACAGGCTGATATCTGGAATATGGATACCTGCTCCCTTGTAAAAGGGAGGGGGGGGGGATGCAGTTGAATGATGTCCCTTCTGTCAAACTGTACCCCACTGTGCTTTTAAACGCCGGTCACATTCTGAAATTGACAGCATAACCTATTGTGTGTGTGTGTGTGTGTGTGTGTGTGTGTGTGTGTGTGTGTATGTATGTATGTATGTATGTATGTATGTGTATATATATATATATATATATATATATATATATATATATATATATATATATTTCTT
>NC_060151.1:12746167-12785868 GCF_021292245.1 Micropterus dolomieu
GTACCCCACTGTGCTTTTAAACGCCGGTCACATTCTGAAATTGACAGCATAACCTATTGTGTGTGTGTATGTATGTATGTATATATATATATATATATATATATATATATATATATTTCCTTGATTAAACGGCCACTCAGCTATGTGAATTGGCACTGGTCGTTAAAAAAAAGTCCAGTGAATTAGTCTTTATCACATTGAAAGATTCTCATGACTTTAATATATATATTGTTAATTGTATTCAAATTATAATTACAACATGGTTATTTAGCTTTGTGGGACAGTAACATCATACTCTATGTACCTACCTAACTTTAATTTGTGTGATAAAATGAAGGATTTTGTTTTATAACCAGCAGCACGGTGAATAATATGAATAATAATATGAAGATATTTGTATAAAAATCTTTGGTTAGTTTTAGTATCAGTCCAATACACACTTTGACAGTGACTTAAGGTATGAAGGTATGAAAAGTTGTGTTTCGTATTACTTCACAACCTCTCTTGCTTCATCTAACACAGCTCTGGACCTGCTGAGCCGCATGTTGACCTTTAACCCCATCAAGCGCATAAGCGTCGAGGAGGCCCTGGCTCATCCTTACCTGGAGCAGTACTACGATCCCACAGATGAGGTACGCGCAGATGCAGCCATCATTTCAAGCAGATTGATGAATTATTGCTGCAGCAAAGCTGTAAAGAAATTACATATAAACGGTGGCTTTTGAATGCTCAGTCAGTCAATATTAAAACTGTACTCCACAGAGGAATTTGCATAAACAACAACACACCTTAAGCCAAGTATTGAGAATTGCACAAATGTTGGCGGCAGAAGGGCTTATTCATTAAAACCTGCAGTGCGCATGTTTGTCATTGTTTTTAACCATGGTCCAAGATTTAATTGTGAGCTCTTTCTGTTTCGTGCTGGGAAGCCTCTTAGCTGTGTTTGGAATGCAATTAGTATTAAGTTTGCTCCATGGTTCAGCCTGAGAGAGGTTAAAGAATGTAATCGCTAATTGCATCTCCATTTACGTCATCCTGGTATTGTAGGAATCAATATTCTTTTAATTGCACATTTTTACTCTTGTTTCAGACATTGCACTGCACTGTTCAGGCTACATAAACCCTCCCCAGCTTTCCCACTTGGCAGCAATAGTCTTAAAGCCTAACCTTTTTTTTTTTTTTGAACTGCTACCTCCAGATCATGAGCTGCAGCTGTTCCCTTTTTATGAGTTTAATAATTGTGTGCAGCATGTTGCAACAGTGTAATGGAAGCAAACGGTTGGCACGCAGCACTTTTCAGTTTCACCTGCAAGACCTAATATTTTGTTAGAGCAAAAATGTTAAGGAAGTGGATCTCCAGCTTTCGTTGAAGGTTTGAAGTGTGTGTGTGTGTGTGTGTAGCCAGTAGCAGAAGAGCCCTTCACTTTCTCCATGGAACTGGATGACCTTCCCAAGGAGAAGCTGAAGGAATTGATCTATGAGGAAACTGCTCGTTTCCAGGAAACCTACCAGGGCTCCTGAGACACACAGGTACATGAACAGGCCCGAACACACACAATATGCAACACCAATGTTTTTTGGGTGGACTCACCTACATATGATTTATAAGTTCATGGCTCTTTCATCATTCCAGTTAGTATTTGTCAGTAGGTCATGAGAGGCCTGTGAATGCATTTCCATGTAGTTAAATGGACAACAAACAACTTGAGAATGACATTTTAATTCATATACTAAAGTAACGTTTGCAGGATCGTTTCAAGAACCTCAGCCTTAAATTTAGGGCTACTTAGGGTCTTAAATCTGACCGTAGTATAGGACTCGCTCTGAGGTTTTTACGGACACTTTTATGGCTGCGCTCCATTGACCCTAATGCAAAAGGAGTCGTTTTCTAGCTTTTCTTCGCTGTATTTTTCCAAGATATGATCAAACGCTGTTCCTGGGGCACTTGTAATAGTTACAGTTGCCACCCAGAGAGGTTGAAAGGAGAAGTACGATTTATTCTCTTTCCAAAACCTGAAATAAATCCAGAAAAATTTCAGCTGTGGGTTGTTCCTAATGTAATGTTAGTTAGCTAACACTAGCTAACTTCCTACTGAGTGTAACGTAATAAAGCCCCACTCATCTGCTTTTTAACGATTGTGATAATGAATAGAAGCCTACCCAGCTTTACAGGAACGGTGTTGATCCTTAATATCGTTGTCTTTTGTCTCAATCGTCGTGGGATGTGGTGGTTCACTTGTATTGTGTGATTGGTAGGCTTTAGCTTCTATCTTTCATTATTTTCACGTCCATTTGACAGCCTGAATACAACCTTCAAATCTATAATGCAACTGCGAAAGTGTCTGCTTCTTTGTGAGGTCGGTTTTTCCAACAAATTTGACAACATTTCTCCGGGGAGTGCAGTAATAGGCAGTAATAGGCAGTGGCGACAATTTGTCAGACTTAGCAACAGTAACTAAGGGGGGTGGGGCTTAGCAAAGGGTCAGTTAGTCAAACTATTCATTTGGAGGTTAAAACAAAGTTGATGTTGGCTGTAGTGTTCTGTACTTCTTCAATGCAATGTGTGACTGTAATGGACACTTTTGTTCGCAGTTTTCTCAACTCTGCTATATGCTCATATCTCAGTAAATGGTGAGTTGGATGAGTCAGATCCCATCCTACAGGAAGTAATGGAAGCGAGGGCCACTTTGAATTAACGAATATTAAGTCGCACTTTCTCCTTTTCCTTTTTTCTTTAGCTTCAAAGAGTGACAAAGCCTCACAGAGGCTGGAACAAGAAGAACCCAAACGACATGCTAAAACAAAAGAAAAATGCATCTTCAAGAAACCAACAAAAAGAGAAAACAAGAAATATGAACATTTAACTGCTTATCTTTCCATTTCTACTGCAAGAGAGCTATGTTTAACTTTGTTTTCTGTGGTTGGGTGGGGTGGTAGGGTCTGGCATACTGTTTCAGTTTTATCCATGTTGGACTCTTCCCTCCTCTCACCTCACATTTGTTTTTCACGTTTAATGTCCCTTCTCGTCCTGATCAAACCCTTTTTTTTTTTTTTTTCTCCTCTCATGCATCTGTTGCTGATCTGTGTGAGCTCTCCTGTCTCTCCTCTCTGTCGCTCCCTCTCATGTACTACTGTATTAACCAACACCATAACTCTCTTGTCTTGCTCCATGTAAATTACATCTGGGAAAAAAATCGAGGGCTAAAAGAACGGGAATGCTAATCGGGTGATAAATATATAGCTTCGTTTTTTCTCTTTATTTTATTTTTTTTTTAAGTGTGCTTGTCGCGGTTTTTGTTTGTACACTGTTGTTCAAGTGTTTTCAGATCAGTTCAGAGTCATATGTGTATGTTTTGGGGTTTATATTTGAAAGTCTTAATTTTTTTTTTTTCTGAACACTTGATTTTGAGACAAACATTCAGTGTTTTTCTGGCTTGTTGGCGGGTTTATAGATTTCTTTGTTGACGCTCTTTCTTTTTCTAAAAAAAAAACAAAAAAAAACTGTGTATGATGTTCATATGAATGCATGCATTCCTGAAATTAACCAAAGTGGCAGAGAGATGCAAGAAACCTGGCTGGAGAGCAACTAAGGAATATCTGTCGTAGTTTTGAATTGTACCTTAAATGCATTTCTTGACCTGTAACTCGTACCAAGGGCAAACAAACTGAACTCTCCCTTCATTGGCGGAAAGTTGGGTTATAATCAGGAGGCGCTATATAACTGAATCAAAAGGCATAAAATATAGTTTATATAATTGTGTGTTCATTCAGTGATACCTAAGCCCCATTTTCCAGAAGATTCACGATACTCTGAAGAGTTGGAGGCTTAATGTAAGTTTTCTAGTGGAAGATGTTCTGCCAGAATACTGATGTGAGAGACTGGTGTAATGTTACTGTATCGTCATTTGGCTCCAAAACATCCTTTTTCAATGAAACACAACCAACACCAATATCTGATCCAGTGTCAGTTACATTCCTATATTAATTACATTCTCCTCTTGATTTAAAAAAAACACAGAATTCTCCATTTCCAGAGCGAAGTCTGGGAACGCATAAAATATTCTGGAAAATGGGGCCTGGTTGACGTCAGCCTTTCCATCCCACCGTGCTGTTTTTTTTGTACTGCGTTCTTATGTGCTACAGTTTGACGACTGTATGGAGTCAAACGTGTAAGCAGGCTGGGGCCTAACTGACAGCGACGGGCCATATCTAAACAGTGCAGTCTGAAGTAGAGCGAGTGCACATTCCAACAAGCATCTTCAGATTACTATTATTTATATATATATATATATATATATATTTTATATATATATTTAATTTTTTTTTTTTTTTTTTTGGCTCATTGATGTGGGTGTTGATTGTAAATGGCCTGAATTTGAATTTGGCCTGAGTCCGTCACTGCAGCTTAGTGTTCACCAGCTGTAAACTTTACCAGAACAGCACCTCTTTTACAACTTCTGTTGATAAATGCAGCATTCACTTCATGTAGGATGGACGATGTAAAATTTTAGGCCTGCACGTGCACAATATAACACCATTTCCGTTCAATTTAGGTTGACTTACACTGAACGACAGCCTTTGGCTGATGTGAGGTGTTCATGTTTGGTTTTCAGGTACTTCCATGTTAGTAAATCAGATTATATGACGTGAATGCAGCGAAATCAACATTATAGTCAAACCCAGGATTGGTAGAGTGCTGTTTGCACCCCTCTGCCCGTTTACTTTTTGAACCCATCATCCCTTTCTGTGTATTGTCCCCGCTACCTGTTAACATGCTGGATGTTTTTTCTTCAATGTTGGTGATTTAGTGCTGCAGTGGCGCTCGTTCTCCATTTCGCAAGAGTTTCTCCTTGGAGTGTGTGCATGTGTATAATTTCCATGTTCATTGCTCCTGTCATTTGTCAGTGTTTGCTCCCTCCTCCTTTATTGTGGATGTGACTGTACTAATTGCTGCATGGTGTGGAGCACCACCCCACGGGTCCAGCTCAGTCACCAGCTGAGTCTGCACTAATTTTTGCCTGTTGCACTGGGACCAGTAGAGAAGCCCCCACCCTTACCCCTGCAAAATGGACCAACACATGGCGCGCTCTCTCACTCACTCTCTCTCTCTTACACACACACACAGGGCAGGCCTGTGATGCTAATAGACCCAGATCTGGAGCGCTCACTGGCCTTGCCCTCTCGTCAGCAAAATCATTGATTGTTTCTTTGCGTCTCGGGCTCGAGCCGCGTCATAGGCTGTTTTCTCAGAAGCCATAGCCAGCACTCTGGGATCAGTGTGAGGCTTTTTGGTGCATGTGGTGATAGTCATCATGTTGTTCAGCCTCCCAACTCTCACCACGCTTTACTCAAAAGGGCTGCCTCCCCTCCTCCCCCCTGTCTGCTTCTCCACACTGGGATCGGTGAAGGCCTTCTAACCCATATCAGTGACTTTGCTGCCACTTTCCTCCTCAGAAAATCATCGCCCCTGTCTGACATGGAACATAGATCATGGATGGTCACACAAGCAGGAAACTCGCCCCAATCATATAACTCAATCCGCACGCCTGCACTTTCTTTCCAACCACGCTCTTTGTCCCCATTGAGGTTGTTATTTTGGTTGGTCTCTCCCTCCCTGTCTTGTATCCTCCTCGTTCAGCTTTAAGTTCCATCTGCTGTGTGTGGTAAGGCTCATGGATTGTCTGCAGTAATTTATGTCAGTGTACAAGTGTTAGTGTATCTGCTTATCAGTAACATAAAGCCAAGACTCTTTTTGTCCTGTATGTGTGTGTGTGTGTTTGGGAAGTGTTTCCTCACAGCTTGGGCCCTCTCCCTGCAGTCACCTGTGCTTTTACATCTGTGAGATGTTTTCTTTTTTCCTTTTTGACCAACAAAAAAAAAAAGATTTTGTACGTATTTGATATGTGTATTTGGTCAGCAGTCGGCCCGGCCCGGCTTGCCTGTCTTTTCTCCGACCTGCCCCCAGACCAAACATCTCACTGGGTAACCATGGGAATGAACCAAGAGGACCATGTTTTGCAATCCTCCTGACACACTCGCACACACACTTCCTCTCTCTTTCTGAGGAGTGTATCTGTGTGTTTGTGAAAAGTTGCACTTAAACACACCATACACATTCATTCACACAGTATTGGCGAGTCTAAAGGCCTGTCAAGAGGCCTGTTTTCAGATATTGTTGTTTTTTAAATGGCTGTTCTTATTATTGCTATTGTTATATTGGTGAGTTGTTGTATTTTCTTTCTTCTTTTTTTCTTTTTTTTTTTTACGTAAAAGGGAGTTAAAGTTGTATCATTTTTTTAATTATTAGGATGTTTTTTATTTTATTTTTTTTCTTCCTTATTTCTCTTTATGGGCGTGATTATTGGCAGTGTTTTCAATCTTTCTGAAACTTTTTTTTTTTCTTTTGATTTCCCCTGCAAGATCTTATAAGGAATTCTTTTAAAAGAAGATATAAGTAGATTGTCAAAGAGATATGAGTTATTGAGGGTTATAGTCTGTATATTCTATGGGTATTATGAATTAAACGATTAACAAAATACAGAATTATATACATATAATTAAATAAAATTTCCTGATACTGTTACTACTGTCTGTGGAAGTGTTGTTTCCCTCTTGTGGTCTTGTTTTTTTTTCTTCTACGGTACTTTCAATTCTGGTAATTATTTCCAACTAAGAATGACGAAAGCAGCGATATCAAACGACTACAAAGAGACCAACGGCAACTAATAAAGAAATGCACAGTGACAACAAAGAGATTCAGAACCTGCAAGTTGACCACAAGAAGATGGAAAACAACATCTTGGTCCAGGGAAGGAGGATTGGGGGTCCTTTTATATGTCTGTGTCCTAAACTAGCTTTTGGACATTTGGAGTTACAAATGGCACCTATTTGATATCATTTCATGTCAGAATATTTAAAGTTGTTGGCACTAATGTATTACACTGAACAGTTTATTGCCACGGTGGTCCTCACAGCAAGAAGGTCCCGGGTTCAAACCCCAGTCGTCCCGGCCTTTCTGTGTAGAGTTTGCATGTTCGCCCTGTGTGTGCGTGGGTTTTCTCCAGGTGCTCCGGTTTCCCCCACCATCAAAAACATGTTAGGTTCTTCAGTCAGTGCCATTGACCAGACACTGAGAAAGATCTGGAGTTGGTTCCCGGGCACTGTGCAGCGGCTGTCCTCTGGTCCCTTGAGGGATGGGGTTTTGCAACAGGGGTGTGTGTGTGTGTGTGAGTGTGAGTGAGTGAGTGAGAGAGGTAAAGTACCTTTAGAAAGTCACTTAACTGTTCACTCCAGCATCCTTCAAGAACAATGTAACAGTTAGGCTACAAGGACATTTTAGAGGAAAAGAAATCAAAAGTGTAACAATACAAAAAGTATGTGTCCGGTAGAATAAAATATTTAAGTGACAGGACTCACATTAACTCTTCAGTGAGGGTTATGATACAGGTTTATTAAATATGATAAACAACTTGAGATGAACCATCTTGTTTTAAAGAGGGTTAAAGTTATAAAACGACTGACAATGTTCTCACTGCCGCTGGTACCATTGTGCGACAGGTGTCCCCGATTGATACCATGGAAACAGGTTCTTAGTCCTTCTGAGCCAGGCAGGTGGTGTGCTGGCTAACTTTTAATGCTTAAGATAAGTATTTATTTATGTAAAACTAGTTTGCCAGACTAATCTCAGACTGGCCTAACACTATATCTGAAATATCCCCGGGAAGTAAACTTTAAGCCTGAGACTCAGCAACACACGTAACTGTTCGGCATCTCAACACGAAAGTCAACTTGCTTTTCCTGCCGTACAGCTTTCCCCTCTTCCTTCCCAACATGCCTGAGCATGGCTTCCCCCTCCTTCCCTGACATTCCAAGCGTGTTTGGCCATGACTGCTTATAAGTAAAAAAAAATCTATTTGATATCAGGCATGACAGCAGGAAATGTGAAACATGATCTATCTGTCAAATTCACCATGATTTGCACATATTTGCATGTCAAATGGAGACACCTGCAAAAGTGGGAAATTGCTAGAAAGTCACATTGCACTGCCGTGAATAGATGTCTCTATTCTGGTGAAAACCAGACTTGTAACATTTCAGAGCGGGCTCGGCCTGACGCACCATTGTTTGTCACACTGCAGCTTTGCTATTGAATGTGAACAATACAGTAATGCACTGACGACAGTGGACTGTATGTAGAGCGAGCATGCATGCCTCTAGACACGTGGTTGTTTTCATATTTCTGGCACTGTTGGTCAGAGTTTAGTTTACATACCGCCATACACCACATCCCTTTTGTCAAATACACAGTTGAAACCCGCTGCACTCCCACTTTCTTTCCCAATCATCAACCCAGCCATCAGATGCAAACTATGTCCTGAGTTTAAATGGGACAAAAGATGCCAGCAACTGCTTCTTTTCCTCATTTTGTCCCACCCGTGAGTTATGTGACACTAGATAAACAAACATATGTTCTCCATCATAATCCAAATCACTGATGGCCAACCCCATACTCCAAACAATGAAGCAGAATCAAATAAATCCTAGGTAAGTGTTGGCAAACATGCAGTGACCAGGTATGACACTCACACACAAAGCCACTAGTATCCCAGCTGAACAAAGCAGCTTAAAGAGAGTGATATAGTATTTGCCACAGGCAGGGGAGAGGCCAGTGAGAGAGCGGCGAGGTGAGCGCTGGGTTATGAGCTGGTACTTCATTAACTGATTTTTACAGCACTGAAGGTTCAGGTGTGTTTGCTAGGAGTGGGCAATAAGGAGACTTTCTTCGGTCTTACCAGTCTTTCCAGTTTTTTCATGTCTTATCAGGAAGGTAGAGAGCAGGTTGTCTTCAGTCATGCGTGGTCCTGTTCACTTTTACTTTGAAACACAAAGGAGGGTTGTTGTTGGACTTTATTAAGAGCTTGATTAACTTTTGCTGAAGTTTTGTTTGCTGGTGGTCCTGTCCAACATTAGCGGTGCGATCTTGCAGCAACTCATTTAGGAGCTCACTGGAACGTATTTGTAGAGAAGGATGAGCAGTTTTCTGTACTTCATCCTCCCAGCTCTGGGTGGATACACTCTCACCTCGGTGTACCTGCTGAAGAACCCCCAGATTCTCCACAGGAGGAAACGCACAGCCTTTTACTGCAAACACATCTCACACAGAGGAGGTAAGGTTGGTCACAGGCACTCTGAAGCCTGAAGGGTGCAGCTGGTCGTCTGTCAGGAGGAGGGGTCCATCACGTCCAGATCATAACATGTGCATGTCTAAACAGCCGTATTTTTCCTCAGTTTCGTTGTTAACCTGCAGCAAAGAGCTCAAATGGAGACTGGTCAACAAATACGACAAGGAGCATGTGTAAAAAAGAATGATAAAAGATGTGATTGTGAACCTCATCATGTGCTAAAATGAGTTTCAGTGGCTCAGTTTTTAAAGTTTTTAATAATATGATGACTTTTTTTCCACCTAAAGTTGAACACTGATGAACTTACGATATGATTTCAGAGGTTTTACTCTTCTCTGTTCAATTCAGTTCAACTCACTGTGACAGTAATTTATATTGCCACAGCAAGTGTGAAATAGAAACATGTGCATAAACAAATGTATACAAATGTGTATGGTATCCCTGACTGACCGGTGCTTCTCTCCCTGCTGCCATCATCAACCCTTAACTCCTCTGTTTGTTACCAGGATCTGGAGAGAGGATAGAAAGCACGATGGAGGCGTTCACAAAGTGAGTACCAAACTCAAGAGGTGAGCTGCTGCTCTCCGAACAGCTGTGAGAGAAACAGATTGCTTTCAATTAAGAACTTTTCAGAGAGGCTCTGACCAACTGAGCACCATCCAGTTTACTCTGATTCTGTCTTTTCTTTCTAACAAGGCAAAAACTGAGGCATTATCCGGCCTCATAAAATGCATTTTTAGTGTCTTTCCACTTGCAAGCCTCAAGTAATAAATAGTCTCTGCGAGATCTTAGGCTTAACAATAGATTATTTGGAAATCTAAACTACATGAATGCAAGTCTGCATACATATCTGCATATATATATATAAAGTCGCAGGAAAAAGTATGTGAACCCTTTGGAATTACCTGGATTTCTGCAGAAATTGGTCACAACATGTGATCTGATCTTCTTCATCTTCAAGTCAAAACAATAGACAAACACAGTCACGTTTTACACACTGTGTAAACATTCACAGTGCAGGATGGAAAAAGCATGTGAGCCCCAAGGCTAATGAGTTCTCCAAAAGCTAATTGGAGTCAGGAGTCAGCCTGCCTGGAGTCTAATCATTGAGACGAGATTGGAGGTGTTTGTTAGAGCTGCCCTACCCAATCAGGAGATTAGTTCATCAGCCGGAAGAGCAGAAATGAGTTCTCTCACTGTGCCTGTAACAAATACAAATTAAATCCTTCTTCCTCCTTTCTCTAGTGCAGTGGAGCAGGGTACACAGATGCTGGAGCTGGACTGTCACTTGACGCAAGACGGACATGTGGTGGTGTCACATGATGATAATCTGCTGAGGCAGACTGGCCACGACGTCACCATCTCCTCACTCAAGCTGCAGGTGAGAGGACAGATCCTGCAGGACTGTTGACACAAGCTCATGCTGAGACAGTAGCTCTGCCCTCGGCCAAACAGGGTGTTCAGGTGGTGGTTTTCTGGGTTGTTCTTTTAGCCATCATGTTCATCATGTTTTAGTCATTAAAACAAGAGGTTGTGATTCTAATTACAATTACATTTCAAATAAACACTCCCCTATATTTCAGGTTAATCATCTGCACCACTTTAACTGCAAGGTGCAAAATAGCATGCAAAGCTAAATATTCATTTTAAACTTACTGAGTGTGTTCAGTGTGTGTTCCAATGCAGTTCACTTATGCTGCTGTGAGCTATAGGCCCCTGAATTAGTCTGATGTGGTAAACACAGTTCCATCATGATTTAAACATACAAAAATTTGCTATAGACGGCCAATAACTTATGTCAACAACAATAACAAGCACAGAAGGTTGTGAATGCTGACGAGAGACACGTTTAAATTATTCACAGTAATCTGCATTAAGGTTGTGCTATTTATATACATTATTATAACTAAGAATATCCCAAGATGGATGTCCATTTTTTTAATCAAATGTCATAATAATGTAACTTTTTATGTCTTCATCCTTTTAGGATTTGCCTCTGTATAAGGAGAGACTGGAGGTGACATTTTATGCAGGTGAGTTCCTCCTCTCATTCTCTGACTCTCAATCATTAACAAAAAGCCATTTAATGAAGAAGTAGGTCAGCAGGAGTGTGTGTGCGTTCATGAGTGTGAGTTACCGCCATTTCCACCACCGCCCCTTCCTGCAGGCCGCTACAGCAGCGGTGCAGACAGGAAGTTCGCTCTGCTGGAGGACGTGTTCAGGAAGTTCCCTGAGATGCCTGTCAGCGTTGAGATCAAAGAGAACAACAAGCAGCTGATAGAAAAGGTACAGTACACCAAAAACAACTGTATATATTCATTAATCTCTCTGAAACCTCCACCAACTATTAAGCTGTAATAAAATGACATTTTACAGAGATGCTTTGTAGCATTGCAAAAAAAAAAAAATTGATAAGAACTCAGTAAGCAAATAAAGCTGTATTACTCAAAATGATCACATAAAAAAGGAACACGGCCAACTGGGAAACATTGTGATTCTTTGGCCTTCTCTGGCTTTAAACATCTGGATGATGGTGTGAGGGTGAACAACTAACCAATTAGACCACACTGCAGTTTGTCATTGCTCAGGGCCTCAGGACTTTTTGTGATTCTTTGCAACTATCCAGTTATATGTCAAGATTATCCCTGATGATGGGATTTTATTTACAGTCCCTGTTTGCCATTTATTTTAATGAACAATCTGCCTGCAGTTTGGTCATGGTGTTCAAATCTTCCACATGGAAAAGTAGTCTCTTTTGAAGTAAATTTTTACACTCAAAGTGAAGGTGTTTCCAATATTTTGTCCACCTCAGGTATAACGATAGAAATACTGTGATCTTTGTGTTTGTAACAGTACTGGTATTTACTTTTTAACACTACTTTACTTTTTAACACTTGTGTGTGTCTGTCTTGTTTTCACATTTACTGTACAAATTTCATCTGTGAAATGCCTCCCTTATCCGTGTATAGGTGTCTGAATTGGTTAGACGTTACAACAGGGATGAGATCACTGTCTGGGCCTCTGTGAACTCCAGTATCATGAAGGAATGCCGCAAAATGGTAAATAAGTAAACCACCTGGGGGAGACAGAGTTAGAGCATTTTACTATCAATTCACATATCATTTTTGACCCTTTTAATATTTTGATTGATCTAAACAGGGGAAATTAAACTGTCTCTGTATCAGCGTTCTCTCTCTGCTTCCTTGTAGAATGCCTCCATGCCGTACAGTTTCAGTGTGAACCGAGGTGCGCTGCTTCTGCTTCTCTTCTACAGCGGCCTGCTGCCCTTTGTGCCGCTGGGAGAGAGTTTACTGCAGTTCTACCTGTTGCGCCTCATTAACAGGTGTGGATGTTGAGTCCGTGTGTGTGTGTGTATATGCTTGTGTCACTATATAGCAAGAAATCCCCAAAGGTGTTCAGGAAGAGGAGGACAATGTTCTTCATCTGTGCCCAGACTATACTTCTGTAGTCTTTTTACATGCATCTGGTTTCATAGATGTGTCTGTTGTTTCTCTCTCTGTCTCTGTGTGCTGAAGGACGTACATTCCTGAGGAGGGCATCCTGAGGAACAGGCTGGTCATGTCTTTGTTAGAAAAGTGAGTAACGGTTCCAAGAGGACCACTGCAGCCTTACTGACTTTGACAATGCCAAACATGTCAGAGAAAAATTTTTTAAGCATAACTGAGAACATTACATCCAGAGTACATGAAGTGATGCTTTTTTTACATACAAATAAGCAAATATATATAGCAGCAAGATGAAATTGTGGATTTATTTTACTGCTGTTTGTATAAAAACTCAATTATTCATACATGCATTTATGCTGTAATTCCAGAGTAACAATGAGGAAGAGCCTTTTTAAACACCTCGCAGCGCGTGGAATTCAGGTATGGAAACATTAGCATTAGAATTGATTAAATTGAGGTGCATTACATGAATGCACAGAAAACAAAAACAGTAAAATATGAAAGGTTTAGATTAAAATAGAAAACAAAAACACAATTAGTAGGAAAATAATTAAAATTCTGATTTGTACAGCTCAGCGCTGAACCAGATACTCATCCAGTGTTAAATCAACTGTTGGTATGCATTATGCTGCTGGTGGTGGTGGGGTAAAGTGATATCCCCGTGCTCATGGATACACAGCTGTGTGAATGGGGCTTATTAAACAATACAGAGACCTGCTCATCAAACAAAGGAAAGCAGATTTGTTTGTTTTTTTGTTACTGCCTGTGAGTGCATGATCAATGCACATCAGTATTTCAGCTAAAACATTCATGCTCACACAGCCCATATGAGCGTCTTAAATGCATCACCTCTGTCCTGATGTGAGTAATCTCTGCTGGGATGAGATCACCCCCGTCGTCAGCCCATGAGTGGTCAGTGAATAGTTTGAGCATGAAAACAATTTAAGTCATATGCCGTAGCCTTGTCAGCTGCTGAGGGCCTCGTCACATTTGAACACTTATGAGTAATTGTGCAGTGGTGACTAAGAAAAGCTCGCCCCCTCATCGTCCGCATAAAAACAGGGATGAGATTTCCTCCATTTCAGGAAAAAGTGGGCTTGTGTCAATATTAGAAGTGGGAATCACAGGGTAACTCGTGTTGGTCGAATCAGGAATAAGCAATATATTGCAAGACAGTCATCATGATATAGGCCTATGTGAAATGAAGACAGATTAGTGTAAAAAATAAAAGGGACTCCATCATATTAATAGGCATTTTGTAAAATAATACTGCATATGTTAGTACAAGTGCAGTATACTGTGCATCTCAACAATGTAACACTGGGGAATATCATAGTGCTGCTGCCATGGCATTGAAAAAATACATCATTGCTGCATATCATGTCACACATTGTGCCGTATCAATTATTTGTCCACATTGTAGTCTGAACAAGCGCTCCTTATGCTCCTTGGTCTTACTTTATGCTGATGTCCGCTCTAGCTGTCTGGCTGTCACATCTGAGATAGCTGCCACCCTTCACATTTAGGACAACAGGGTTTAAGTTTTATTGATGTTCTAGTCACGCACTGCGGCTGAAGACTGCATGTAGGAGGACAACTTTCACCCTCGTTTTTATTGACATCAGCTTTGCATTAGTAAAAATAAGGATTCTGGTTCCTTGAAATGTTTTTTTAATCTTCTAATCTTATTAAAACCCAATATGTAGAAAACGATTTAAATGATAACGCTTCCCTTTGTACATTTGATGAAGGTGAAAAAAATTACAAAAATTGAAATTATTGTTATTTCACCAAATAAGAAAATATCCCATGCTTTATACATTTGTTATTCTACATGGTGACATTAATTGAGGTCTACTAGACCTTGTATTTAACCATGTTTACTGCTCTGAGACCTTCTGAAACATGTCATCAGTTAAAAATGTTTAAAAGCTATTCTGTTAAAATTCAAGGGTATGAAGGTATGTTAAAGAGAAACCCCAACCAGATCATTGCAGTTGACTCATATCTGTCATTGCAGGTGCATTTGTTTGTGTGCAACACAGATGAAGACATAAAGGCTGCGTTTGAAGTGGGGGCCACGGGGGTGATGAGTGACTATCCTGCTCTTCTGTCAAGCTACCTCAGCAGAAACCCTGAACACATCCACATATGAGAACCATTGGTCACTCTGAAATGGTGGCTTACTGATGAATGAGGGTTGTGTATAAAAATAGAAGTTTGAGTCCCATTTAATTTCTCTGATTGTGACAAGAATAGTCAAACAGTTGCTGGTGTAATTATTAAACACCATGTAGTGGGAACAAACCTTCAATCATTCAACTATTTAATCTCAATCCTTAATCACTGTTGATAGAATGACAACATGTGTTGTTATCTATGTCCTCCACCCACAGTCTGTCAGACACAGCCCAGTGTTTAAGGAAACAGTCAGTTGCCTTAAGTTAACAAAATATAACACAGACAATGACTGATGGCTGATATAATAATGACAAGTGTGAAAACATGAGATTATATATATATATATATATATATATATATTTTTTTTTTTTTTTATTAGAAAAAAAAGGGCTAAAAGTACAGTAATGATAAAGATCATGGGGTTACGAATGCAGGAAGTTAATAAATGTTTACCAGATGGAATCAATGAATCAATTCAAATGTTTTTATGTAATGCCGAAGGACAGGTTTTCCATTGAAATACAATTCCTTGATATCAGTGCAATGGGGCACCACAGGAGAGTAGATAGTGAGTTAATGATTTCTTTCCAAATGTGTGTTACGGGTGTGCAGTGCCAGGTAGAGTGGAAGTTGTAGTTTTTTGCGTATAGTGTGAGCAAATTTCAGATTGTACCAATCTCATTTGAAACAACATGTGCCCAGTGAGGCAGACTCTGTGGATTATCTTGCATTGTACAGGCAGCGTATTGGTGTTTTTAAAAGATGTTCCTACAGATCAGGTTCCAGACTTCAGTATTGGGAGTGATGGATAAGTCATCAATTTCATTGATGGTAAGGATATTGTTTTCTCATTGGGATATAATTCTATATATACTGGATAGAATTTTGTTTGAAGAAGAATTTAGGCCTTTATGTTTAATTTAATTTGAATAGAAAATTTGAGTTGTAGATATTCAAGGAAGTGATTACTCCCATTGCTGAACTGTTGGACCAGGTGGGAGAATGAGACCATTGTTTCCCAATAATATTTGGTGATGAATCTAATGATTTAAACCACGTGACAGTGGGTTGAGTTGGATTAATTGAGAATAGATCATTTTAGGGAGTACTGTAATTTTAACGGTAGCTGTACTGCCCATAACTAATATTGGCATTAGAGATTATCATTTATTGTTTTGGGTTGAGACTACAGCTCTGACAGCCGGTGGGAAATGTGAGTTGTTAGATATATGATTTATCCGGTACATAGTGGGATAGGTGTTGATTGGCTGCTGGATCCCAGCTGTTGATCCGTAGTGGGAGGATAGTGGATTTGGTCCAGTCTATAGAGTAACTGGACATTTTGGAGAATCATTCAATGAGCCCTACGGTTTCTTGGGGTTTGGGTATATAGCAATATGTCTTCTGCATAGAGAGAGATGTGTGCTGGAAGATTAAATGCGTTTGATGTTGATGTTTTGGCGAATGGCCGCAACTGAAGGCTCAATGAAGATGGTGAACAGAGAGGAAGAGCGGTCATCCTTGCCTAGTCCCCCAGAGTGAAATTTAGTGACGTTTGCCCATTAATGATAACAGTGGCCAAAGGTGAGGTGTACAGCATCTTAAGCTTTTTCTGCCTTATGGGAGACTATAATGGTTTGTGTGCTGCAGAGATGAATAATGTATTAAACTGGTTTCTATTATTACTTGAGGAGTGTTTACCTTTTAAAAAAACTGATGGATTTGGATGTTTTATGGAAGACATCACCTTTCCTCTTCTGCGAGAGCCTGACTTAGACTTGTCTGTCTGTGAAATGGGACGGTAGCCGGCTACTAGGGTGAGGTCTTTGTTGGGTTTTTAAAAGAAGTGAGATTGTGTCTGTATTCATGTTTGCTGATAGCCCAGAGTTTTGTTTTATTTCAGCTGTCAGTTTGTGAAAAAGTGGTGCTAGGATGGTCCAGTGTTTGCAGCTGGAGTAAATATTTAACCAGCTGGATCATGTCACCTGACATCCCATTTATCATGATAAGAGAGTAACGTGACTTTGTTTTGGCTGTATCTGACATTATTTGATTGGTTGGAGCAAGTGCTGGAAACAAACTTGAAAATTTAAGGAAAAGAACATTTATTTATACTATAAATATATCCATATAGGTGAGTACAGTGTTATTAATGTTGTTTTCAGACTGTGTTTTGGACCTTTGTTTAATGCAATCACTCATACATTTACATGTGCAGTAAACCTCACCTGTCTCCTAGTTTTCCCAGGCCACGATCAAAGTCCATTGTGATAATGATCAACCAGGCTGTTGGTGAAACAAAGGCTGTATTTTTCTGACCTGCTTGGCTGTGCCTCGCCGTGTGACGAGTTAATGTAATACTAAGTGGATCAGTGCAGAGTGAGGTTTTTAATACAGTAGTTGCAAAAAGCAAAGGTATGATGTGACAAAGCAGGGAAATTAGGCTCTTGTGGTCATACAACCAAGGCCTTAGCTACCATTGAAGACAGAGAGAGAATGTCATCAGTAATATTTTTGGGAATCTAGAGGGTTTATCAACATTAAGTGGGGTTTAGGTTCACACATACACATGTTGGGACTAAATACCTTAAACATTGTGTATTTAGGCAAAAAAAAAATCTTACAGTAATTGATTAATCATTTCAATAAGACAAAACTGCTTTCAGTTTCTGAAATGTGAAATTGCTGTTTGTCTTAATGGTATGTTATTGTAAACTGAACTGGGTTGTGGGTAGTGGGAAAGACAAAACAAGACATCATGAAGACGTCACCTTGTGCTCTGGGAACTTGTGATGGAGATTTTTGACTATTTTGTGACATTTTATAGACTAAATGATTAACCGAGGCAATTATCAACAGATTAATCAATAGTAAGAATAATCATTAGTTACAACCCTGCTTTTCAAACATTTAGACTATCGGGAGATAACATTTACAGACAATACAATTGAACAGTTAAATAAATAAAAATGTGAACTGTTGTGTTGTTTTTTTAAATAATGAGGATCTTTTGCTGAGTTTGTTTAAGGGTTAGTAACATGTCTGTGCTGGGGACCTCCTATGAGCCTGCTTACAACATACACACTGAAGATGAAAGAAGCAAAAACACACAGCAGCCTCAAGTCAGTAGTGCAAATAAATCAAGAAACCACAACTACCAAACCACCACCTCCCCATCCTTCCTGCGTAAGGATGTTAAAAGATTTCGTAAATCTTGTCACATAACCTCACGTACTTGTTCCTTACAGTGTGATTACTTTGTCTGAAGGACTTTCATCCCACATTCATAAGCAGGATATGATAACCCACTCACTAACAGCATTTATGAAAACAGTATCAACAATCAGACTGATAGCCATAAAGGGCTCCATGTGAAGTCGCAGCTGATTGGTTGACCCACATTCTAGACGTCACCCGCCGGCTCCCATTGGTCGACGGGGATTTGTTTTGCACTCTTCAGACTTCCTCCTCTGCGTGTTTTCATAAACAAACCACATTTTTCTCTCGCCGGGGCCACCGCGCAGTCACCTGTCAGCTTGCCAGCATTGTCCGGTTCCAGCCCCCGTTTTTAACGAAGGTCTTGGAGCAACTTTGAAAGCTGGTCCAGATTCAAAAAAGGGACGCGGGGAAACGCTGCAACAACCAGAGGCTCTCCGTGTTTGTCTTTGTTGTCCGAGCCGTCAGCGCGTGGTCGACTGTTGGACCGAGCCGACCTGCCGAGCACAAACCTTGCTCCAATCGGATGCTTTCCAGCTATCAGTCCCATTGTGCCGCTGTCTAGACTGTGCCGAGCTTCGGTATTAACAGGTGAGTCGACAGACACGGGGGGGGGATATCCTGCAATGCGCATCTGAGCTGCCGCCGCTGCTGCTAGCTGCTGTTTGTTGTGACAGGGAAGCTAGCTAACACGTAAGCTAGGTCCGAGCTGGTGGCCAGTGTGTCTTGTAGCTGTTATCAGACCGCCTGCTGGCCGCCTGTGTGGGATTATCTAGACGGTCACCAGTGTGTTGCACGGTGCAAACATGGCGCAGCACACGTTGCAAGGGCTTGAATTTGGGTTATGTGATTGCATCTAGTTAATTAAGGGAGGACTGTCTGTGCAAAGTGTTACGCACCAGGAAGCAAGCTGCCTGATAAACTGTGTTATCTGCCAGCATTAGTATTAAACTAATGTGACAATAAAAAGATGCATGATTACAGCACATTGTTTACTAGAGCTGCATTTCAGTTATCTTCAATATAGATGAATCTAGGCGATACTGTGGAAGCCCATTTCTGCCAGGAAAATAAAAATCTGATGATCATGGTAAATCATAATGGCTGACCATAACTTTTTTTTTTTCCTTGGTGGAAATGGGTTTTGTAGTTTTTAATCAATCAACTTTGACATTAAAATGTCCACCTCTGTAGTTATGAGTTTTATCATTGGATGTCTTACCTTCTCTTAATTAATGAAATTTAATTAATTAATTAAATTAAGATAATGTTAATATTGTCTGCACACCCTCCCTCCTTCACCCCAAACTACTTAGCACTTAGGACTGTTTAGCGTCTTAGCCTAGCTATCATTGTTGTCTACCAGCAATTATGAGTGAAACTTCAAATGTAAACCAAACTATGGTTCCAGCGTCACAGTTTTTAACATTTGGGTCATGTTGGGGGAAAGCTTTGCACTGCTATTATCAGATATGTTAAAAGCTGATGGGAAAACCTGCCTATGTCTAATCTCCTCAACGTCCTCCCTAATAAAGGAAAATGTAATCCAAATGAAAATCCAGAATTCATATTGTATAGTTATATCTTGCATTTTTCTATTCTGTTTTTATTTAGTGCGTATTTTCTAATCTGTTGTGTTGTGCTGCATCTGGAGCTGCTGTAACAAGTGAATTTAACCTAGGGTGGGATAAGTAAAATATATCTTACCTTGCTACTCAGACATGGTGAAGCTGACAAAGGCCAAGACATTCCAGGCATACCTGGACTCCTGCCACCGTCGCTACAGCTGTGTGCACTGCCGCGCCCATCTGGCCAACCATGACGATCTTATCTCCAAGGTTAGTAGGCCAACACTCTTTGTTGGTAATAATCATATCAGGTGACACCACTTCATGGCTCTCACTAAGTTTAGAAAGTAGCTAAACTGGAAAATCTGGACTGATGGGAAACAAATAAGTGATCTCCCAACATAGGACGACGTTTTGGAAATAAAGCCAGAAGAATTACAATTAATATCATGTTGTGTTTGATGCTTATTTCAAGTGGACATATGGAGCATTTTTGTCTGTGATTTCATTTTTCCTCTGTTTCTAGTCTTTCCAAGGCAGCCAGGGCCGAGCCTACCTCTTCAACTCTGTGTGAGTATTTTATTTAGAAACATTTCTACATGTTGGCACATTAAATGTAAAAGTGACTTATCTTAGGTTTCCAATCTTATTTTTATCTCCCTGACCACTGTATAGACAGGTAAAACGTGACTTCAGTAAGTGTTACAATTGATTTATGTTCATCACAGTGTTAAAAACCACTTGCCTTAAATGTTCCTTTGTGTTTACCCTACTTTGTTATCACATCTTTTCTTAGAAACATAAAGGCGTTGGTAAATCTATGATCTTATTTGTTTTCTCAGTGTATCATTTCTGGAATAGTCTAGTTCTCTCTGAAAACACATTCCCAGTATCAGACATGTTTGCACAAACCACATTGTCAACAGATAATTTGATTTGCTTAAGTGTTGACCTTGAAGTTGGGTGAGTTCACTTCACTCGCGCTTCTCCTTGATTAGTGTGATAGAAATACACAGACTCTAACCCTAAGATGTGAGCCCATTGAATGTGTTTAGCACTTATTCTAACTTCATCAGCGTCTATTCAATTTAAAACTTGATCTGTTGTTCAAGTGAAGCTCCGTTCTAACTGGTTTCATGGAAAGGCATCATCTGAACTTAAATTTTTTCTTAATATGACGAAACAGGAAAGTCGTTCCTTTACTGTTGAGGGTCACAGTCGTCTTTTAGTGCATGGTAAGGAGAGTAGTTACGTTACTATGCAGCCGTCTGTGGGTCAGAGAGGAGCTGCTGTTTGACAACACTGCGTTTGGTTTCAGGGTGAACGTCGGCTGTGGTCCTGCGGAGGAGAGGCTGCTGCTTACAGGACTTCACGCAGTTGCCGACATCTACTGTGAAAACTGTCACACCACTTTGGGCTGGAAATATGTAAGTACGACCCCCTGCGAATAAAATGCTGGCCTGTTTTCACCATTAAACTGGTTTTGATGATGAAAGAGGTTAATGGGGTTCACACTACAGATATCTCTGGTGTAGGTTTTAAATTACAGTTGAGCGTCAGTAACATTAGCAGGATATATTGCAGGTAATCCAACCTTGTCCTGCTTTACGTGTATTCCCCCCTGTGTTCTACATTGTATCATTTAATTTGTGATATACGATGATGGTAAGCTGTGCTTATACTTATAAAACTGAGTTACATCCAGGTGGTTTCTCTTTTACCTTGTTTCATGACTGAGTAGGAGATCACTGCCGTGCAGGTGCCGTGTTCACTTTCATTCACTCACTGGGATTTAGAACAGCAACTGCTCTGACTGAGTGGTTTGCAGTGGAGATGTCTTTGCTAGATGTGTGTTACTGAAAAGCAGAAGCTTACTGAGTCTTTCTTCATCTTCCTTAATGTTTTCATCACCCATCGGCGTCAGAAAATGAACTGTCACAGTTCTTGCGGTCCCCCCATGGTATCTTTGTAGCTGCTGTAACCCAGATATATATTTTAGACTTTCGAGAAGGCGCAGGTCAGCTAGACTCAAACTACACAGCACCCCTTAACGCACAAGTATAAATACAGCTTCACACATTTTATGATGGTTTTTGCAGATTACACAATTAAAAAATAAAAAAAATAAAAATCCAATGAGAAAATAGGGTAATCATGAACAATAGTTACAGATGTTAGTGATGTGAAACACACATTTCCACAGATTAATTCACTCTTTTTCTCACACTATTTTGTGGGTGGAAAAATACACTTATTCATTTGGCAGATGCTACAAATACAAGAGATAATTTAGCTAACAAATCATATCAAGTTTAAACACTACCTTGACATTTCAAATGAAATAGTTGAATATATGGCACATTTGGAGTGTTTGTATATCCTTTTTATGAAACTAGTACTGAGTAGTACATAAACATGGTATCAGTCTGACTTAATTTATACTTTAATATTGTTTCTAATAACCCTTCTGCAGGAACAAGCCTTTGAGCTGAGTCAGAAGTACAAGGAGGGGAAGTTTATCATCGAGCTGTCCCACATGATAAAGGACAACGGCTGGGACTGAGAGGGAAACCTTCGTCTTTCTTCATGACTTTTTCAAAAGTTGCATCCCCTTCAACATAAAAGGGTCCCAGTGTAGCTTCCTCATCCCGCGTACGAGCCATCGCTGTGCCACACTTTCACTTCGTACAGCTTTGCCAAGTATAGCATGTGATGCCTTATCTTCTGTTCTTCATGTTTTTCCAGCGACCACAACAACACATTTGCTGATATATCTATCCCATTTGCTAGTTGTCCTGGGACATGGACTGAATGAGTGTAGGGTTTGTGTGAAAGACTGGGAGATGTAGTCACACAGGCATGTGTGCATGTTGGATTTTAAAAGCGTGTGTTTTGAGTGATGAAACCCTTTTCCGCAACCAGTGAACAGTCACGCTCTGTGGGTGGTGAGGCCAGCGCAAGTCAAATAATCTGACCTTCTAACACATCAGATGCAGGTATTTGGGTTTACCTTTTGAGTTTAAGGTGCACATTTACACATATCTGGCCCAACTGAGTAAAGTATTTAGGCCTGATTAAACCACAGATCATTTTTGAGTGAGGGTATGAGAGTGCTTGGAACAGTGCGAGGGCTTGTTTTTTTTATCGATCATGTTTTTTATGTTAAGATCATTAACACTTGTTTATATTTTGCCAAATGCAATCAGGATGATTAATTAGTAATGTTAAAGCCTTCAAACGTCTCCTGCAAGAATTCTTAAATCTCAAGTGTTTACTGCTTGTTGCAAATACACATTTTAGTGTGTGTGCGTGCGTGTGCACGCGTGCGTCTGAGTGTGCATGTGCGTGTGTGCGGAGATGTCTTCAGGTGGATGGTGTTGAGAAGCATTGGTCTCGGGGTTCACAGCTAGAGTTTCCACTGCACAGCTGGGATATCTTCACTTTTACTTCATGCTGATGAGATCTATCCTTCATGTGTTTGTGTATATCCTAACACTGAGCCGCCCTTACAGATACATTTACTCAATCATGTTAGAGCAAAGTGTGATTAGGATTATGTAGCATATTTATGGTGATTTTTAAGGTCTGCTTCTTTCATTAAATGTGTATTATTTTAACCTAATATTTCATTAAAATACAGTGTCTGTAACCCGTGTAGTTCGTTTTTCTTTTGCTTGTCGTGTGTGCATACATGAATCCTCTGATTCCCGCAGCACACTTTTTTTTTTTTTTTGAATTACTGAATAACCTATTAGAATATATAAATACTTGAGAAAAGTAATTTACCTTCCAAAGAGAACTGATAATCCTCTATATCACTTTCAGACATTGTGCATCATTTTAACTTCCTTTTTCTGAGCATCTGCTGACACGTATGGCATAAACCCAGTCTCATTTTTTAAATCTATATTGAAAACATGTTGGCAGAGCTTCCATTTACAGAGAGGGAGAAATCGAATAGCCTTGACTGGGTGATAAATCAGCCAGGTGATGTAGGTCATAGGTATATTGGTATATATATATATATATATATATATATATATATATATATATATATATATATTAATGTGTTAGATACCCTGCTGTATACATCAGGCTATACCACAAAACAGTACAAGCAGTTGTGCTGCATTAAACGTAATGCAATGTAATATTTAGGAGGATCTATTGAAGGAAAATGCAATCTAATATACACAACTATGTTTTTAGTGCTGTATAAAGATCTTATATACCTAACTGTTATGTTTTTATTACCTTAGAATGGGACATTTGTATCTACACACACTGCAGGTTTTCTTACATTGAAGTCTTCATGTTGTACAGCCATGTTTATACGGTAGTCCTAACAGACAAACTGCTCTACAGAGCGTCTTTCATCACTACATTGAATATGTACGTACGAGGAAGAAGTAGTGGTAGTAGCAGTAGTCATCTCGTTTATTAGAAGTAAGAAGAGAAGTGAAATTTAGACAAATGGAGGACCACATGTATTATTTAGCACAAGAGCCGACCGAGCCGAGTGTGTCGGCCATGTAGCTTCTCCTGCGCACTTGCAAAGGGAGGGGTGAGCAGTGACTGAGCTGTTGGTTGCAATTCCTTATCCTTACCACTAGATGCCACTAAAACATACACATTGTAGCCTTAAAAGGTTGTGACTTCTCCAAAAAAATCAAGTCGACATTAAAGGGGCTATATGTAAGTTTTTGATTTTAATAAATCAAATTGTCATTGCCTTATTTTCAATGGGCTCAAAACTCACTTAGAAATGAAGCACACGCCTGTTTTCTCCGTTGCTTGCATCAGCTACTATTCTGCTTTAAATGTGAGGTCTCTGGTTCTGAGTCCTCATGTCAACAACTAACGCGACCCATGTTACTATCCTGTGTACCACTGTTGATTTAGCCTGCAAGAAAGGATATAACGGCAAAAAGCAAATGTGGAGCGATTTGTTTACTAACGTTAGCCTATAGTGATGCAGCCAGCTACAGTAACTCAGACCTGCAGCTGTTTGCTTCGTAACATTCAGTTTATGTTTTACCAATACTCAGGTACACAGCTTCTCCACCTCTCACTCACTGTAACTAACATGACCCACATAACATAAAACACTGCAACAAAACGATCACAACAACCCAGAGGAAGGAAGAGCCATCCATTATCACTAGTTACAGTAAAGTTACTTACTGCAGTCTAACTGTTATAAAGTGTGACACAATCTCATTATAATATCCATTCCAGCTCACTAACCATTTCATTATCATCCAATACATGTAGCTGTGCTGACATTGCTGAGCCTCCGGGGGAAAGATTCACAGATAGTAAAGATAGTTACTGAAAAGCAGCAGGCGAGCTAACGATGTAGTACGTCAGCTAAATGCAGTAAATGTACTGAGATCATGTAACGAGCATGGATTAGTTCAACCTGCAGCTGATAAAACTATTACTGTAACGTTGCAGTGGGAGTTTACCTGAGTTTCCAGCTCGGTCTGTTCTCCCTGTCTCTCTATAGCCGCTGTCACTCTGCCTTTTTTCGGGAGTATTGAGCCGATATGCGGCGCCGGTGTTGATCTGCCTCTGAGACGGGAACGTTGAAGTAACAGAGCCTGAACCTATGGCCTGAACATGTCTGGAGAAAAGCCACAGCCTGCATGCTGGTGATCCTGCGTTTACTGTGGTATTTCTGTATGAAAGTTAAAGTGTTTTGGATTATGCTCGCTCATGACTTCAAGCGAGCGCGCGTACAAGCACACACCTGGTTGCAATCTTAGAACCGCACCGCTAGTGGCTGTTGGAAACTCCATAATGCCCCTTTAAGGGTCTGATTCCAAATGTCTTTCTTCTACAAAATATATAAATAAAATGTTAATCTATATACTCATTTGCAAGTTAATTAGGTACAGTCAAATACAATAGTCCTCATGAAGGTTATAATGTTCTGTTTTGTTGAAACTATTTTAGAGAGGTGTAACTTCATGGTAATTTTGGAGGCTGTAGTTTGTGGTGCTGTTGGACTGTATTCCATTATACAGAAAGGTGTTTCTGTTACCTTCAAGAATATAAGTGGGGTGGGCAAAATATTAGAAACACCTGTCAGTATAACTCAGCACAGTTCAAAAGAACCACATTATAATGACAATTGAATCAAAGCCTCTCTAAAACATGTTTATATGGGATTGTGTTTTGCTTTTGGGGCAGGGGCAGTCAAGTGAATTGGGTTGATTGAGCTCACCTGGAGTTAATTATGGGTGCTGTTGGGGACGCTTGAGAACTGACAAAAGGCAGAGCCGAGCACCTGTTCGGTCTTTCTGTGTACGTTGTGGATGCTACGTTGAACGTGCCCAGCTAAGAAACTGGCATTGTGCTCATCTTTTGGGCTGGGTGTTTGTGACTGTTGCAGATAGTGAAAACAGGAGGGAGCTGTTCCATTTTTAAGAGTGGAGGCCTGTTTTCTCCTGTAGCTTGCGAGGTGGGAGACAACATCAGCCAGCCACCACTGCTTCCCGGCCAGGCACAGCGCTGTTAGGCTATGTCCCTCAGCTGCTTCTATGGGGCACTGGACGGCTGCTCCAGCTTAGACCTGGGGAATGGGGAGGGGGGTCTCACTGGCTCTGTAAGTTGAGTGCCATTTCCCTTCTATGACGTGTTAACTTTTATCTTTTGTTTGTGTGCACTTTCAATAGTCCCTATAGGGGGGACAGAACTGTCTGGGGTATAAAAGGTGCTATCTGTACTGCCTGAGGGTGACAGGGGGAGCTGCAGATAGTGCTGGGTCTGCAGTGCAATCTGCCTCGTGTGCGGTTTGCATTTGAGTCCTCAGAGTGGTATTGTAGTATAAATGCAGCAGTAAGTTGCAGTAAAACCAGTGGTTTCATTCTGATACCTATACTACACCTGCCAAAGCCAACTACAACCTAGGAAATATAAACTGATTTTTGTATTCACTGGTGTGCTTGTCACTTTTCAGCCTCTTACGAGGTTAAATGGCTTTATTCATAGGCCCACAACACTCCCGATCAGGGTGTTTGGGAATGTGGTTGTAACACACATGTAGTGATGGCCCATATCTGCAGGACACTAAATCCAAAACTGTGGCCTCAGCAAGTGTTAATGATTCTGCATATCTTGCTGCCAAAGTAGGTTGGTTGGACTCACTTTTGTAAGTAATCTGTAAGTAAATTTGGTTCATTACAAATGAGGGCTCAGAGTTAATGGGGCATGATGGTGTATCTGCTGCCAATGGTGGTATAAAAGAAGTGGCAGACCGTGTGCCAGTTTGATTCCTTGGTGGCTATGGTTATCCTTCCTGTAGTGAAGCCATTGTCACAGGCAAAGCTGCCAGTGTAGTTTGCAAGGTGGAACAGGGTACTATGCCTGTGCAAGTAATTAATGTTAAATGAAAGTGGGCATGTTGCATACTACAGTGAGTAGTCGGGGTGAATATGGGAATGCAGATAGCAAAGAGTCTATCTGAATCCTGGAATGTGGTGTCCCTGTTAACGTATTTTGGTATCGAATGGAAAGGTTGTAACCCCTCAGACTTGTTAGATGTGCTTTTTTGAAAGAACCAGTCATGGTGGTGGTGTCAGACTCTTGAGAACTGACAAAAGGCAGAACCAAGACCTGTTCAGTGTCATTGGCTACTTGGTGGACGTTACAGGGGAACTTGCCAAGACACCAGCATTGTTCTTTCTGGGGGGTGGGTGCCATTCGAGACTTAGTGTCCCTGACTGTAAAGACAGACATGGGAGCTGTTGTGTCCAGTGTTCGGAGTGGAGGCCAGTTGTCTCCCCTATAGATCACAAGGTGTGGAATAATACAAAGCGAGTCAGCTGCCACAACTTCCCGGCCAGGTACAGTGTTAAGCCTGTTGTCACACGCTGCTAGAGGACTCCGTCCCTCAGCTGCTTCCCCGGGGCACTGGACACTACCAGATGTAGTAGTAAGTAGAGTGTGATTTTCCTTCTAGTTGAAATGTTAACCTTATTTATTTGTGTGACGTTTTAATAGTCTCTCTAGGGGTGACAGAGCTTTTGGGGGTAGAAAGGGTGCTATCTGTATTGCCTGAAGGTGATATGGGGAGTTGCAGTGAACGACTTGCTGTTGTAGTCTGCTTTGTGTACTGTTGAGTCTGCAGTGTAATCTGTCTTGTGTATTTGAATCCTAACAGAGTTGCATTGTAGTATAATTGCAGTGAGTTGAAAGGGTGAAGCTGGTGGTTAGTTTCATCCCTGACGCCCAGTAGACTGCCCTGCCATGACCAACCTCAACCCAGGACTTGCGTGTTAAATTAAATTTATGAAATAAAGATGAACTGATTTTTGTACTCAGTGGTGTGGTTGTCTTCATCTTTGTACCCAGGTTAAATGGGTTACCCATAGGCACGCTACTCCTGGTGCAACCACTCCCAAAGAAACTTAATTATACTGAGTGTATTCTAAAAATGCAAACTGGACACTTTCAAGGAGATGGATTAAAGGGTAAGATCATGATGTGCTGGTCTAATACCAAAACATCCTTCAGACCAAATGTCAAAACGACAGATGACAAATTTTGATAACAAAGATTCACTGAAGGAAGATGTGGGAGAAATATACATGTTGGGGAAGCTAAATAGTCTAAATGGTAAAATAAGATCTGATAAAAATGTAATCTTGACAAAATGTGCCTGAAAGAAGCATAAAAATCTTCTAGGGTGAAGAATAATGTGAAATGTCCTTTTAGGCTGACATTAGAAACATCCATTTTAGTGTCACCTTGACAAAGGCAGCCTCAGCATGTGCATCCAAGTTACTCCGTCAAGACCATGTTAGTTTGACTCGTAAAGGGTGTCTAGTGGTTGTTTATTAAATTAACCTCTCCCTGCTAGGTTATTCCACGGTGAAAACTGCAAACAGACCCTGCTGTATAACCTTAGCTAAGATGGATGCTGGAAATGGACATTGTGTTGCTGTGCTTTCTGATCGCCTTTAGCTTACTCTGCTAATTTGTTGTTGCATTTATAAATTACAGAGCGCATACACTGTTTATGGTTTATTTTTACCATCTATTTGATGCCTAATAATTAATACGTCAGCGTGTGGTGACTACTAGCGTTTCAACTGCAGTCAGTGCACTTGCAGCAGAACATACCACAATACACGCACTGTACAAACTACCCGCATCGTATACTGTGGTATTACAAACTGATGTAACGTATAATCGCTTTGAAAATTACTAATGATTGAAATTAATTCATTCATCAAGGTATATTACGGTGGAATAAAACAAGAGTTTCATATTTTAACCCTGTTTGTGTCGTGCATCCCTATGTCCACGCAAATGGATCCTCCCGATATGGATGATCATGTGACTTTTTCCGTTTCGCCATTTTCCTCTTCTACACCGGTTCTCTAACTGGTAGCTACGTTATCGTTCCCCCTCGTTGTTTTAACCTGTCCAAAGCTGACTGTGGGAAAGAGGGGAACCCTAAGAAGAAGACAGTCTGCCGTTGTAGCTGTATCGCCCCGAGAGAAGCGCGAGAATGTCTTCTGAGGAGAGCCCCGAGTACTCGCCCTTCTTCGCTGTGATGGGAGCCTCTGCGGCCATGGTCTTCAGCGGTAAGTAAACCAGCTCCTTCATCTGACACCCCAGCCTTTAGCGTTATAACGACACATTAGCTTAGCCAGGTGTTGAATTTTCTGCGACTGATAGTAGAAACGACTGCACGGGGGCTGTGTGAGGAGAAACTGTGTTAGCCGAGCCCCGTCACGGCTCACGCACCCTGCCAGGCAGAGGCGGGGGAAGGTTCCCACAGACATCAAGCTGCTGACCACCAAGTGAGCTCCTCACACCGCCAGCTATCTCCCGTATGAGCCAGGTTTTATCATATCAAGCTGTGGTCTGGTAGCTGCAGGTTGGTGACGCAGACCCTCACTGAGCAGGCAGCTGCCACGCTCCGGCCACCTCTAATCTGTCAAAATGAAGTAATTTTACAGCGCTGGGAGGTCCAGAGCTTCATGGATTATAATGTTAAAACATATACGATTCTTGCTGAGATTGCACCCAACGTGTGTTTCCCAGTGGTTGTAATGAGTTGTGTTACAGGCCTGCGTCGAGGCCTAAACCTCAGCGTTGAAATGCAAAGGTAAACCCATTCATTTCCTTCCGCCCTGTCGTGTTCATAATGCACCCGAGGCTGGAGGCAGGGTGCACCCAGTCTGTCAAAGAGGACCTCAAAATACAATATACAGTGCTCCTACAATTATTTTTGGGGAAGAAAATGTGGTGAAGGAAATTCCTGCAGACAGTTGTCTCCATAATGTGGAAATCATTGATGACTAAGACATCAGGTGACACTTATCCATTGGATAAATAACACTTGTCTTATATATTTTATTTAAGATAGTAATTCTAGAAATGCATTGATCCAACTTTTATCTTGTGACACAATCATGATACCTAAACCCAGGATATCTGCTGTAGTGGCTACCGATACTGGTCCCCCCCCCCCCCCCCCCCCCCCCCTTTTCCTATGTCTAAAAACTGTATATCACACTGCATAAAACCATTTTTATGTAAGGTAACATTAGGCCAGCGGCCCCCTCAGTGTCCTATCCTACCTGAATGAACGTAACTGATGGTGGAAATGCTACCACACTGACAAAGAAGCTGTATTTAATGTGAATCGGTCACATCCTGGCTGACACCCAACTAGATCAGTTTGTCTCTAATTAAATCTAAACTAATTTTGTCAATTTAGTGCAAAGGACTTCCTTACACTTTTGTGTTGTGTCGGACTACCTCTGCCAGAGGTGTCTGTTAATTAGCTCATGTATACAGCTTTAAAATCAAGCACAGGTTGGGTCTCTCCCGCACAAACTTTGGTCTGCTTGAATTGTTATGTTTCATTAATTTAGGTAGTGTAAAGACAACATATAGCAGGTGGGGGGAAAGTAATTCAAGTGCTTCTTAATAAGGCTTTTTAAGTCTATACAGAACTAAAAATTAGCGCTCAACTGATACTGGGTTCATGAGGCTGATGCCAATGTTGGTTAAAAAGATCCCGTTACTGCTATATCGGCTAATATTTGTGTTTAAATATAAACGGCTAACATTTCTTAATAAGAATGCCTCAATTGGTTATTAATTGTTACAGTTGAAAAATAAAGTTACAGTTCTCTCTTGAGAACAGTTAATTAGAGGTGATGTCCTTTCTAGTGCCTCAAATATATCTTTTTATCAATTTCCTTGCTATTATTTCCGACCCCACAGGCATACAGAAACCCCTTGATCCAGCAGTGTAATTTGGGCTTTAAAGCTTTGAATCAGAAAAATATTATGCCCCTCAGTAAAATCTGCATGGGTGCTGTTAAAGTGTCAAGTTATTTGTTCACAATGGAATCTGCAGAATCTATCTATCCATCTATGGGAAGCAAATGCTTCTGCCTCTCAAGGCATGGTGGGGAAGCAGGCAGTGCAGAATTAGCCTATGATGGGTGAGTCAGATGCTGTACGTTTACACTAATGAGAACTGTAGAACATATCAGTGGATAAGAGAATCATTATTTAACTTTCTGGGATTAGTCTTTTGTATTTTATCTCCCAGTAAAGTGCGGCTTTGGACAGAGCTGTTAAAATTGTTAGAGGAAAATGTTGGATTGCTTATTTACACAACACAGTTATTTAGTACATAGCCCTCGAAAATGTCAACACTCCCACGGCAGCAAGTGAGAAGTGGTGGAAACTGTTACTTTAGTCATTCGTTTCCAGCGGGTCTTCGTGGTAAGCATATAACAATCTATATTCAGAGTTTTGCTCTGCTTGATGCCATCAGAGCCGTGATGATCAGTGATTGGGCTGCGCAGGTTGATGCGCTCCAGGCAACAAAGAATAGCAGTGAACACTGTCAACTACTGCTTGTATGTATTTTTGCGTGGATTGAACTGCGAGTGACGTGTGTAGTTGAACCACTACAGGTGTCCACACACGTGATGTCGGTTGCTCTGTGAAAGTCGGGTAGACGCCAGACAAGCCTGGCTGACACAGCAGGCTGCCTGGTATAGTTCAATCACCACCAACAGTTGAATCCAGTATAATTATAAGCATATAAAAGAAACATCAAAAACTAAAGACAAGATGCAGGAAAAAGGTTAAGATGACTGTAATAGGATGGCATTATTGCAGGGCTACTGTATTATAGTAGATTGCTTTAGATTGTACAGGTTGAATGAACAAACTGACAATATACTTGCAGTGACAGTGATGTACAGTGTAAAATACAGCGTATCCATGAAACATGAGGTCACAGCAGAGCAGAAAGTGAAACTAAGGAGAAGCTACTGTGACATTAGTCAGGAATGTAGTCATATAATGAATTGGACAGGGTTGTATGGGTTAGCAAGGTTGCAGTGTGCAAACATTCATCAAAACAATAACTTCTTAAAATGTTTAAAAGAGATTGTTTTGTGAGAGAACCTTAAATAGACAGACTACTGTGATTTGCACTTTAATCACTTTAATTTCTCAGTTATTTGTTTGCTGGGCAGGAGAGAACACATTGTACCTTTTTTTCATGTTGTCTAAACTGTGTCTCAGACCCAGAACGTGAATTAAAATAGATGGATTAATCACTCTCTGGCAGCTCCATCTGAATCCATATCTTGTTGTCTTCGATTTGTCTTGTCAGGAATCGCAATTTAACAGGAACTCTCCTTTCTCACTCAGCATTAGGAGCAGCGTATGGGACAGCGAAGAGCGGCACAGGCATCGCTGCGATGTCTGTGATGCGGCCAGAGCTCATCATGAAGTCCATCATCCCTGTGGTCATGGCCGGTATCATCGCCATCTACGGGCTGGTGGTGGCTGTGCTGATAGCAAACAACATCTCTGAGAGAGTCACCCTTTACAAGTAAGATGAACCTCCAGTACAGCAGTTGATTTGAACAGTTTCAACATATTATTTTATAGCATATCTGCTGCATTGTTTGTATGCTTTTTGAGTTGAAGCGCACACACACGCACATCAAGCATTTAGCTCTCTAAATGTTTGAGTTGCTGTGTACAGTTAACTTGTCAGAACTTGTTTTCTGGAGCAGTTTTAAATGGACGTTTGGTGATTGTAGTGAAACCCAACCATACAGTCTGTGTGTTCTGGGCAACCAAATAATTGTCAGAGGGTTTGGATTAATGACCCTTTCATATTACATATGTAGCAGCCTCGATGAGTCAAATTTATTGTGGGAGACCACTAAAGTCTGTCTTTAATTGCACATTTGATTCATTGTTAAAGTGTGTGTGTGTGTGTGTGTGTGTATATATATATATATGTATGTATGTGTGTGTGTGTATATATGTGTGTATATATATATATATATATATTTTGCCTTCATTTAGTGACAGATACAAAGAGAAAGGGGTGCAACTTAAAAAGAGAATCAAACTGGGGATGATGCAGTTCTGTGTCTTACCCACCCTTAATGACCCTCGTTGTTAACATTACAGCTATTGCTTAATAGGGCTGCAACTAACGATTACTTTCCTTATCGACTAACCTGCTGACTATTTTAATGATTAATCGTTAAGTCTACAAAATGTCAAGAAATTGTGAAAAAAACATCAAAATTTTCCAGAGCCCAAAGTGACGTCTTCAAATTGCTTCTTTGGTCCAACCAACAGTCCAAAACCTAAAGTCTTTACTATCATAAATGACAAAGAATTGCAGCAATTCCTCAGTTTAAGAAGATCAAACCAGCAAATTGTTCACATTTTTTCTTTAAGAATGGCTGAAATGTTAATTGATTAACAAAACAAAGTTGTTGATTAATTTTCTTTCGACCGACTAATCGTTGCAGCTCTATTACTTAATGCATATTTATAAGTAATCATGTTTGCTTTTTACGAAAGGTTTACAGTGCTTGTAAAGTCGACGTGAAACGGCAGTTGCGGTGTCTGTAGGTATAAGAGGGATTCGATCAAGTCATTCAGATGCGATTGGATCTGTCAAAAGTATTCATGACTTAGCGAGAGTACAGTGTGAGACAGAAGCTGTAGAGGACTATTGGCCTCCACCCACACCTCCCTCACCTGGAAGACAAGGATGAGGGAGAAATGAATGAATCACACCTCAAACACATTCTTTAAAAATGTTTTTGCCAACTTACTGTAAAACACACACCCCTTACTCATGCTAGCTACTATGACCTTAAAACTAAGAGTCAACTGTGGTATGACTATGTCATGGTGGGGTCAGCTTGTCGCCCCAAATCACATTTGTTATTTATAGGTCCCCGAGTTTAAGATGAAATACTTCCGCTTTTACAGGAAGAGAAAATAGAGGGTTTGACATATATTTAGCATATAATAAGAGATATGTTAACACCCATGATCTTGGATTTATTTATTTTTTTTATTTCACTTTACTGCATACACAAGTCCAAAAGCCATATTTTACCCCATTATGTCCACTATTGTCTTCACTAACTGCAGCATAATAGATTCCTCTGTCAGAAAGATGGAAAATATGGGTGATAAGGAGGCTTCAGTGGACTTCTGATATTTTGGTCATTAGATTTGTTTTTTGCTTAACACTCCACCTAAACTACTTTGTAGATCAAACACTCACTCTCTCTAGATTTACCAAAAAACCACTCATGCTTCATAAGCATAACCTGTGTGTTGGAAACATTCATAGCATTTTATTGGCAAGATATGACAAATATGATATGAGTAGATATGATAAATCCACTGCTTCTGTGTTGCGTTAAAGCCTGTTGAGAGCCCAGTTGTAATGCCTAATTGCTTCAAGTATAAATATTTAATCTGAATGTGTATTACACTGTGCAATGACTGTACTCTCTCCAACAGGAGTTTCCTGCATCTTGGTGCCGGTCTGAGCGTGGGCCTGAGCGGTCTGGCAGCCGGGTTCGCCATTGGCATCGTGGGTGACGCCGGTGTGAGAGGCACCGCCCAGCAGCCCCGGCTTTTCGTGGGCATGATCCTGATCCTGATCTTTGCCGAGGTGCTGGGGCTTTATGGCCTCATTGTGGCCCTCATCTTATCTACAAAATAAGTCTGCATCAAACATCATCTCATTCATTCCACATCAAAGCAGCGAGAACAAATAGGAGATTTTCACCTACTTCCATTACACCCCGCGGGTCTGGCAGGATGGGATGGCAACAGAAACATGTTGGCGGTCGACTTGACAGCTGTGTCCTCAGTAGATGTGATTTATCCATGTTGTTTAAAGCCATCCAGTTGTGTCAGGTCTTGTGTGAACAGAACGGGCATGACGGTGTATTGGTTGTTGTGGGATGATGTGTGGACAGTCTGCTTGATTTGTTGTCTGATCTTAACCTGTACAGTGATCCAGAGTCCCTCCACCCCCTGTAAATGTAGTAACCAGTCTGTGCTGTGAGTGTGAGTATCAGCGTTTATCCCCCTGCCCATTCCCCCTCCTTGATTTTTTTGTTGGTGGTTTTGAGTGTCAATCTGAGACTACTGAAGAATCGTGCACATTAGTGTTTTGTTTTTTCATGTTCTTTTTTTCGGGGACCATTTTTAATTCAGTGGCGAGGAGCTGACGAGACATTGTTTTTTTTCACTATTTATGGAAAGTTATAAAGATTTTGACTTAATGAAACTGTCTAAATGGAATACTGTTTATTGAATACCATATATACATCAAAATATATAAATTATCTGTGTATAGTTAGATTAATTGCACTGTGGGTAATTGTTCAAAGTGCTTGGAATTCCTCTGGATGTAGTGTGATTATTAATGGAGGATGTCCACATGTTGACATGGAGTCGACGGTGTGTGTGTGTGTGTGAATGACCTGAGTGCATACAATGTGTGCAAGTCGATTTATGTTTAATATGACATTCTCAAACACTAGTATCGTTTACCTGTAGTGCTGCTGTCTTGATTTATTTGTTTTTTTGTTTAAGGTGAGAGCTCACTGTTCAGCCATGCCTGTCAGATTTCCAAATAAAACTCAACCTCCTCCAGCCTTTTGGTTTTGCCTGAAATTAATGGAATGACTAAACTTAAAGTACTAACAATATTTAGACTTTTCAGATTCTCTAGCATTTGTGTAAATGGAAATCGGGTATTAAAATCTCATTAAACGTAGAGCAGTTGGGATTCCATAGATCAGCCTAGTCGTCATAAGTTACTCAATAAACAACATTTCAGAGGTGGTTCACACTCACTGGCCAACAAATTATATTAACAGGCAAGAATGTGGTGTTGGGTAACAGGAAACTTTGTTAAATGGGTAAAAACAAACAGACAAGCTCTATGAGGCTGTACTCAGCACAAGGGTGGATATTTCATGTGATTGTTGGGAACAATAAAACCCTCTCCCAGCACCAAATAAAGTCTCTGAGAAAGGAAGGCAGCTGACCAAAATACTGGGAGGTAATTGCATGCATAAAGTATATCTACAACTAGCTCATTCTTAACGTAGGCTTCAGATGGACTATTGAATCCCATTATTCCATGGAGCTACAGCACTTTAAATGAATGTAATTCGCTCACTTGTCATCAGCTAGTAGCTAGGTGACTAAATAATATTTACAGTAAAATGGTAGGTACTGTAAGCAAACCCATGATAGCATTTCTCAACAAGTAAACACCGAATGTGAACATGCATTGAACAATACACTGACACTGCAGCACATAAACACTTTCTCATGGAAGTCTACCTTTGTCAATAGCAGTCATAATAAGTAAGTTACAGTAGCTATATGATTAACGTTGGTTACCTACCACCGCTGGTCCAACATTTTAATGGGTAGTAAGACAACTAAAATAGTTAGTTCAAACTGATAGAATACTTTTTTCTATAACTACTCAATGTTTCCACTCCATAATAATATTACATGTATTACATGTAATATTAGTAGCAATAGCGATTACTCGCTATGCTGACTAAAGTTGGCATATATAACATAATGTGACACTTGACAACAAAAACAGTAAAAGAGCGAATGGAAATATAACATGTTGGGCTATAAAAGAAAATAAAAACAGCACATGGCTGTTTCCACTCATAGTATTACAGGTAGTGTAACATAGCAAGTAGTGTTAGTTAGTGTTAACAAATATTAGCTAACGTTATGACTGAAGTTGCTGAAACATTATAATGTAATATGACATTCAACAACAGAATTGTAAAATTACATTTGAAGGACAAGGGACACTTGACACTTGACATGACAACCATGTACATAATTTGAACAGAGAGGACAGGTGGTTTTAAAGAGGAGTGAAAGAGGCCATTTACACCAGAACAGAGATACCATCGCTGAACAGGGGAGGAGGGCTATTGAAGCATTTATCCCCCACTTACACTGCTGCCCTTTCATCTCTTTCCAGACGCCTCAAATTGTCCTCAAATGTTGTGACGAATGGAAATATAACAAGTATGACTATTTAAGAACTAAAATACAAACATTTAATGTTGACTTACTCTGACGACTTGTCTTGCTACTGACAGAAGCGGGATCTCTGATGTCCAGAGGCAGAATGACTGGAATGAAGTGCTGTCATTGATGTCCAGGGTGGGATTTGGCCTACATCCAATATCACATAGGACAACGAATACAATGATTCGATTGATTTTATTGTTTGATGCCACATATCATATAATGTGCTATATATTCTAATATGGTCATATATACAATATATCATATATCTCATATATGCCATAGAATAAGGTGATATCATAGGATGTGGTACAACCCTGTTTCCAAAAAAGTTGCCACACTGTTTTAAATCCATATTTATTTGAAAATAGCAGAAAGGCAACTTCTGAAATGTTGGAACTGAAAATGTTAATGTTTTTGGAAAATGATATTCCCATCTTTGAATTTGATGCCAGCAACACTTTCAAAAAAGTTGGGACAGGGTCATGTTTACCACTCTCTAGCATCACCTCTTCTTTTACCCACACTGTGTAAGCGTCTGGGAACTGAGGAGACCAACTGCTGTAATACTGAAAGTGGAACGTTTTCCCATGATGTAGGATTTCAGATATGGACAACTGTTCAGGGTCTCCTTTTTTTTTTTACATTTCATAATGCGCCTAACATTTTCAATGGGTGACAAGCTGGGACTGCAGGCAGGACAGTTTAGCACCCAGACTCTTTTACAACAGAGCCATGCTGTCGTAACAAATGCAGATGGTGGTTTGGCATTGTCTTGCTGAAAAAGCAAGGCCATCCCTCAAAAAGAAGTTGTCTATTTGGCAGCAAATGTTACTCCAAAACCTGTATTTAGCCATGCCATGTGCACTAATATGCCCCCATACCATCATGGATGCTGGCTTTTACCCTTTGCACTTAACAAGCCCTCTCCTCTTTATCCTGGAGGATGCGGTGTCCATGATTCCCAAACAGAATTTAAAATTTTGACTTGTCAGACCACAGACAGTTTTCCTCTTCACCTCAGTCCGTCTTAAATGAGCTTGGGCCAACGGAAAGAAGCGGTGTTTCTGGATCTGGTTTACATACGGTTTCCTCTTTGCATGGTGGAGTTTCAGCTTGCAGCTGTGGATGCAGAGACAAACTGTATCTAATTTGATCTGTAAAAGACTCAGCCTCTCTGGGATGCTCTTTTATACCCTACTTGTTGCCAGTTAACCTAATTAATTGTAAGATGTTCTACCAGGTGTTTTCTTTTAGCATTTCACAATTTTTCCAGTCTTTTGTTTCCACTTTCCCAACTTTTTAATAATGTGTTGCTGGCATCAAATTTGAAATGGGCATCTCATTTTTCAAAAATAATAAAACATTTCCCATTTTCAACATTTGATAAGATGTCTATCTATCTGCTATTTTGAATTAAATATGGTGTTTTAATGTTTTGCACATCATCACATTTTGTTTTTATTTACATTTTAAACAGCCGTGCCAACTTTTTCGAAAAGAGTTGTAGTGGATATAAAATGTGCATCGGCAGAAACTGCGGGAAAGAACCCAAGTGTGGGGGGAGCAGGGATGGGGATCGTTAATTCTTTACTATTATTTAGTGATGGTTATTAGGTAAGACCAGACCCAACGGGCATGAGGTAGGCCTGCACGGTATGAGGAAAATATTTAATGTCAAATAAAGTTATATATTGAGATGACATATCACTTGCAATAAATTAACATATATTGAAGTGTACGTGGTAACTGCCTGGTTGTTTTTAATTTAATATTTTAAATACAGCTAAATGTTGTTTCTAGAGCAGCAACATTAATGTTTACAACAGCGAAGTAACTCAATAACTTTATCTGACATCACAAGTAGTGAGTGAGGTTTAGAAAGAATAACATCAGTCTGTATCAGTCCCTCCTCTCTCGCTGGCTGCAGGTAACGTTACCAGGTAGAAGGAGGAGCGGCTGGTTTGTGTCAGCCAGCAGCTGAGTTTTTAAGACTACAGACCAGTCTGTGCTCCAGACAGACAGCTTTCTATTTAGCTTGTTTTTAACATTTGACTAATGCCAAGCTAGCGTTAGCTGTGCTTGTATAAAACATACAGGATGAGATACTGAGGACAGAGATGATTAAATTAACCATTTCTACATGTTTGACGTTACCTTACAGACAGGTGTATTGATTAACTATTGTCATTTTACTTGCAAAGGTTTTATTGCACGTACTTAGCTTAACCCTCACCGTCTTCCACCGTGACGGCGCAGCCTCTCGCTGCATGTGTGTGTGTGTGTAGGAGCCGACAGAGAGCAGGCAGAGACTGCAGCCTGATGATTTATCCATTGCGCTTCAAATTAAATCAAATTTGACGCTCGAGACATAACGTTACATCATAGGACCCGCAAGTCTCGATAAGCTCAAATCTAATTGATTTTCGGGTTTTGAGAAATTTTGGAACCGGGTCTGTCATGATTGATGACCAGCTGTCCTTTTCAGACCATGCTGTCTCTCGGCCATGCCGCTTTGCTCTATACAACATAAGGAAAATCAGGCCCTACCTCACTCAGTACGCAACCCAGCTTCTGGTGCAGGCCATGGTTATCTCTCGCATCGACTATTGCAATGCCCTCCTAGCAGGTCTTCCAGCTTGTGCGGTGAAACCCTTACAAATGGTTCAGAACGCAGC
>NC_060151.1:12785888-12801567 GCF_021292245.1 Micropterus dolomieu
CAGACCAGTCTGTGCTCCAGACAGACAGCTTTCTATTTAGCTTGTTTTTAACATTTGACTAATGCCAAGCTAGCGTTAGCTGTGCTTGTATAAAACATACAGGATGAGATACTGAGGACAGAGATGATTAAATTAACCATTTCTACATGTTTGACGTTACCTTACAGACAGGTGTATTGATTAACTATTGTCATTTTACTTGCAAAGGTTTTATTGCACGTACTTAGCTTAACCCTCACCGTCTTCCACCGTGACGGCGCAGCCTCTCGCTGCATGTGTGTGTGTGTGTAGGAGCCGACAGAGAGCAGGCAGAGACTGCAGCCTGATGATTTATCCATTGCGCTTCAAATTAAATCAAATTTGACGCTCGAGACATAACGTTACATCATAGGACCCGCAAGTCTTGATAACCCTTACAAATGGTTCAGAACGCAGCAGCGCGTCTGGTTTTTGATCAGCCCAAAAGGACTCATGTCACTCCATTACTCTGTGACCTCCACTGGCTCCCCGTGGCCTCCAGAATCAAATTCAAGTCACTAATGCTTGCATACAGAGTGACTACTGGGTCTGCACCCATCTACCTAAACTCCATAATACAAACTCACGTCTCACATCTCTTCCTGAGAACACTTCCTCTTATAACACCTCTAACTCCTAACCTCTAACATGCACTTCCTGTGCTCTTCTTCTTCTATCCCCTACAATGATCTTGTATTGATTGCACTTTTTGTTAACTCTTACTTCCTCCCCTAGGTATCTACCCCATTGATGTGATATGTACTGTGAGCTATTACTATTTATTGCTGCTCTTACTAGTATGTATTGTCAGTTGTAGATCTGTAGTTGATGCTCTGTTGATGCTTGTATGTTGTTCCTCAAATATAAGTCGCTTTGGATAAAAGCGTCTGCCAAATGAGTAAATGTAAATGTAATGTAATGTATTGGGTCTCGATCCCCATCCCTAGGGGGGGGAGTCATGAAGCATAGCAAACAGACTGTCCAAAGAGAAAGAAAGAGAGATGGAAGTGATTAGGTTCAAGAGAAGGTTAAGCTACGAGGAAGCAGCTATGAAAGAAAAGATTCAAGAAGTAAGGGAGAACAAATCAGGTAGGTAGCAAAAGAATAGAAATAATTGTTGATGCTGCAGAATGTTTTTGAATATTGAGAGGAAGGGCAGGGGCTATTGAGAGAGGCTTTCATCCCTTCTCAGAGCCTAAATTGAGTTGGCTAGTTTTATTAAAGAATGGGATGAGGGCTGGGAAAGAACTTTCCTTAATTTATTTTTTTAGAAGTAAAAAAAAGTTGGATTGGATAGGAAAATTTTGTCTTATTTTCAGTCCAGAAGAAGGTGGTAATGCAACATTTTGGATGCAAACTGCTTCTAAAACCCAACAATGAAGAAAACACAGACCTCCTCATTCTGCAAAAAAGGAATAATTAAGAGTGGACATGCCAAACCCCCAAAGTACAGTTTTTGATCGTTTATCCATCTATGGTCCAATTTTTGTTTTTGCATTTTGACAGGTGACACGAAAGTAAAAGTAAATATATCAAAATAAAGGCCAACAAGACAGAGTGGTTATTCTACCTTCTACAGAAGTGTTATGCAAGCACAGGATCTATATCAGTGAAACGTTAGAAGTTAAGTAAATACATGTACAGGTCTACATATTCATTAATTAATCATGGTCTTTCTTATTTTGTCATTTTTATTTAGACATGAAATATAGTTTATCCAAAAAGTATGATAGACGGTATATAAAAAGTAGGTTACCGTACTTATTATTAATGTTGTCTTGGAAATTATTGTTACTGTTGTATGGATTTGTCTCAATATTATTTATGTGAACAGATCGAAAATCTGTGTATAAATGTGTATTCTGTAAATATATAAAACACCTTCCACAAATACAAAAAAATATATACTTAATGGCGTCTTGTTGTCTTCGTTCTGTTCATTGAATCAAAACATACAAACACCAAGGATTGCAGTTGAAAATTAGCCAGCTGGTACTTTTAATTGACTAAAACGTAAATATTTCACCCACCACTGAACAAAGCAACCCCAGTCGTCCCTTGTAGCTGTAATGACAGGATTCTGATCTGAAAACTTCCTGTGAAGGAGGCAGTGCTGTCTCTCCTGCAGAGACACCGCCTGGCTGTTGTTGTTTACGGTCAGACTGATGGAAAGTAGGTCATGGGAAAATGAAGCGTAGCTAGCCTCTCGTTTAACTGTGTGCATTAACTATCAAGGACCAACGTCTGCGTGGTGTTGTCAGTGCTTTTCCGTGAATGCTGCTCGTGAACAGCAGGCAGGTAACGTTGACGCTGTCTTTTTTTTTCATCCAGTGCTGTTAGCAGCGCGCAGCTAACGAAGGCTAACAAGCTAGCTAGTTAATGCATTACCAACCGGGTTACCCCGCCTCCCGGTCACACTTTTCCTGTTATGTGGATAATAAACAGAGAATGCATGGTATTCATCGTCATCTGCCAGTGTACTAAGGTATATACACTCATATATATATAGTAGTCTGACTTGAATTGTGATGTGATGAATGCTTGTTACAGCCTGCTAACATCTTAACGTTAACATAGAGCGGTTCAAGGGGTTGGATACTATGTGGCTAGCGTTAGCTTCTCCTGTTAGCTACAGCTAGGTGGCTAACTTAAGGTAGTTAGGAAAACAACATCGCACGCCAAGGATAATAATTTTACTGTTGATTGATGGACCAGACTACTAACAATTGTTATTGTTACGTTAGGTCGTATAGGTCGGATGATGTGTGTGTAACATTAACTGTTGTCCTACAGAGAGTCGATGTTTTTGTGGGATGTTGCTGTAAACGTTGCCCCACTAACGTGAACTCAGTGGGCTAAATTGCATTTGGTACGTTAAGATCTCTAAAAAAACATGATGACTCTGATGATGAATGTTGAGATTCATACAGTAATAAGGCACGGCACAGAAAAGGTGGAACAAATGTTTCTGTGAAATAGCGTTTAGACACCAGGATAATATGAAGAAAACACCAAGTTATGTCATGCAGTCAATACAAGTGTGAGTCTCTTAAACAGATTCAGAGGGCATGCAGTGCACGAAGCCACAAGCTGCAATGTTAAAATCAACATAGGCTAACTGTCACAGACATCTACAGTGTCCAGGGTTGTGCCTGTCAAGATAATCAAGTTCTCATCTTTCAGCAGCTGGACTGAAACCTGAACTGACGGTCAGGCTCTAGTACTGGTGAGACTTTGTTTCTGCCATGTCCAGGCGAAGCAGGAATAGTCGTGCATGGCGATATGTTTGGGGTGGGATACGGCGTGACGCTGATGCCCGGGCACTGCTGATGGCCTCTGAAAGTGAAGAATGGAGGTATGACCACATAGAGGTAAGAATACAGGGGCTGCTCTTTTTTCCCCTGGACCTAAAGCTCTGAACAGATATTAGGGTGTCATAATAGAAAATTCACTTCAAGGATCCCTATCAAACTTAAACCCTCTAATTTGCCTTTACACATTAAGCAGTATGTGTTTGTTAATGCTAATGTATATCAGTTGTTTGCAGTCTTTGTTTTGGAACAAATTATTTTTTCCACAGGAAGGACTCACATGTAATCAAAATTTAAAGACGTGTACATGTTACAATCCAGTGGCCAATTTTAGCTTTGTAGCAGCCTAACATCAGAACCAGTGTTGTGTTTTTACACAAGCGATACTGCTGACATTTAAATTTGTTCCTTTCCCAGTACAGCGATTCAGACTCTGAAGCAGACTTTTCAGCAGTGATGGTTCCTCCTGTCCCCAGTGCAGTGCCCGTCACCGGAGAGTCCTACTGTGGCTGCGATTCCCAGGCTGAGACTAACTACAACCCTCGTCTGCGAGGTTTTCACCAAGTTAAAGACTGCCACTGTGGAGAGGACGACCAAGGTACAAGGCAACTGCTGCATTTAAAGGCTAACCAATTAAGACACACACATTTTTATAATTTATAGGTTGATTAAGCGACGTCACTTCAGTTACACCACTGTAGCCAGTCATGTTATCTTTTATTATGTCTGCCAGGTGTTTGGTCATGTGTGCCTGTCCGCAGCTAATCTGGTATACTACTGAACACATTAGCCTAATATAGTAGGCTATAGTAGCACTGGTTTGTTTACTTCTTCTTTGGGCAGAGATGTTTGACAGTCGAACATCAAACTGGCTACTTGGTTACCCATGACCTCCTGAATCAAATTCAAGTTACCAATGCTTGCATCCAGAGTAACTACTGGGTCTGCACCCATCTACCTAAACTCAGTCATACAAACTTACGTTCCTTCTCGGTCACTGCACTCCTCCAACAAAAGCCACCTGGCACTGCCGTCCCTACACACAAAGCAATCTAAGTCCCGGCTGTTTTCATGTGTAACACCACAATGGTGTCTAAAACCCCTGATCTTTTCTTTTACTATCCTTCGCTCATTGGAAAAGTAAAGAAAATTGAAAAAATACTTTTTTTAGTTTGACGTGCAAAATGCCACACAGCAATTAGTTTTTTCAGTTTGCTGCTTTTACAGCGCTTGTTTTTTTCACCCAAAAGGGGGTGTGGTTTTTCTGATAGCAGGAAATGAGGTGCTTGACAATCCTCTCAAGGTCATTCCTGTTGCTTGTGCACCTTTTCCTACCACACTTTAACCTTCCAGTCAACCTTCCATGAATATGCTTTGATCCAGCACTCTGAACGGCCTTTTTGAATTAAATTAGGGGAGGAAAAAATTTTCCACTATATTATAATTTTGCATATTGTCTTCATTTCTCTACTGTCATGGATACATGCTGGACACAGCCTGCCCTGCACTCCCTGTTCCCCACCCACAAGCCTCCAGACCAACATTATATCCTGGGATGCCATAGATATAGCACGCCACTTTTAAAAACATTTTGGGTGTGATTATACATTTTTAGCTTTTCGTGTGTCATTTCACACTGTTAGATTTAGCACATTTAATGAGAATTGGATGTGCAGAAAAGGACTAAGTCAGGTGACCTTTATTGTCATGGTAATAATAAACACCTGGTTTATTTTGTGAAATGGTTGCAGTTTGGTTATGTTTAGGCACCAGAACTATTTGGTTAAGTGTAAGAAAAAATTGGTGTTTTGGGTTAAAATAAGTAGTTAGTTGCGTCAGTAAAGTGTGTGTGTGTGTATGTGACGTGAGCTGAATACTGCAAAGTAAGACCTCACTTTTTCTTTCTCTCACATTTGTGCGTAAAATGACGTATGCCGTAGGTATCGGCATGTTATTCATATGTTATTAGGTAGAGATCTGCACACTTCTAGTTGAGCTTTTATGATTTGTTCACATTTGGGATACAATGATTACAGATTTTGATGGTACGATTATTGTCAGAGAAATAATCAGTTTTACGATTATTATGCATTAATTAATTTCACAACATTATTAATGACTTGAGTTGATATTTAATATTTAATTTACATTAACAATTATATTTCTATAATATGTATTATTAATATAAGAGGAATATTAACTTCTATCCACCAGGGGAAATTGTTATAAAGGAGGATAAACTGTACTGTTAATGTCATCAATTTCATCCATACATATGTTTTAGTGAAAATGAGAGAATGAAATTGAGTGTAGTGTTAACTGAAATGCAGTTAATTGGTAGCCTGTAGTCCTGAAAGTCTATAAGCTCCTGATGTATGTTAGTGTTTTACACCTGGCAACATTTTCTCACCACAGACAGGAGGAGGCAACGATAAATGTTCAGTGACTGAAGGTCTTGAGAGGACTACGTTCTGTCTTCCATAAAGGCCCTTTCAGAAAAGAAGCGATTTGCACTGCGTGGAAGCTGCTCAGCGCTAAAGTTCAACTACTTTGACCGCGGCATTCGCGCGAGCTCGCCGCGCGGTGCACGTTACTCGACGCAGCAACACACCAAGCCATTGAAAATAATGGGCCTCATAGCGCAGCGGGGCTGTGGTTGCGGTGGGTCTGAAAGGTTACACCTGCTCTGTTTGTTTACGTTGCACTGAAAGCTCGACTCTCCACCGCTACATCATCATCAGACTTGGTACACCTGAAGTGCTACCACACTTTGGTGGAAATAAAGCTTCACAGTTTGGTCCCTCTGCCTTAGTTTAGCCAGTGTACAGTAGCCTCAGATAAGCACAACACTTAAGCTGGTGCACCGCTCCTGTAACTTTATTTTCGTTTTTTGCAAGTTGCCACAGTATCGTTCCGTGCAACAGAAACACTCGGTGTTGCGATTAATTAACCGTGACGTTTTAAAGCGCGGTTAATAGTGAAATCCGGTAATCGCTGCATCCCTTGTTCACATACAGATTCTATGAATAAAGTTTATGTGTGCAACAAACAAAATATTTCATTTCTTGTATCTGATTGACTTGCAATGTTTCAGAGTTTGACTGGGTTTGGGATGTCAACAGCCGATCCACAGCAACGTTACTGAGCTGCGACAATCGCAAAGTGAACTTCCACTCTGAATACAGCTGTGGGACAGCAGCCATCCGTGGCTCCAAGGAGCTGGCTGAAGGGCAGCACTTCTGGGAGATCAAGATGACATCCCCAGTGTATGGAACTGACATGGTAAACCTCTACTCCTTATGTTCTAGCATTGCTCTTATTATGTACACTCATTTCCCAAAATAAATCCAACGGTAGCACAAACGTTTTGTAAAAGACAAAATCTTAATTTATGCTGTATTGTTTTGTTTCTGTACAGATGGTGGGCATCGGAACTTCTGATGTCAATTTAGACAAATACAGGCACACGTTCTGCAGCCTGTTGGGAAAAGATACAGACAGCTGGGGTCTTTCGTACACTGGTAAGATTAACACAACATGCTAAGATGTAGCAGTAACTGCTCACAATGTTTATTGCATGAGTTAGACATCAGTGTCTTCCTTTTGTCAGGCTTGTTGCATCATAAAGGCGACAAGATGAACTTCTCCTCCCGGTTCGGACAGGGGTCCATCATTGGAGTCCACCTGGACACGTGGCACGGCACACTCACTTTCTTCAAGAACCGCAAGTGTATAGGTTAGTACTGGCAAGCAAAGTCCACTATTGACCACAGCGCTGGTGATTCCTGTTGTGATGATCTGTAGGGATGCACGGAGCAAACTATTCTATTCTGATGCCAATTCTCATATTCCAGGGTATCTGCCAATACAAGTATTGATCCGATAAGAGTACTATACTGGATACTATAGCCCAACTGGATTTTTGAGGCAGATACTGACATCGATATTTGGAAGCTTAAATAATCCGATAATGATACATCATACATTATAGTAATGATTTGAACATATCCATACAACGTAATCTTGAAAGGGATCTCTTATATTTGTAGTTAGGGTCTTTTAGTACACACATACTTAATAAATAATAAACAGGATATTTTACAGTTGAAAATCAAGTTGTTAGAGCTCTCCTGTGGCCAAATTATGCAGTGCATAGGAAGCATGAATGCAACTCATAGCAGTAACGAAATTTTATTTTATTGGATTGGTGTATCTTTAATGATCTGTGTAGACATTTGTGCAAATGTACAAACCTTAACAGTCTGATGCATCTCTATAATATATTTTTATAAAAGCATATGGTTATGTGCATGAAACATACTGCAAACTTTAACACATGTGGCCCACACTGTGGAATGTTAAGAAGATATTACACATGAACATAAAATATTTTGTCACCATTCTCGATGTAGGTGTTGCTGCCACAGAGCTACAAAACAAGAGGTTTTATCCGATGGCATGCTCCACAGCAGCAAAGAGCAGCATGAAGGTGATCAGATCCTGCTCTGCGCCCACCTCCCTGCTCTACCTTTGCTGCGCTCGCCTTCGGCAGCTGCTGCCTGACTGTATAGACACCCTGGATGTGTTGCCACTGCCACCAGGCCTACGTCACTTGCTCCACAACAAACTGGGTTGGGTGCTCAGCCTCAATAGTGGCGCCACGGAAGAAACCCCAGATGGGCTTGAGCGCCCCTCGTGCTTGCCTGCCCCCGCGCTGGCTGGACCGTCCTCCTCTGAGAGTGACTCAGAGGGTTGTACGTCTGACCCAGAAGCCTGTCAGAGGAAGAGATGTCGCTGGACATGACTGGACGGCTCGATTCCTACCTCCTCCAAAACACTGGTGGATGTTTATTGTCCTATAGCATCTAATCTAGTGTTTCCTGCCTGCCTCAAGCTTTCCTCAACATCACTGTTGTCCAGGAGTGAAGTAAATCAGCAGGGTCGGAGTGGTACGTAGGTGGAAAACTGCCCTGGCGGTATTCCTGCCTGCACGTTTTTACTGTGATCTTCTCTCATGCCATTCAGACGTCTTCATGCTCATCAGTATCCAAACCAGCTTCAGTGAAAAGATGTTATTTTGTTAGTTAGCATAACTCTTTGCCAGGCGTGTATGGGGATTAGTGAAATGGTGCAGGAATAGACTGTACAGTGCAAAACTGAAGTCAAGGGTGGTATATTCGGGGAAAGGGTGGGGTTTCAAAAATGAGAGACAGTATATTTTTTGTTTTCATCTAGTATGCAAATAATGTTTATTGTTCTCAGCCTAAATGCTATCAATGCATTGTCAAAGTAATCTCCTACCTGTTGTACTGGCATCTGCAATTTCCTGTTAGGTCGCCAATTTGAGAGTCAGTGGGTTGCTGTCCCCCGTGAGTGGAACAGACAGGAAGTGACATTTCTTATCCGCAAGTTACAGCTCGAAAAACAAAAACTTCAACCGACAAAAATGATCAGATGGTTAAAAAACTTGTGTGTTAGAGTGGGTGGAAAGAACCTGAATGTCCTTTGCAGCTTTTAGTTGTCCAAAAATTAAAATATTCCTTTTAGTCTTTTGTAGAACAAACATCATCTCCAAACAATACACATGATTCCTCATCAGATCATTCTTCTTGAGAGACTTGAGAAAAAAAGTTGAACGTTTGTTACGTTTACAGCAAGAATTGCCTGTTGAAACTAAGTATACATTTTCATTTATTATTGACACATTTTAAGTGACGTTTCATCGCTGTAACACCTTATCTTTAGAGATTTTTAAAAAGTTAGTTGCTTCGACAAAACATGAAATTATGAGCAGTTTTAATGTTGAACTTTTTATGCAAGGGTGATCTTTTGATTTTCCCAAGGACTCTATTGTAATTCATTAAGGTCGCAGCACTCTATTCTAAATCCTTTTAGTATCAAACACTGGGCTCCTGTTGGTCTAAAAGGTTGTAAAAAAATTCCTTATTTTTCCATTAAAGATAGGGTCTGCGATTCTGATCCAATACACGTCTTTTTGTCAAATTCAGCGGAAATCTCCTCACCCACCGCTAGCTGTCAGTTCTGTGTGTGTGCTGAAAAAAATATGTTTGAACACGGCCCTGGCTCTGCAAACGGGAAACAAAGTGGCTCAGATGGAGCCACACAACAATATTCCAACCATTCCAGCCGTGATTTGTGTGTCAGTGGACGTTAATTGACTTGCCCACGGACATTCAGCTCACTTACCAGTTTGCCAAGACATGCTGCTGCTGCGATGTTAGCTGTTGTAGCAGGAGGACAGTTGTGTGGATCGCTGGCTCTGGGACCGTCCCGTCCTCTCTGCATGTTCACTTCGCAGCAGCAACTGTAGCGAAAGTTTGCTAACCCACAACTTAGCTAACATTAGATTCATTACTTGCTGTGTCATTGTTTGGTATTTGTCATGGTATTGGGTTTTTCCATTCGCATGTCGCACCTTTTTTTTAAAGGAGAAAACCGGCTGTGGTCGGTTTACTTGTTGTAATACTGTCTGGTGACTATCACAATTGTGACTGAAGCTGTGGATTTAGCCATATTTTATCATGATTGACAACATATTGGGCACATGACAGCACAGTAGAGAGGTGGATTATGTTGCTGGAGTGGTTTGCAACGTTTGTTTGGATGTTTTGATACTTATTTGATTTTTATTTTATTTTTTTCCCCTCCAGGAAATTCACAAAATACAAACATTTTACATACACCTTTCAAGCCTACAGGGGCTGAGTGATGTCGAGATCAATTTAAATGTTAATTAATCTAGAATGACTGAAGAGGGGAACGTTACCCCTGGGTCAGATATGTAAATAACTCTTATTTTTAGTTCCTTAGGAGTATCAAACCATTACTTAATTATTAAAATAGTGTTTGACCCAGGTGTTGAAGCTACACAGTATGCCAACTGCTGCCTCAGCCACCAGTCTTTGATCATGTTGTTGGTTTAAGTAGACATACACAGAGGCTTAAGGTACTATGCAATACCAGCATTTTCAGCAGGTTTTCAGAAGGAATGGGTGTTTTAGGATGAGATTATGGAGTCGCAGACACAGCAACAGTGGTTAAGATACCAGAGGACCATGCTCATTAGTTGTGTAACGCTTCACCAGATTTATCCCTATAGATTTATTAATGGAACTACCAAGGGGATAGTTTTAGTCCAGCAAATGTATTTTTGTGTTATTTCACAGTATTTGTCTTCACGTTGATGCATCCGAACACTTTTTCTTACTGTTGTACTGTAAGTGTTTCTTCTATACCATGTCATAATAATACTGTATGTGAAGGCCTTTACTCGCCTTTTTCTCTATAACTTATCAGCATGATTTTCAGCTGAAAATAAAATGAATGCTAAATAAGGACTGGATGTGTTTATTAATTACCAGGTTTTTGTTTGTTTGATTTTTTATTTTTTTTTTTGAGTGGGGGGGGTGAATTGCACCAAATAGTTTGATTTTAATTGTTTATTCTATTCTTATTCTTTATCTCGTTATTTAAATTTGTTAATATATAATATTAATAATATATAATGTTAATATTTGCTAATATTTGTTTTTATTTATATTTATTCATCGGTATTTGTATTTGAGCTGAGTATTTGTAAAATCCTGACTAATAATTTAAATCAGAATAACCCCACTGTAATTTATTAAATAAATATCTATGATGAGCCTGCATCAAACACAACAGCACACTCCTCTTGTTCAAATGATATGTAGAAATGATATACACATCTTTACAGGTAATTAATTCTCCATTTTTCAATAAATGCACATGTTGTGATTATTAACGTGTTACCTGAAGCAAAACGTCTCTGCCTGAAGTCTTAATGCGGAACAAAAAGGTGTGCTGGGAGTTCACAGGGGAACTCTTTGCGGTCGGACCAAGTGAGCGGAAGCTGTGTGCCTTGCTTGCGGAGGTCAAGTGGAATTGGACCTGTTCATCAGGGATATTTAGGTACTTTGAATTCCAGATATTTATAAACGGTATCGATAAGTTGTAAATGGCTAAGTAAAATCTGTCAGTCGGTGCACGAAATGATTTTATAAGGTGTTTTTAGCATGTGACGCTAGCTAGCAGACTCAGGTTAGCCTTGTTTTTAGGGCACTAACATGGTTTGTTTATGCTCTACACTGACAATCCATGTTCCAGGTTTAACTTTACATGGATAACTTTCTTCTGTAACCAAAATGTTCTTTATGTTCAGATGTATAATACTCTCTCTAATCTCTTGCAGCACAAACACTGACCAGTGCGCAGCAGTGAGGGTTGTGGAGTAGTTTAGCTGCTCAACACCAGAGATTAATCATGGTGAAGAAAAAGCGACTTCGCCTCATAGCAGAAATGGCTCGGAAGATCCGGGCGTACCGAGAGCTGAAGTCCCGGCCGCGGGAGTCCGAGAAGTACGCCCTGGACTATGAGAGTATGAGGCGACCGCACACGGGGAAGATGCTACCTGTGCTGGCCTGGCAGGATGTTCGCAGGGAGAGTCGCCTCTTCTCCCTCCTGGCAGGTATGAGGATGTTTGGAGTGGGCCGTCTCTTTACCCGCAAGTCTTGGCTGGAGGACCACACAGAGCCCAGCTACTGGCAGGTCACCAAGGTCAAGGTGGACTACACATCTGAGGTGAGAGCAGGCCACATCCACGCACAGAGAGTCTGCATATTGTCAGTCCAAGTGCAGAAGTGAGTGAAAAGTCAGTTTGGTTTGTCATGGGCTCTGATAACCAAGGGACACCTTGTGTTTTTTTTAGAACATGGACCATGGCAGAGCGTGGGGGGTCCTCACCTACAAAGGTAAGACTTGACACTGTTCATTTGATATGAAACCAGAGCTCCACAATATAATATTTATCTTATTCATCTGTCCTGTAACTACTGTAGAGGACACTGACATCATGTAATTTAGGACTTACACTCTAAAACATAAGCATTGGATATTTATTAGACAGATTACAGTATTTTTAGATGTATAATAATTAAATTAGTCTGTTTGACATGAATAAAGTATTTATGGCAGTGTTGAGAACACTTTGAAACAGCATTTCACACTTTGTAAAATGTACAGAAAATATAATTAATACATTAAACAGTTTTTTGTTTGTTGTTTTTTAACTATGTCCCTGTTATCGTAAGCTACACCAGACTCCACTTGTGAATTTATGCATTCACTGAGAGGTCTTTTAATTGTATCGCTGAATAAAGAAAAAAAGCATATACTTTAATAGTAAACCGTTAGCGCTAATAATTCTATAAAAAAAACTGACATTGTTGCATTTTGTGTTTGGCAGGAAAACAGGAGAGCGAGGTCAAGGAGGTGGACAAAGTGATGTACCACGACTGGCGCCTGGTTCCCAAACACATGGAGCAGCAGTTTAAGGACTTTGAGCCGCTCCCTGACCCGCCTGTGCGCTTCGTCCCCTACCCTCCCCTGCTCCGCGCCATGCTGCTGGCCCAGCACAAGAAAGCATTAGGCAGCGTAGCGACCGAAGAGCCGGCCTTGCCTTTAAAGAGGGACGTCCTGCTCAATAAAGACTATTTCCACATGCAGGAACAAGAGAGGCAGAGGACAGAGGGGACAGCGGTGTGATACTCGTGGTTCTGAAGATGAATATCTTGGAGATTGTGGACCAAATCAGTGTTGAAGTCTTCTTCTTTCCAAGTACTCTGGAAGCCCTCGCCTCAGTGTCCTGCAAAGTCCTGGACTCAAATGAATTCTCTGCTATTTTCATCTGAAGCAGACCACTCTGTGTGTAATATGTGTCTGTGTGATGTGGTTAATATTAAATTTGGGATAAACTATAGCTGCTGTCAGTGATTTTTGATGCTTTTGTGCCTGTGTTTTAGATCACTTCCTTTCTGTAATGACAGCCTTATAGCACTGAGTATGCACACTAAGCACTTAATGTAGATGTGACGGGCTTACACTCTTATTATGATACTTTAACACCTTGAAATCACCCTTTTTTACCATCAGAGAAAAGGGAGGGGCAGCAGATTCGACTATTGACCACTCTGTCAAAAAAAAATAAATCATTAGTTTTGGAACAAGAACAACAGAACAAGAGCTAGTAACCATTTGTGTACAAAATACATTGACTAAATGCTGACAGACAACAGTTGTTATATTTATTTGTCTTGATCAAAACTATTATTCGGGACAGTCGCTAGACATTGGTAGGCACATCGCTATTAAATTCTACACCTTTGCTCCAAGTGCTCTATGAAACAAACTGTAAATGGCAGCTATTGACTATTAGGACATACATTATTTCATGCACTAGATGGGTTTTTATGGAAGCCCATTTCCACTAGCAAAATAATAAAAAGGTGAAATATTACTTAAAACTCTTAGTTAAGTGTGTCTTAGTCAAACTTAGAGTGCAGTGGGTTATGTTATGCTAATTATTCTAGCAGCATATGTTGATTCTGATTGAGTGGTCACTGTTGGTGTGTTGCTGCTGTTCTTATTAATGGTATATCACTTATGATTCACTATACTGTATACTATCCATATACCACTTGGATAATAACATGCTCTTTATTCCTGTTGGGGAGTGGAACAGCAGCCACATACCACATGTCAAAGTCAAATTTAACTAATCAATTTTGATTGAGATATGTCAAAATGATAAGACATAAAGTCACTTATTTTGAGCACACATGATAACCATAGACTGTATAAAATGGACAGCTTACACATGGACAGTTACACATGATAAAAAATTATATATATATATATATATATATATATATATTTCGGCCGCTCCTCGTGAGCCACGGAAAACCACGTGCCCGCGCTTTGGGGAGCATTCCTAAGCAACGTGCGTGCTTACGTCCGTCCGTCCACCTTTCTTCCGTCCTTTCCCCAGTGCGCTCCGTCCCGCCGGCGACCATGATCTGCCTGTTTCTGTCTATATTTGCCTACTTCTTCCAGTCAGGTTGGTGCAACATCTGTTTACAATTCCCGTATCATTTATCGATCTTCAGTTTGAGTTTGACACGTGACTATATGCTCACAGTTTCCACCATGTGTGGGCAGCAGGAGACGCAGACTCACCGGTCCTCGGCTAGCTGCAAGAGGAGCAGAGTGAACTGCTGAAGCGATGGAGGCATGAAGTACTTTAAGTACTTTGATAGAGCTTTTGTAATTAATTTAATGTAAACAAAAGCAGCTTAAAGTCGCTCGGCTATGACGTGAGACTTTTAATACCCAAACTGTGTGTGTTTTACTAATCCAACGTTACACACCCATAGTGGCTACTTGGTGTAACTACCAGCAGCATAGTCCTCCTCACTATAAAATAAGTTGATTCATCGTCCTATTAATAGCTCACGTGTTAGCGCGCTGCCATTGGTGCCTGTAGGAGTCATGTGGAGCGGTGATAGGCTGCTGCAGGAGGAGCGCCGCAATGGGGCCGAAAAAAAGGTCACAGCCAGGTCTGCACCAACTACAAGATTTGGTGGTTAAACATGCACGGATTGAAGACTCTGGTGAGACGCAACTTAAGGCAAAAGTGATTTAGATTGAGCCTGGTGTGACTGAGAAACCGCAGAGTTCAGGTGTTTTCTCCTGCCAGCACGCGAGCAGGGTGAGGAGATTAGTAAAGCGTGTTAAGCCACAGTGGTCCATAAAACTAACAAATAACAGACAATATGTGTGGAGACGCATGTAGGTTTTGCTCTAACATGTGTGTGCACTACTGCATGGGAGGGTTTTTTGTGTGTATCCGCTGCAAACAAAATAAACACCGGTGTTGTAGCCCTGCTGGTTTTCAAACTAACTAACGTGTATGGCAACCACTCCATCCCCAGATTCGTCACACATTCACAAACATATTCCTGGCGAGTTTCAAATCGCGTCTTTAATCTACTGCGGCGATCGTGATTGTATAAGTGAGCACTACATTACAGCGACGTATGAAAAAAGAAATGAAAGAAAATAGACTTTTGACAAAATCGCGTCAAGCTGGATTCGAACTTTTCCACTTCTCTTCCTGTGGCTCGGTGTTGACAATAAATTCATGTTTTCACAGTATTGTCGGAGTTAGCGCGTCACTGTGTAAAAGCATGTGAGAGGGCTGTAATGCAGGGGTCCACATTGCCGAAGCCTCGAGATAAACACCTTGATAAACACGTTCTGGTATTTTTAAGATCGCTCAAGGTAACCAGTTGTTTTAGATCAGCCCAAACAAAGTGTTACCTGGATGATGAGGTGCTTGATCAATACGTGACTGGACATCAATAATTTGATTGCTCGGTTAGCTCGGAGGTAAAGTGAAGACCTCGCTGTAGATGTTACCTTTTGCTCAGGTGAGTTCGAATCCAGCGTGACGCGATTTTGTCAAAAGTCTA
>NC_060151.1:12801587-12853796 GCF_021292245.1 Micropterus dolomieu
TCCTTTTGTTCTTTTTGTTACCTGTCTACATCTCATGTTACCAATAAACGTTACCTTGTTTAAGATCTACCAGTTGTGCCTATATGTTTATGGCCCCCACACCCCTAGACCAACAGGGGGGTCGTAACAACACGTTCTGGTATTTTTAAGATCGCTCAAGGTAACCAGTTGTTTTAGATCAGCCCAAACAAAGTGTTACCTGGATGATGAGGTGCTTGATCAATACGTGACTGGACATCAATAATTTGATTGTTCGGTTAGCTCGGAGGTAAAGTGAAGACCTCGCTGTAGATGTTACCTTTTGCTCAGGTGAGTTCGAATCCAGCGTGACGCGATTTTGTCAAAAGTCTATTTTCTTTCATTTCTTTTTTCATACGTCGCTGTAATGTAGTGCTCACTTATACAATCATGATCGCCGCAGTAGATTAAAGATGCTATTTGAAACTCGCCAGGAATGTTTGTGAATGTGTGACGAATCTGGGGATGGAGTCAGTCCGCAGCTGCTGTACACAACACGCGCACGTGTATGGCAACCAGTTAGTTTGAAAAACAGCAGGGCTACAACACCGGCTGTCTCTGACACTTGTAAATGCACTCTGCAAAAGTAAAAGCAGCTGTAACTAATGTCTGAGCTGTCACCATCGACCATGCGGAACTCAGCTGGGTCAGCATTGTGTAGTCCTCGTCTCCAGACTCGTTGGGAAACTCTTGTATTTTTCACTTTCTCTTGAATTAATAATGCAGCCTCCTCTGGTCTATGCCGAGGTGCATGCACGCCGCTCTAGGTTGTGTGTGTGTGTGTTGCGGCGGTTGCTGTTAACCTTAATTTTTGCAACAGATATCTCTTGGTCTAGGCTGGACCGGGGTGAATGAGCGCACCTTCATTGCCGTGAAACCAGATGGCGTGCAGCGGAGACTGGTGGGAGAAATCATGCGTCGTTTTGAGAGGAAAGGGTTCAAACTGGTGGGCGTCAAACTCATGCAGGTATTTGGGGGTGTAGACTTTTTTACTCTCCCTTGAGACTCATATTTCCAAAATAGTTTTGATCATGGCCAATATAATAAAGTACATTTTCTTGTCCTGCGCATCAGGCATCTGAGGATCTTCTTAGGGAACACTACTGGGACCTGAGGAGCAAACCTTTCTTCAAGGAACTGATCAGCTACATGAGCTCTGGACCAATCGTAGCAATGGTGAGACTCTCACACAAACTGTACACGTGACCACGGGATACAAAGGGTGTTCAGATATTCAGAGGTTTTTGATTTACTTACTACTACAGCAGGACAGAAGCCACTTGTCTCATCAGTCTCCATTCATAAATGTGATATTTGTGAAAAGCACAAAACCACACTAAGAAAATGTTTGACTTAAAGATGCTCTTTTGCATGTTCTAACTTGGTCAACATTTGATTTGATGAGGCCCAGCGAGGCAGAACTGATATTTGACTGTCAGATGTAATGCCAAGGACACTATCTTGTAATATTGATCTGCAAGCTGCACTCACGTACCCCTCTGTGTTTGTTCAGGTGTGGGAGGGTTTGGACGTGGTCAAGACTGCACGTAAGATGGTGGGCGAGACCAACCCTGCGGACTCACTGCCTGGAACCATCCGAGGAGATTACTGCGTGGAAGTGGGCAGGTAAGATCCGCCTGATGGTTCAGTTCTCCTCCTGCTGAGGGAAAATGTGAGGGAGACCAGGCTTTTTTTCCCGCAGCAATCTTTTCGCTGTGTGGTAGTAGGAAAAACACAGGTGTTCGGAAGAACATTACCGTTGGCTCTGCTTTATTCACCTGTCCCAGTAAGACATGGCAGTGTGACAGCGAGGCAGCATGCACAATAACAGGACTCTGAATGGAATTCAGCCATTGTTAACGTGACTATTTACACCTTTTACTTTTCCTACTAAGTCAAAATGTGTGCAGTAAAAAAAGGGCTGTATAAATGAGATAGGCATAATTTGTCCTCCTGAAACCAGTTCAACAGGCCAAATGGAGAGTCAAACATCAGTCTGTGCAGGCCCGCACAGTCCTGAGAACAAGTCTGATCAGCCAGTTAATTAAAATTACCTTGGTTTGCCATGGCTGTTCAGGGCTTTAAAACCAAAGCACGTAACTGAGTTTCCATTAGGGACTGAATCATTACCTTCCTTTTCTCTGCTGCATACTCAATACATTTATTGGTTTCATTTCTGGTTCATTTCTAACTTATAGTTCTCCAATCCCATCAAAAAAGGATATAAAATAACAAATAAAACCACACAACTCTTTATTATCAACACCACAGTAGCTCTAAAAACATTCTTCTACAGTTGACTGTTACTACATCAGCAGTTTCAACAGTGGTTACCAATATTAATTATATATATTTTAATGCTAAATTAATTAATTTCTTATTGGCAAAATGTAGGACTTTTGGAAAGATGGTCTTGCATTATATGAGGGTAGAAAGGTCACATGACAAACAACCAAACTTTGTGTTCCCTCTGAGATTGTCTTTTTTGTTATTTCGCATCTACAGTCAAAACGAAGCTGAATGATGTGCTGTAGTTTATTTTTTCCTGTAATGGGCTTCTGTCCAGGGCAGATACAGTTTCTCTGTGTCAGAGTGTCCTGAACATTTTTATGTGTGCTGTGCATTGCAGGAACGTGATCCACGGCAGCGACTCGGTGGAGAGCGCCCAGAGGGAAATCTCTCTGTGGTTTCGTCAGAATGAGCTTCAGTGCTGGGAGGACATCAGCAGCCACTGGATCTACAACTGACCGTCTACATTTGCTGTGTGTGTGTGTGTGTGTGTGTGTGTGTGTGTGTGTGTGCGCGCTTTCCTGTAGAGAAACCAGTGTTGTTGTTTTTTTTTTAATATTAGCATCATTACAAGACAGATCACATCATACCTCAAATGGATATTTTTGTGGCTTTGATAGCTTGTAGCCACACGGGAGAAAATGTGTCATCACGTTCTTGTTGCGTCTTTATTTCATAAAATGTTTTTGTTTTTTTAAAAGTCTGAACTACATTACTGAGGTCCGCTTCTGTTACCGTTTTCATTGTAGTCTTTGTTTAGTCCAGAGCACTAGCTCATGTTTACAGTTTTTAAGCAATAAGCTTGGAATGTCGAGCAATAAAAGTTTGTGATACATATTGCGCATCCGGGAATGACGAGTAAAGAGCTGCATTTAAATCCACCCTCAAAGGTAATTACTATTCAAAGTACAGGAAACACAAATCCTCACATAACTATGCTAGTAAACAAAAAAAGAATTGCTTACTAGCTCAGTTTGTTTTGGATCAAGCTTTCTTTTTCACTTGGAATAAGCTCCTTTCAATTTTAGTGGTGAAAGATCTGCCAAAATATACGCATGTAGTACTATTATCAGCAGCACAGATTGTTGTACCTTTAAAGGGTCACTTGGGACTACATGATTGTAAAAGGTAGAAGTTTTAAAATATGACTGTTACCAGCTTTCAGTGAGCATAAAGCTCTGATTGTGGTCAGGTCAAATTCAGGAGAAACTGTACTTTATTAATTGTGCTAATATCTTTTGCTCTGTAAAGCTCACATTCAGGCTTTTCTAAAACACTATGATGCTGTGTTAATTGTACTGGAATTGTCGAACAATAAATCTGATCAGGAAATCCTTTTAAAGTGTTTAGTCAGTTGTTTCTGTGTTCTGTAAAGTAAGACATCCACACATTAACCGTAGGTTTTTGTTTTCAGCACACAAATATGTTTAATATTTAATCCACACAGAGATCAATGCATGAATTTCCATACTGAACAAAGAGGATGGGCTTCAGTGCGTCTGGAGATTTACACATCCCTGTACACATAATGACAACACGTCACTGTTCACCTGCTTTACACCGAACAGCCTGATCAAACAGCCGTCAACACACTACGCTCCTCTTTAACGGGTTTAATAACCTCGTTCACACGACTCCAGCATGACTTTTCTGACCTTTCATTTACATCAGGCAGCTACACCAGATTTTTTATGTCATGTGGGGTCTGTTATCACACACTAAGTCAGTATCTCCTCGGGGCAGAGAAGGAGCAAACGTCACTAATTGAGACTCTTCAAACAGAGGTGACTGCAAGATTGGATGCAAAATATTTTAGGCAAAAGCCCCCAAAAAAAGCCCAGACTTCTGAATTTGACACGTAATTTTGACTTCCCATTTCCTCCATGCTGTCGTACCTTCACTTGCCCTCATTCTTAACAAACCCAAACTCGTTTCACCGTCCACTACAACTTCAAAACCAAAACAAGACTTTGGTTGCTGTCTCACTGGATTTGTATTTACTCACAAGCACTGTCAAAGACTGTCGATCCATAAACACCTGACATTTGCAACTCCGTTTAAACAGGGTCCATATCATGGCATGAATGTTTATGGATTGTTGATTGGCTGTTAGAAAAACCAGACAGATTTCTGGTGAAAATGCAAGTCAGTGTTGTCATTCACATTTCTGTAACGCCAGTTCTTGTGGGGGTTTTTTGTACAATTGATGCATGTTGGGGCTCTGGGCTTTGCTTTAAGACGAAGGTGGAGGTTTCATAGATAAACTAAGTGGAGGAAGAGGAGGAGTAACTTTGGGGCAGATGCAGGACATTTGAGGTAAATATAGGATACAGTGACAGGGTGAATATAAGATCGATACAGAAGAGGGAGGTAGTTATGAGGCTGGGTTACAAGGCTTATTGAGATAGTAACAATGCCCTGGGTGGGACAGAAACAGGATGGCAGGCAGATTACTAGATCAGAGGAGGTACTTACAAGGCATTAAAGTTACAAGGTGACGGGGCAGGAGGGGATTTAAAAGTTACAAGGGACAATACAAGGCTTGGAGGGTCGTTTTAGAGCCAAGGGGGGACTTTTACATGACCAGGGATAATTACAAGGTTTGAAAGCTTTTCAGGGGGGGTGGAAGAGGAGGAGATGTCTTTGAGCAGATGAGTGGGTGGGGGGTTAAAGCAGAGCCAGGTGTCACTCAGGTATGTAAGACACCTGCCAGACGATAATGTGGCTCCGCTCAGCTTTGCACAAAGCAGGTTTCATCTGCGAAGCTCCACCATTCTCTCCTTCCTCCGTCTCATCGTCCTCTCCATCTCCTGAGTGAAACAGATAAACACAGAACTTAAGAGCTGTAAATCCCATTTTAGGCTTTTGTCTATTTATTTCCGTATTCCTGTATTTTCTAAACCAACATTTCAACATGCAGGCACTGAATTTGTGCACAATGTTAGGGAAATAATCAAAGATCCATATTTTTAGGACACATTTCAAATCATTTTCAAGAGCTGAGAAGGAGGAAACTTTAAAATATATTTGTATAATTTTTGAAATGCCAAAGTTAAAGTTTGAAAGTTTTAACAACAGCAGCAACATCAGTACCATTGTTACGCTTGGTTATTTTAATTTGAAATTTTACAGGAAGTCTAAGTATTGTGTTTGGACAATTTGGACCTGAGTGTTCACTGCCTCTAATAGTCACAGCGAGGAACTGCCACACTAAACTGAATTTAATTTAATTACAGTGTTACAGTTCCTCACTGGAGGGCAGTCATGATAACAGTCACATGAATAATGAGTTATAACTGAGAAAATATGTTCTGTGCGTCACAAAGCTACACCTAATATGTGTGTGTGTGTCTGTGTGTGTGTGTATGCGTGGCGTCTAGTTTATGTGCAGGTGTGACTGCTTACCGATACGGAAGTCGATGTAGCCCTCCCCTCCACTCAGCACCAACACGTTATGAACACTCTGCGCCTCGGTCTCTTGGGGCGCTGTTGAGCCCTGCCCCTCCGATGGACTGTCCAGCACACTGCCGTTTAGGGTGGCCAGAACATTTCCTGACACACACACAAGAAAAAAACAAAAACAGGTACTAAAAAGGATGTCAAATTTGTGTCTATGTCTCGGTTAAAGTAAGTGACTGTAATCCAATAATCATTTTGTTAAATTCAGTGAATATTTCCACACGGTTTGCTAGCTTTCTGTTTTGTGTGTGCAGTGAAAAAAAGTCTGTTTTTCCTACACAGCCCTGGATCTGTAAACGGAAAACAAAGAAAGGGGTGTGGACCTTGCCACACAACATTGTTCCAGTCAATCAGCAGCAGGTGGCGTTTAAGACAGACGTTAGCTGCTTTAAATTGTTGGTGGCAAATTCCAGTGCGTAAATTAAATGCAGCTAGTAAGAGGGTACACTGAATTCAGAGCACAAGCAAGGTCATGATAATCTGCTGCATCAGCCGACAGACTGGCTTTGTGCCTACCGGGTACGGAGACGAAAAACTTGACAGCGTCACGGTGTCCGTGGAAGCAGAGCTGGGCCTGTGCCATGGAGCAGTAGGGGATGAAGCTGCTGCTGCTCTTCTCAGAGCAGTCGTCGCTGTACACATGGATCACTCCACCAGACGATGTAGGAGACACCTTATTGGCTGAGGGATGAGGAACCCAGGGGTGAGAAATTAACCAACTGTGGATTGTTTACAAGCAAATCGTATGTGGTAGCACGACGCAGGCATAAATAAAGAAAAAAAGACAAATGAAAAACACCCACATATATTTCCACAGATCAACTGAAAATGAGAAATGTTTTTTGAATATTTCAAAAACAACTTCAGACAGCTAAAACACATCCCTTTGCATGCAATAACTCTGGCACACACAAACATCTTTTATTCATTGATGCGATAAATCACAACGATAAATACAATGCAGAGCAACCAATGAGTAAAAGCAGTGTTCTGATGGACAGTAAAAGGTAAAATCATCGCACACAGAATACTTTTGGTGACCTTCAGTTAAATGAAAGAAACTAACTGAGTGCCTGATATGTGTCTTCATTCAGTGACGTTCACATCTTTACTAAGCTTAGAGAAACATGAAGCTTTAGCCTGCAGAAATTGTTTCAGAGGACATGAAAGTTTGACCGGACGGAGGAGGGAGTGAGCGCTCCCACTTACCCCTCACACCAAGGAGCTGTCCCCGGTGAAGGACCACCGCTACAGGAGGCGGAGGAGGAGGAAGGCGGAGGAGAGTGGGAGGAGAGCAGAGGAGAAAGAGGACAGTAACAGTAACAGTTATGACCAAGACTGTCTGTGGAAAGAGGGATGGCAAGAAAACAGAAGGCGGAAAGAAAGACGGGGAGCTCACAGGGACAAGAGGGAGTGAGCTAAAGGAGATCACAGACACAGCACGGCAGTATGTGAGGCTGTTTTGATTCTTCTGTTGGAAAACTGCAGAGTCCTGAGGGGTCAGTTAAAGCTGCTTAATGAGAATTTAAATCGGACACAATTTGATTTAATTTAAAGCTGCTGTTAGTTTCTGCAGTGTCAGTGCAAAGTAATGTAGTGGAGAGCCGGGATGATTGAAACACTTTTTAGATAAACTTCATTTTAAAAGATTAGGTTACAGAGAGAAACAATTTTTTTGTTGTGATCAACAACTCACGTGTGTTCTGTCTATACCAGGTGATATTTTGTACAAACAGCTTGAAAACATCTTCTGAATAACTCTCTGAAAGTGTGACGTCTCCAACCTATTTTTTGCGGTTCTGTACATGTTGATATAGTTTGGCATATCAAATTTGTGTGGGCTGGAGAGAATTGTTGTGTTACTTTTGTCCCATGTTTCATTCGTCCTGGCTCTCCCCTACAACTCATTAACTGTATTTCAGATAAGATCTATATAGTCAAAAGTGTGCTAAAGCATATTTGCCTTGAACTAATGAACCCAGCAATACAATGTCCTTCTCCACCTCATGGGTTTGGGCTTCATCTCATTATACAACCCTGTTGTAAAATAACAATGAACCTTGTGACTTTAAGCCAAAATGTAATGTGACCACACGGTGGTGCTGCTGGATTCAGATCCACACCAAACTCACTTATTTGATTAGGCTACTTATGAATTTTTGAAACCTGAGTTTTAGAGATATTCTACCAAGTAACATGCAGACAAACAATTGGACCACAAAATAACTAAACTAATGCTGTGTCAAGAGGATTTTAAGATCGCTGAAACTTGAAAGATTTTGATAAGAACTGTTAATCACCCCAAAAAACTTTCAGAAATTGTATTTAAATTTGTGGGTTTAGCAGACAGAGGAAGGTTGTTATATAGCCACTTATAATGTGTTTGAGAGTTCATGTGATACTTTAGTCCACACGTCACTGCTGTAAGGTGTATAAATAAAAAGAAACTCACTCTCTGTCAGCGGGATGGAGATGATCACACCGTTTCCGGTTCCTACCCAGAGACGATTTCCACCAATCAGAAGTGCTGTGATTCGCACAAAAGAGAAGCCTAGCTTGCCAGTTCCTGTGAATTACAACCAGAGTAAGCAGAGAACAACTTGACACTGCTGCATGTCAGTGAGAAATGAGAATATAATGAGCTACAAATAGCAGCATCTGTCACATGTTGCAGTAAAAGGTAGCCGAAGTGGGTGTTTCTGTAACTATGATCATTTTTAAGTCCCAGCGGTGACATTTTGGATTGTTAAATTTGTCATGTGATGCTTGATTAATATATGCATATTGTTTTTACACATCTTGACATAAAACATAATCACAAAATAATATGATTTAATAACATTTATGAAGCATTTTATGGGTCCAAACACCACTTTTCTTCATGTCCCACAACTGTGGTCTTAATGTTGAGATACGCAAAACAAGATAATTCAAAAAATATGATATTATTTCAAATGAAACTGTTAGATATAAATGTTCATCTACAACAAGTTGAAAATAATTTTTTTTTGTTTATTGATAATTTACATAATTTTTGCATCTAAAATCACCTGTCCCATACATCTGAGTCCTTATCGCAACACTGAACAAAGGCCATAGTAAAGGTTTTTTTTCAAAGCAAAACAAATCTAGTTTCTAGGGAAACAGAAGTTAGTAAGTGAGTTAGTAAGCACCTGGATGACAGGTGGGGCCACCCATACTAGGTGACCCTCAAGATCAAGAAAAACAATGTAAAGATAATCTTCTCTTCTGAAGTATTTATTGTGTGTCCTTAACATACAGCTTAGTAATTGTGTATTTTGAACTACATTAAAAAAGAAATTAATATTACTGTTGAATTCATGTATATTAGATAATAAGAGTCAAAGCTACTGTAGCAGACATTGCTAACTGCCATTTATTTGCAATATTAATAAAAATTCATTACCGCAACATGTCTTTACCGCAGCAGCTTTACGTGTCACGGTAAAGACCTTGTGTTGCAGTAGATACAAATTCAAGGCAAATTATTAAAATACAAATTATTAAGGCGATTATATACGTAACACAAACATGTCATTTTTGCAACTATAGATGAGACCAAGTTTTAGCTGTAAAAAGTATACATTTTACACACATTTGTTGTGGTTATTCTGGATGATATTGAGGTCACTGCTTTAGGGCCCCAGCCTACCATGACCATACCTGTAGTAGAGCAAGAACCACTGATAGTTCACATGACACGAGGGAGGGGAAAATACAATTCCAGAGAACTTTAATCTTTTCCTCACAGTGGGGGAGGGGACTAAGTTTTCTGTGAGAACGCTAATAGTTCACAACATAGGGGATGAGCAAACATAACAACGCTTGCAAAGCAAACTTCTTAACCATTTCTCTTGGACCTCTAAGCAAAGGTTTTTTTTGATGCTCTTTTGATGAGGATGAGACCCATAGTGTTGACCCTCCTGTAGTTTTTCAACCACCAGCACGTTTCTTCCAAAAATGAAAAGTTATGAGATGACAAGCTTAGATAGGTGGCGTGTGTGTGTGGGTATGGAGACCTACTTGTATGCCTACATTGGGATGCTCATTTTAGCAGGAGTGTACAAGTCAAAATGCAAAGCAAGGTGCACTCACACTCTCTGGTGGGCTGTAGGAAAAATATGCAGTTCATATTCAGTTAAATTCATTTTCTAGAGGTCAAATTGACCCCAAAGATAAAATATTTTCATAAATATGAATATAACAGGAGGTAACATTTACCATTAAAATTGTGTCCTTACTGACACAACATGTCATTACCGTATTATTGCTTTATTTGAATTATTATGATTTTATTAGCAAAAACACTTCAAAATCACTTAAGTAGAGATGATTAATACATTAGAATTGCAGTAATTTAATAATTACATTTTTTATTTGAATTAAAGGAAAATCTAGAAAATAAATGTTGCTGTAATGTAAGAAATATTTTGTAAGAAAAAGTGATGAAAACCATAAAAAATAAACATGTTCCAGATTAAAATCTTAATGACACAATACATTTTTGTCTACGTGTTTATATGTATTACAGACTCAGAAGTTTAAATTAAAATTCATACAAGTGGAATTTTCTTTTATTTGGGAGGTCAAAAGTGACCGTAGTTGCAGAAACAAGCTGCGGCTGACCTCGCCTCTGAGGATGACATTCTCTCTAAAACAAGCCAAAATACTCTCACCCAGCATCTTGCTGACGTATGGCTCAATGTCCACATCCTGGAGGTGCTGGTGCGTATGCGCGTGGTAGAGGCGCAAGGTCGAGTCTAGCCGAATCGACACCCACACACCGTCGCCGATCCACGCTAGCTGCCGCACCTGACTCTCCCTGCGAGGGTGGGCGTCGAAGGACTTCTACAGAGCGGTAAAAGAATCAGGGGTAGAGAAAATCAAGTGATTATTGCAGTTTTGTTGCTGCCCCATAAAAGGCAAAAGCTGATGTGACAGCGAGTTCATAACATACCTCGATCTGCATGCTCTTGGGCTGGATGACGTGGACCTTGTTCTTGTAGCCGCACCAAACCTTATCATGGACCACAGCCATGCAGCGGATAGAGTGATGAGGCCGACCGAGGTCCATTAGGTGGTAGTTGGACAAATCCCACTGGCCATCTGTTGACAAACCAACACAAAAGTTACAAAAAATTAATTAACACTTGACAACAGTTCCTACACTTCCACACAAGACACACTAAAACCATGAACTCACAACTTAGTGTTTTATCATCAGTGAAGCTGTGATACAAGATTTTAAAAAACGTCTATCTATTTTAATCAGTTTAAATGGGTGCAAACTGGACACATTGCTGTTTTCTGTGAAAGCCTTGTGAATTCAGTATTGGAAATTTCAGCCTGAATTGTGGGAATGCTAGTTCTTAAAAAATATATTTAAAATCCCAAATACCCTCTGATCTATGGAATATGGCGAGGGTCCCATCGGCGAGTGCAACCAACACACGACCTTTCACATGCCTGCAATTAGGGAGGAGACAGAGACTGCTGAAAAAACTTCTGATTCTAAAGTCCCAACTAGAAAACATTTGCCTACGATGTAGACATAGTTTAAGTGAGTGAGTTTAACTGCCACCACCACTTACACCAGACTGAGCACAGAGTCTTTGAGTTTGATGGAGTGGAGGCACTTCTTCCAGTTTCCCACTGCTGAATGGACGTAGAGCCTTGAGGGAGAACAGAGGCAAGATACTCCAGAGCAAAACCAAGAAGAGTTCAAAAGAAGCATGTCATGATATTTATTATATATGTGTGTGTGTCTTGGATGGAAGAGTCAAGCACTCTGTTGTGGTGAATGTTCCTATCCAGCATTCTTACAAAGTAAAGAGGTAACAATAAAAATATAAGCTTATGTGTTAAGTTAAATAAATAACTATAGTACATGTTTTTAGATACCATCAGCAGAAGAGTAGTTCTGCTGAGCGACTTACCAGCCGTTCTGGGCCCCAAGCCACATAGTAGGGGCCACGCTAGTGTAGCTCTTTGCTTCCTCACCTCCATCCTCTGACTCTGGAGGATGACAAGCTTCATCTTTGGACTGACCCCCGTTCCTGTGCGGACACACGACATACACATAGTTGTGTAGATCTTTTCATTGTGTATTCATTCACATTCCCCATGATTATCTTTATATGGACAGACTTTGAGCTCCTACCTGTCAGAGGTGTCTGCTGAACGAGGATGGGGATCGGTGAAGACGTGCTCAGTAAATGGTCCTGGAGGTCCCAGTTCTGTGTGGCCGGCTGTTGACTCGGGAACCTCAGTGGCCTCGGTGGCCTCCTCAGCCGACTGGGCGGGGTGAATCTTCCCATTCATGGGAGGAGCAGTGGGGGCTAAAGCACAACAAAGCAGTTAAAATAAACAGACAAAGAGGTGCGATGGACACCTTACTATGATCATAAAAAGATGCTGGACCATTTAAGATGTTCCCACCTTGTCCTTTGTCCATTATTGGAGTGTCAGTGCGTGAGGAGCAGTTGCTACGGGCAACGCTGCAGTTGGTGGCGCAGCCAACAAGAGTGATACCAGCCAACATGCCCTCAACGCTGCCAGTGTCCTCGCCTCCACCAGCTCCACCGTCACCTGGATCCAACACGATCTCTCCCGCTGGATAGTCGCTCTCACTGGCAGCTGCAAACACACACACACACACACACACACATTAATACATGTAAACACACTGCAGCTGTACAAAAAGTACATTCCCTTCAACATACCAGATGTATAACAATGCAACTATAGAGGTTTAACAAGCACTTGAGTCTCACCCGGCACACTGGAGATGCAGAGCACGTGGGCATTGCAGACGTTGAACTGGTCGACCAGTGAGCCCGGCTGGTTGGCATCGATGATGACCACCTTGCTGGCAGTGTGGGTGCTGGTGAGGATCCACACCCGACTGCTCATAGTGTCTGTTTCCTGGAGCTCCTTCGACTGGGTGAGCAGAGGAGGGAGAGACAAGACGTCAGGGTTTTAACACGGTCACGACTAACTGATAAAGGACAGACATGGTTCATGTGCTCTTCCACGCCTATGATCGATTTCTAGCTGCTGTGAATGCATGTTTTAAACTACGCTCTTGTAGTAATATAACCAACAAATGTCCTGAAATTGATTTTTTTTTACACTCGGCCTACCTTCCTCTTCTCTGGGGAGCTGTGGCTGCTTTTCTTGCCAGCTCCATCCTCCTCAGCGTGCAGGGGGTCGCTGCTGCCTGACGGTGCTTTTGCTGGTACTGACTCCTGGCTGCTGGCCCTCCAACCTGTCAGGTCCACCCCAGCTGCACACCACAACTACAAGCACGTGCACGCACATACGCATGATTTAAAAAATAAGCACATGTGAGTGACTTAAATGGCGATGCCCTTTTTAAAACTATGTTAGTGAAGCCTCATTGAGATGTTGCCTTCCCCCCCTAGACTCATTAGCTGGGTTCCCTGCCACAACATCCTCTGGCCTTGTGTTCCACCCTATTTAGGACACATTTATGCTTAATTTTTGGCCTAAAATCAGCCCGACTGACTCTCTGGTTGCCACAACTTTCGACCTAAGTGTGCCTTTAGTTAGCTTAATTACTGCCTAAGACTCATCCAATGCTGCTGAGGAGTGGCTCATTTGGCTTAAAATCTTAAAATTAAATATTCATGATATTTATCTTCAAAACAATTATTTTAAGTTGTTATTAAGAGTTTAACTGTCTTTCCCTGAAATCCTCACCTTCCTGTTTGGGTCCTTCTCAACAAGAGGACGACAGTACACAGGGACGGGCACATTCTTCATTCGGTTGTCCTCTTTCTCATTAGTGGTCTAAAAGCAGAGGTGAGAAGAGGTCAGGAGACAAGCAATGAAGTGAATTAATGTCTGGTTCCATCAAAACATCTCCACTGTTACTGGCCACTAATTAAAAACAAGAACATTCAGTGTGTGTATGTAATGTAAACAGTTAAACGTATGCCATTACTTACTAACTTAAATGTGTGTTTAAAGTGATTTTTCCTTTAAGGAAGAACACTAAGATCAAGCAGGAGTAAGTATGTGATAACGGCATTGATGTGTTAACTCAGGCAGGTAGAGACAGACAGAGGATAAAGGTTAAAAGGTTGCAACAACATTGGCAAAGGGAGAGAAAATTAGATTGACTCAACTCCACTAAGACCGGAGTTTATCAGAGAGATGCAGTCATAAGGCATGTTTGTGTACCGTATGTGCAACGTAACATTTCTTCTTTCGTCATATCATGCCTGAAAATGAACAATTTCTCTTTATTGCATTATCTTTATGCATTTCCAGAATTACATTTCATGGCAGGTTATATTTAGATCAACCAGTGTTGGTCTTTTACTTTCACATGGAGCTGATAGTGCCTCAGTTTGCAAAGTAAAGTTCACGCTGTCTTGATTATGTGGATATCTGTATATAATAACTCTTATTCTTTTGATTCCTACTATATATTGTATTTTTACATTAGTTTTTTATCTAATGTGTATTTTCTTATCTGTTGTGTTGTGTTGAATCTGGTGCTGCCGTAACAAGTGAATTTCTCCAGTGTGGGATCAATAATATCTATCTAAAATCTTCTTACACGTATTGAGTGTTTAGTCTCTTGTTTTTCTGTATTAGGCATCCGCTGCTATCTATGGGTCATGGAAAGTTAAAGGGAGGGGAAGCCCTAAGGGCGCATGCTGGCACTCTGTCGGTCTCACTTGCCTGTTGTCTCTTCAGCGGGCTGTCCTGAACGCTGTCCGTCTGAACACCAGGCTGCGGGAGACCAGAGTTAGAGCCACCTGCCTACCAACACACTCTGCCATCTGGCCTTTGAGCTGCACAGGGTCTCTCACATAGGATACACCATCCTGCTGTCGTATATATACTAAAGCACCAAATGAATGATCTAGCAGGTACAGTCAGAGCAATCTTTATCGTTTAACTGTGTTTGCCTATCACATTCTGTAGACCTGAGAAATTCAGGTTTATAAAGATTTGTACTTGTGACTTAAATGTGTGTTTGCATGTGTAACATCAGTGTCATACAGTGTGTGGGAGATTTGAGTTATTTAAAATTTAAATCTAAAACTATAGATCTGTTCTACACATTTATAAACTTGAATTTCTTATGGCTTTAAAATGGCTTCAAATCTTATCATATTATATGAATACAGTATCTCACAAAAGTGAGTACACCCCTCACATTTTTGTAAATATTTGATTATATCTTTTCATGTGACAAAACTGAAGAAATGACACTTTGCTACAATGTAAAGTAGTGAGTGTACAGTGTAAATTTGCTGTCCCTTCAAAATAAAATATCACAGAGCAATTAATGTCTAAACAGCTGGCAACAAAAGTGAGAACACCTCTAAGTGAAAATGTCTAAATTGGGCCTAATTAGCCATTTTCCCTCCCCGGTGTCATGTGACCCGTTAGAGTTACAAAGTCTCAGGTGTGAATAGGGAGCAGGTGTGTTGCAGGTGGGCTGTAGGGCAGTATTCCAACATGATAACAACCCCAAACACACCTCTAAGACAACCACTGCCTTGCTAAAGAAGCTGAGGGTGAAGGCGATGGACTGGCTAAACATCTCTCCAGACCTAAACCCTATTGAGCATCTGTGGGGCATCCTCATGATGTCGTCATTGAGGAGTGGAAGAGGACTCCAGTGGCAACTTTTGAAGCTCTGGTGAACTCCATGCCCAAGAGGGTTTAGGCAGTGTTGGAAAATAATGGTGGCCACAAAATATTGAGACTTTCGGCCCAATTTGGACATTTTCACTTAGTGGTGTAGTCCCTTTTGTTGCCAGCTGTTTATACATTAATTGCTGATTGCGATGTGTTATTTTGAGGGGACAGCAAATTTACACTGTTATACAAGCTGTACACTCACTACTTTACATTGTAGCAAAGTGTCATTTCTTCAGTGTTGTCACATGAAAAGATATAATCAAATATTTACAAAAATGTGGGGGGTGTACTCACTTTTGTGAGATACTGTATATTAGATAAATCATACAACTTAATTTGAGTCTTCACCTCCCTGGCTGTCAGTAACTTTTGCCAATCAGTAAAACAACTGAGTTTTTTCTAATGCAAAGTGAGTTATTTGTGTATTTTTGTTGTGTATGTGGAGGTCCAGAGGGGTCTCTAACCACGTAAGGTGGTTTGTGTGTGTGTGTGTGTGTGAATACCTGTTTAAAGCGAGACGGCACACTCCAGCCACAGGCCTGCATGATGCCGTCATCACGGCGCATGTGCTCGCGGACCTGTCGGTACTGTTCACGCCGCTGCTCTCGGCGAGCCAACAGTGCAGAGTCGCTGAGGAGAGACGCAACACCGTTACTGGCCAGTCTGGAAGCAACGGGAGGAAAGGAAGGGAAAAGAGAGAAAAGGGCGAAGCGTTAGCAGCCTGGCCAGCCAGCAGCAAGAGATGGAGAGAAGAGATGAGAAGATAAAGCAGCAGCAGTTGTTACCAGCACAAGTTATACTTGTTTTCAAGCCAAGCAGTGTTTTATCACCTGAAAATTATAATTTTAAATATGTTGAGTGTTTTAGTCAGTGCTTGCGTAGTTGTGCTCAGTTTCCTTCATGCATAGCCTTTGTGTCTGTCTGTATGTGATATGTCTGTGGTCTGATGTATTTATGTGTTTCTGTGTTTGTGAGACAAAGGCTAAAAAAGCAAAGACAACTTGAGTCAATATGAGAACAAGCTTACTGATTCAAACTCTGCCATCTAGTCACGCTTTAAATTCAAAACAGGAAGCTATAAGAAATGTTTATTCGTGTTAAATGTCAGGTTCATTATTACCAAAACCGGAACATCTACCACTAAAAGGATATTATCCCTCCAAATCATCTCTTTGATAACAACTGTGCAATAGCCAAAATATGCTTTGCCGTTATAGCCAAAGATCCAGATAAGATAATATTCAGAATATTTCCTTCACTCATTAAGATATTTGAAAACCATTCCTAAATGTTGAACGCTCTAATCTCCAAGCTGCCACAAGCGAGCAAGCAACCAGGTGCCAAAGTGGAAAGCAGATAAAGATGGAGGTTTAGGGTTTAGTGAAGGTATCTAGCAGGTTGCTGCTCACTCTTCGGGGAAGAACTCCAGTGTGCGGTTGGAGGTGGAGATCTGACACATGGTGTGGCTGCGTCGCTGAGAGAAACCGGCCGGTGAGGGAGACTTGTAGTGGATGTTGACGCTGTAGTACGGCCGCTTGACAGGCGGAGGGCTGGACGATGAGCTGAAGAGACGTGCAAAGCTGGCAGATGGAGGGAGAAAGAGAATGAGGCATTTTACTTTTGACAGTTTTGTTTTACCAAATAATTAGTTTGGGGCAATTCTTATTTCCCTTCAGTAAATAAGTTGAATAAAAGCAGAATCTCACAACTGCCAGATGGTGGACTTCTTTTTCTCTTGGATTTGAGGACTCTCCCGTGATGCCCTGAGAAGAAAGAGACGTGTGAGTCAAAGGATATCTCAGGCATTTATGTGCAAACAAAGTCACATTTTTGTGGTGCACTGAAATAACATTTCAAATAAATGTGTGGCTTAATGCAACATTAAATGTCTACAATTTGGAACAAAAGATAGCCTACTTATTCTTTAAGATCATTTACTGTCCTTGTGTTCTACTTTAAAAGCAGCGACTTCCTCTTGTCTACCTGATCATTTCTGTCCACCGGACGGCCTCCTGCAGCTCCATCAGCCTCTCTTTGTACTGATTCCTCTCCATCAACACACGGGCCATCTCCACCCGGGTGAACCGTCGTCGCTGCGTCATTGTCATGTCGCCGTCCTGCATGGGCGATGAAAACTGGGAGAGAGCATGGTGCCATTTTTTTAATAAAACAAGGTCTTCCACATCAACCAAACAACCCAAAATATTTAGTTTCATTAAGCAAAGATTAGAGATGCTGATGAATATGAGCAGTAAAACTTACTTTGTCAGCTTATATGTGGTTTGTTATGCGCTTTTCTACAGTCTGAGATTCTCATTATACTAGTGATAAAGAAAATAACACTGATAACTCCAAAGAAGCATGAACACTGATTCAATGCGCAGGATCAGGTATGTAGACAGGGACACGGGCAGTTTTACTTACATCATCACCTCCTTCATCCTTGGAGTCCCGAGATGCACCAAGAGCCTCTGCTCTTAATCTGCAACCCAAAAGCAAAAACAGCATTACACATCCTTTTTTGAGGCGTGTGAACTTGTGGACATGCAGGGAAGAAGTTGATGCCACTGAGACTGGGAGTCACTGGAGGAGCTTTTAGTAGGAGAAATCTGGGACTTAAGTCTTTGTTGACAATGCTTCTGGAGTTGCTGTGGGCATTAGCACATGTGTTACTAATATCATTAACACTGGATCCATTTTATTCAAGTGCACACTATCAAGACCCTGAAACTGAAGCAGCTAAATGGAATTCAGCAATTCTTGATTTGATTATTAACACCTGTGCTTTTTTCTGCTGACATCTCAAAATGTCTTTCTTAATTTCTGTTCTTCATTCCTAATAATGACGGTCTGAAAAGTCTAAAAGAGATGAAAAGAAAACCAGAATATTCTACACTCTGTCCCTCCCTGTAAGTCCTTTTAATAATAAACCTTAATAAACACTTTAGCCCATTTAAGCTGTGCAAGAACTTGAAATGACAAGCTGTAAGAGATAACTGTTTCATCTGTTGTATTTCTACTAGTTGTACGGTCTCTCTGAAATGTTTCTGATGATGCTCTAGCACAAGAGCCTGAATCTGAAAACATATCTCAAGAAACCGGCATGACATTTGGCATCTTTGTAAGTATTTGAACTCAGTTGGAAGACCCTTTTTATTTATTACCATCCATTTCACTTCTTGCTTAAAATGGTCTAGCTTTGTGGCCCGCAGGTGTATCTAATGCACCTTAACATTTATTAGGTGTTGTAAAAATGTTGTTGTGCCTCTAGAAAGGTGTCCTGGTGAGTTTTACAATTTCCACCGTAGCACATGAAGTTGGTCCTATGTCGGCTTTAACCGCAGGTAAAAGGCATCGTCTTCCAATACAAGCAACCTCCTCCATAAACACACATAAGCTGCCACAATATGAAATCTATTGCTCACATACACAGACTGTTTTTTTAAGAGTTTAAGAGTTTGAACTGCAGGCAAACATGGCTGATTAACAAAAAAACTGATTTGAAAATGAGTTGAAAAGCACATTTACTGAAGTAAGGAACATTTTGATGGTGTGCTCCTTTATGATTTATTCTTCTTTGAAGAAGGGTTCCACAGTTAAGGAGTCCACCCAGCAGGACACAGAGTTCCTCCTGTCACTGACCCAACTAAGATTACTGAACGATCAATACAGGATATCACATGGAGCGTGAAGTGGCCAAGATGCTGTCTACAACACAGAAAAACTAAGATCTGTATTCAGACATTTTGTCCTCTGATTCTTTGGACCTGTCACCACTGGCAGTTTTTCAACACTATCATGTTACTCTTCTTCTGTGTCTGTTGCCAGGATGCATTCACTCCGCCATGGAGGGTCACTTAGATTTGGATTACAGCAACACTGAAAGTCATTATTTTGAGTCATAAAAGTTATTGTTATCTAACTGCTGCACTGTTTATTAAACTTGCATTTGACCTGGTATTATTGTTACCTGTAGCACCCCCAAATGTATTTCTAATTAAATTACCAATTTAAATGAGCATAGTGTTTTCTTCCTGAACTCATCGTGTTATTATTTTCACCTCTTAAGTTCTTCTTCCAGCTCCTTGACTCTGGCGTCCACCTTGTTCTTGGACTGCCTCACAGCCTCCAGCTCCTCCCTCAGCACCTCCTGCTCCCCTGAAAGCTCGTCCACTTTGGCTATAAGGTCATTTTTCACAATGTTGAGAGCATTTCTGTCAAGCAAAGAGCACAAAGTAAGAAAGACATCAAAACCCTTCCAGGAAACTACAAGTTGGGCTTTCACGCACACACGCACGCACGCACGCACGCACGCACGCACGCACGCACGCACACACGCACACACTAAACTAAGAACATGTTGTATGGGTGAGAAAACAAGGAAGATGGCAGGCAGACCTTCTGAATCCAGAAGAGGTGCAGATCATGAACCAATCAGAGGAATGTCACACTCATTTAAACACACTTTTAGAGCACAAATAAATATTTTATTTTTTATAAAATGAGGATGAAGATTAAGACCAACACAGCTGCACACTTTAATCTTCTCTGTGTCTCTTACTTGGTCTCTAGGAGCTGTTTGTTCTCTGTCAGCAGGTTCTCCACCTCCTTGCCCATCCCTGAAACAGTCACATTCACACCTCTGTTACTCACCACACACAATGCACATCGTCCATTAATCAATAAACCCTTTTTTCGATAAGCAAAGTGCATTTCCCAGAAATTCTGTGCCAACGCTGCTTTTCAGATCAGCCAAAGGAATTGCCTTTTGTGGAGGATTTGCATAATTTGTTCCACAACTTGAAAAAGCTTAAAATTGAATTTAAATGAAAATGAATGGACTGATTATTGATTTAGGGGCTCATGTAAACGAGGAAGCTAAATAGGGTTGAAAAGGAAGGTTTGTTGTTAAATAATCTGAAGAAAACACTAACTGACTTAAGTTAAGATCATCAGCTGGGAGGAGTCTTGGAGCATCTTTAACTGCTACAGCATCACCAGGCAACATTATAACTTTTAGTGTGCTGCCAGCTGGTGAGAACATATTGGCACAGTACACCCATCAAAATTCTTGATCAAAATAGGCCTATAACATGTCATTTCATCCAAACTTTATCCATGAGTGAACACATATTCGGAATTCAGGGTTGATCCCTTAACCACAACAATGATAACGTCATGCTCAACCTATTCATCTTGTTATCAAATCTTTGTTATTGCCAGACATTGAAAAGGACGTGCAAGCAGCAAGCACTGTGCAACATAAGCTAAAAACACAAACTTTAAGCAGAAATTTCAACACAGAGAAAAATCTGGACATGAGAACATGTCAAAAACAAAGAAACACAAGAAAAACAAAAAGCCAAGAGGTTATTATATACCAGGTGTCAATTACACAAGACTGGTGACAGTTTGTCTACAGAGAAAATGATCCTTGGTGGACACTGGATTAGAAAATTCTGCAGTCAGATCACATACTGCAAAGTGCAAATTGAAAAATTAAGAAAAAAATTAACATCTTTCTGGTTTCTGTGTCTTCTTACAGCTGCTAAGACCGGCAATTTTAACTGCAACGCTCGATTGCCATCTATTCCCTAAAATCAATCTCTTAATGTAAATAGTCATATCTTGGACTTTGAAGGTGGTGAGAAGGACAGCTGGAAGATTTATTTTTTGATGAAACACCATCTTACTGGGAGGAAAAAACACTTTATGGAAGCCAACTGAGTTTGTCTCCTGTTGAACTGGTGTTCAACACACAGCCTGTTTACCTCTCAAGACTTGCACTTTCACTATTTTGTTCTTGATTCAGAGTTCTGCACAGCCTCTCTACCATTCCATTATTCTCCGGTAGTGTTTTCTTTCCAAACAAAGGTGTCTTTATATTTTAATGTTCTATAAATAGGGAGTTCTTTATTGAAAAAATATATAAAAACTTAGCTATGTGAGATGCAAAAGGTGGCACAAAAATGTAAATATAAAGCCACACATAAAATGGACACAAAGCAGGAACCAGAAGGATGTAAAAGCTGGAGGCCAGGGAATGACATAACAAGCAAATGTGACCATGAGCGTAGGCAAGGTGTGCCTTACCGAAGAAATCATCACGAACTGGAGGCAAAAGAAGAAGACGGGAGAAGGAGAAAGAGGAAAGGCCACAGATCAGAGAAGAAAGAGAAGGGCAGGAAGGGAAGAGAGGAGAAAAAGGATGCTGATAAGCATTTTTGAATTTGGACGAGCAGGAGGGATAAAACCTAAGCTAAAAACAAAAGCTGCCATCTGGCCCTGAAACACTGAAACAGCGTCAAGGAGAGAGAATGATTTTTTAAATTTAATTAATTTCCTTAAAGAATAAAAATACTGCATGTGCATGGATATTGGGCATCTACTGTATCATAAAAATGTCCAGATATCAAAGCAATCAATGAATATTTATATATTACTAATTAAAACTATAGTAATGCACCCTTTTCTGATTTGTATACACAGAGATTAACATCTACTCTTAGCTGTGGAGTTTGGAGAGCAGAGAGGAGTCGAGAGAGTAAGATACCAACCAATGCATGCTCAGATACACACCTGAGAACTCGCCTATGGGTGTCACCAGCAGAAGCACATAAAAGGGGAAAAAAGGAAACGGATGAGAGGTTAACAGATGGACAAGATGATGGGTCCCCTTCTGTTTCTTCTATAGAAAAATCAGAGACAACAAATCTAAACCCAAAATAACTCAGTTGAGGTAACAGAAATTAAGGTCCACCAGAAGTGTATTGGCCAAAACAAGATTGACAATTAACATCTAAGATAAATAATAATCTGACTCTTAACTCTAACTGACTCTAACTTTTAAAGGTCTATTTACACTCACAACCTTTGAACTGAGCTGAACCAAACATGCCCTTGCCTCATAAGACAAGAGGGAAAAAACATATACAAAGTATAAAGACAAAGAAATAATAAAAGTAACACTGCATGAATGGGCAGCTGGGGTTGGGGGTGCAGCCAGTGAGGGATTGTATGGTTTTTCAGGAAGTGACGCAGGGATGAGCTGCTGGCATGGAGTGTATTCCAGCCTCAGCCATGCAAGGTAAAAAAAAGTCAGAGTCGGCGCAGTGGCACATTCACACAGCCTCACATGGAGCTCCTGCCCTGCAGTATCGCAAAGCAAAAACAAATGCTGGCTTTGTGCAACGCGCACATGCGTCCGCCCTTACTTCCCTTTGGATCTACACTTAATCTGATATTACGTTTTATTAGTAATATCACACATTGGCAGTTTTAGTAGTAGTCTCAAGCTTCACTTTCACCGGCTCAAGGTGAGCAATGATCACCTCAGGAGGCAGCTTCACTTTTCAGGCATTTTCCTTTGAAGTGAAATGCTGACCACTGACCAAAAGAGAACGATATCTCTGACCAGCAAAGTGATTTCGTGTCATTTGCTTCACCTTTACTGCCAAGCTTTAGGGCTTTAAAATAAGCAATTTAACCTACGAACCTACGACTGCAGCAAAGGTTATGGCAGCCAAAGTCCTGTTCATACCTAGCAGCTCGGCGCCTGCATCAACATCTCCAATGATGTCCGACTTGGCGTCTTTGATCTCATGGTAGAGAGAGTCGGTGTTGATGCCGAAGGCCTCGTTCACTATGCCCTGGGAGGGGCTGAAACACACAATGGATTTCATTAGACAATTGAAGTGAAAGAAACAATAAAATCTTACTTCTGATCACTTGTACTACCTTAAAGTCCTAACCGTACTTTCACCAGGTAAAGAACACCAAAATCATAAATATTTAAACACAGCTAGGGGATAAACCCACCAATGAACAGGTGCAACCAGTAGCTATTAGTATACAAATTAAGGTCAATGAGCATTTGGTCATTTCAAAATGTAACTTGAAACGTTCATGGACGTAAAAACTACATATCTGAGCCTGCAAATATGGACACAACAAACCCCTAACATAATTTCAATAGAGAACTAGCTGACGCTAACCTGCACTGCTGTTTTGAAACAAGTTGAATAGTACAAAGGTTTGAAATATGTGCAATGTTTAAAGGAATTTTGAAAGGCTTGCGCTAAAATGAATTGCTGATTTGAACAAATTTGAATAGTACTGTGATTTGAACTGTGATACACCTGCAGGCATGCTCAGCTGGGAGAACTTGTCCTGCAGCAGAGCTGGAATAATGTTATTGAAGGCAGAGTTGTTGAAGTACAAATGCAATAACAAGCTGGAAGCTACTGTATATTGTTACACTGTCAAACCTGCTAAAAGGTAAATCATTCAAGGTTTGAAAGAATTTATAGCTGAAAGATTTGAAAATTTAAATTAATGTAAGAAAGTCTTTGAAGATATGACTTAAAAAACTTTTCCAAGGAGTATGAAGACGTGGAAAAGGTTGAATTGGTCTAATAAGTATGAATGAGGTGTAAAAGTTGAATACTGCCTATTATGTATTAAAACTTTTGAGAATTGTAAGGTTCAAGAAGGCTCAAGAAGTTGGGTGTCACATCCTGCAGTGAAAGGTCCTGTGTGTTTGTGTTTTTATTTTTAAACATTAGGTCCATCCCTGCTTTGGTATTCACATCTTGACACCATAGAGGGATTTTATCTTGGAAAATCAGCCTCATCCTGAATTCACTGTTAAGATGCTTTAACTGTCTGGGGCTTTAATTTGCTAGAAATTGGGACTATAATAGGGCTTTTATTTTGTAATTTGTGTGTGTGTGCACATGTGTTTGTGTGCGCTTGTGTCTCTGTGTGTCTGTTTGTGTCTCTCTGTGTGTGTTAGTAGTAGTACCAGGTAGTAGTAGTAGTAATGAGTGCAGTAGTAGTGGTTGTAGTAGCAGAAGCAGTACTCTGGATGCAGTACAGTGAATTTCATTCAAAAAATAGCTTAAGGTCTGTCCACCAATCAGAACACAGGACCAAGTGTGTGTGTGTGTGTGTGTGTGTGTGTGTGTGTGTGTGTGTGTGTGAGAGAAAGAGAGTGAGAGAATGTGTGTGCGTGTGTATCTGACTTTGATCTTTCTCTGCTTATTAACATCACCTGGGTAACCAGCTATCCTATACAGATAGATGGGAAAATTTCTAAATCTTTGCCTCAAACAAACCTCCCTAGAGACTAAACTATAGGTCACATCGGCGAAACGACTTGACCGGCAGCAGCAGAAGGCATTTCTGAACAATTTGATATATTTTTGTGTGGATAAAGTTGAAAAAAAGGTCCACTTCGGCGAGTTGAAAAACTGGTACGTTCTGCTCTGGTCAAGAAATTTTGACGAGAATTTATATTGGCTCCTAGTGGAGGAGTTTGTGTCACTCTTGTCCTTTGGAAGGGCACAGAGACAAATCTATAAGTCCGAGGGATTTATGTGAGGAACCACAACAAAAATACCTACATTTCTAGTAGTAAATGATGCCTGAAGAGTTAAAATTGTGGTCAGGGCAGCGAGTTAAACAGACATTTTTAAGATAAGATTTTCAGCTGCCTGCCCTCTAGCGATAATGTCACCTTCTCTAACTCCCAACATTCCGTCCCATAGGCACTCATTATAAACTCAGAAAAGAGGCTGAAATGACATGAAACTTGAATTGAGATTGTGGAAAAACTATAAAAGGTGTGGAAAAGTTGAATTAACTGGAAAGAGTCCAAAAGTTTGTGAACATTTTAAAGGTGGAATGGCGTTTCTACGGGAATGTATGAATTAGTGGGAAGAGGTTGAAGATCAGTGAGTTTGAATGATTTTCTCATTGAGTTTCACTATAACAAAGTTTCAAATAAAGTTTGCTTGAAGAGTTTTAATAGGATTTGAAAGTTGAATAATACGAAGTAAGAAGGAAAGATATGGAATCTTTTCCATTTTGAATGGAATTTCTAGCTGAAAGTATGAATGAGCAGTGAACAGTTGAAAATGGGGATATTTTGATCATTCTGTCCATTCACTTAAATTGGGACAAAATGCCTGGAAAACCTTGAATACCTTGAAAAGTATGAAGGTTATCAAAATTCTGAATAATAGCAATAGATTCCTAATTGAGATGAATATTTTAAGCTTTGAATGACCTTTCTACGTTGAAAACTGTGGAACTAGTTAGGTTGCAAAAAAAACGAAGTTATTTTCGCACCATAGTAAAATGAAGGGGAAACCAATTTCTGCCTTCTTGGGTTGGACTTCCTGGAAGGCAGCAACTGCCTTAAAAGTAACGTGACGAGTGTGTGTGTGTGTGTGTGTGTGTTGAGTGATTAGTACGGAGTTAAATGTATTTGCAGCAAAATGTTACAGGTTTTTCACTGCACATTGTAAACTTGAGGTGTGCATGTAGTGCAGCCACAGTGTATTTGTACCTGTTTCCTCCTCCGTACACACGGGGATCCACACACATGTCCAGCTCAGGGGTAGAATCGATGATCTCCTGAAACTCGGACCACTCATCGCTGCTTCCCATACCTGGACAAACATGATGGAGACACAAGAGTTAACATTTCAGCTGCAACTTCAGAAGACCATAAACATTTTGATGATATTCTTTGTTGCACTTTGCATCACTCCAAAATCTGGGAGGGAACAAACGTTGAGGTTCGTTATCTCAGATGCTACAGGTTTAAACTGGGTGACATCCTCTTACCGATGCTGACGTTCCTGGTTTCCTGGGAAACCTGCACCTCCATATTTCGGCTGAGCCGCTTCGCACTTTTCCTGCAGTTCCCGGCCCGCATCGCATCAAACTCAGAGTGCGGGAGAAAGCCCTCGTTAATGGGGGTGACAGTGGCGGAGGGGACGGAGGAGGTGGGGGTGTTGGACTTGCTTCCTGTGCTGCTGGGTGTGGCCGCCACTGAGTCAGACTCTGATCCATCCTCCTTAATGTATGGTATGAGACGACATGGGAGCAAGAGACAAACAGGACTATATGAGCACTATATAGGGAATGCATGCTCAGATACTCTTTACCTGCACAATTAGTTTTTGGGTATTTTTGGAAAGGATTTGATCATAGATCTGCATTTGCATTCCTAATGTTAAGGTTGTGAAGTCAAATTGGTGTAATGTCAAAAAATGTTTAACGTTCAATGACTTCTTGATGTATGAAACCCATAAATAGAGATAACTTAGATGATTTTTGTGTAAATATTTTCTTTTTTGAATTGTTTAGGGGGGGTTAAAAGATCAAGTAGATAACATATATATTTAATTTGATGACTATTAACTGATTTGAGTCCAGAATTTATTCTCAGCCAAAGACTTGTCAGTTTCGAATGTTACAGGTTGTCCAGCATAAAGTCGCTGTCACAGTCATATTAAAGCAACATTATGTTTTTTGCAATTAGGCGTGTAATTCACCTCTGTTGTAAATAAGTACAGCTGTACTTGTGCATTTGTTATGATTACATTACTTATATGTCAAAAACTAGCAAGTCGACAACTTTGCTAACTTAGCTTCTTCTTATAGCTAGCTTGCTGAAGAGTCTTGTTTGATGTGGTGTCGTTAAAGCATTACGCCGTTCTCGTGATAGATTTCCTGCCCTGGGATTCCAGTGCTACATAGTGCAATACCAGGTGCTCTGAGCTGGAGTCACTGTACCATCAAAATGATTTTGAAGCTTGTTATTTTAAGATCTAATTACTACATAATGTTGCTTTAAATACAACTAATCAAAACTTAAAGTAAGTGTATCCAACAACTAAAATGTGCTCTTTAACTAGTACATATGCTTTCAGGATGTGTCCATAGCTATATAACAGGAGGAGCCACAACAAGAAAGCAACACTGTCCTCTTTTTTCTACAGATAAAGCTTAAACTAAAGCATGAGGACGCATGGTAGAAGCCCCATGATCACACAGTAACATAATCACAGTTATAAAGAAAGCTCCATGGAAAAATAAACATGGACCCCTGCTTGCTTGAGTCAACATATCTACCTAACAAATCTCACTTTAAAAGGTAGATTTCCAAGTGATGTGAATAAAATAGTTTCCTCAAAAGTGACACAAGCAGGCGTGGGTGGGGAGGTGGTCCGTGTGGGTGTGGCTAGCAGGAAGGGGCAGCAGTAAGGCTGGCCCCTCCCCACTGCCACTCAGGTTGTGGTTGTGGTCGTGGAGGAAGACAAGGCCGTTTTCTGTCCCACCTGATAGGCAGAGCAGAAGGTAGACTGGCCGAGCTCGCTGACCTGCCAGATGTCTTTCCCGGGCATCATCCTAGCCCCCCCGAGACCCCCACGTACCATGCCTTCACCGCTGGGATACAGGCTCAATGACGGCGGGCGCTCTGCTTTGCTGCAGGCAGAAGAGACACAGAGAGATGTGGAGACGAACGTGAGACTAAGGATTACTCATTTATTATATTTTCACACTTTTCTTCTCCAGGGCTGCAGCCTATCCTGGCATGCATTAGATACAAGGTGCAACATTTTCCAAAATATTGAAACACAGTTTAACATTTTGAGAAACAAGTTTAATCTCTCTTTTGCTGAGAGTTAGATGAAAAGATTTAATATCTGTACAGTAAATATGAAGCTACAACCAGCAGCCAGTTAGCTTATCATAGCATAATGTCTAAAACCCTCTGTGACCCAACAAATTGTCATTTTTATACTTAGATTTATGGACAGATTTTAAAAATATATACATACAGATATAATGTGTTAATTGGTGAGCTTTAAAGTGCTGGTAGCTAAATTTTGTTACCTTCAGACAGAGCCAGGCAAGCTGTCTCCCACTGTTTCCAGTCTTCATGCTAAGTTAAGCTAACTGGCTGCTGGCTGTAGCTTCATGTTTACTGAGCAGACATGTGCTATAAATCTTCCCGTCTAACACTCAGCTAGAATTTCGGCAAGTCTAGTTAAACTTCGAGTTTTTGGAGAAAACCTGAGCACCCTGAAGAAACACACACATACATGAGGATATCCACATATGAAAAGCAATTGCTGCATCCTGCTTTATTACAAATATGGAATATGGAAATAGAGCAAGACAGGGATAAGAGATTCTAGGGGAAAGGCAAAACGGCTGATTTACAGGCCCGGCAGCGGGAAGCGACACGGGCTCTGAGGGCATGCAGCCCAGTCCACCAGGCCAAACACATTTGCCTCAAGAGCTTTTACTAGGGATACAGATGCAAGTCCTTCAAACAGACACATTATATAGAATACCACAACTGTAGGATCGAATTTAAGTTCAAAGATATTCCTACAAATACACCGTACAGGAATTAGTTTCTTATATGGCTGATTAAATACCTTTTTTATGTTGTATGATAAATCCACATCTACTTACATCTGCTACTCTACAAAACAATAGTGATTCACAGCTATACTTGCTCCTGTTAAAATAACATCTGAGTGAGTACAAGAACTGCAGAAGATTTCTTCTTTGCTTAATATTAATACATAGCCTATCTATATAACTGCTTCCTCTTTGCATTATTTTATTGTTTTACTTTTGAAAGAGAGATTGAGAAGGCAAGCAGAGCAGGCAGACAGACACGCTGACTGGCAATGCATGAGGGAGACAAAGGAGAAGGTAGATGGAGGAAACTGGAATATATGGATTGCATTGCTTCACATGACCCCTGAACCATTCCTTATGTCATTATTTGTTATTAGAATGCAACATCGCTGATGCACTTACGATAATAAATTGTTGTCACAAGCATCAATAACTAAAAGCTAACGCATACAGGAATACGTCTGTATAAAGGGAGTTGAGGCACGACAAAAATATGGGGAGGGGCATCAGCAATTCTTAAGTCACATGTCAAGTCAAAGCAGGCTGGTTCAGACAGTGGAGCTGAGGGGAGAGGTGTGAGGGCAGTTGTGGGACCATGTTGGATTTACCTTTTCCTCCATGTGTGGCGTTGACTGTGCAAACAACAGCACAGAGAGCAAGCCAGCAAGACAGACAGACAGACAGACACTGATTAGAGAAAGACAGGAGACAGGAACATGCCATGACACATGAAAACACACACACACACACACACACACATACACAATTCTGCACAAGATTATTCTTATTCTTATTAGAAGTAAAAAGCCTAATCAATGTTTATAATGCCACCATCGTGACAACTTTCCTAAGAAAAACACTAACCATCTCAAGCAAACTCGGGCCTAATTCAGTGCTCAATTTTTAACAGTAGATGAAGATTTGTAGGATTAGGATGCCTTTGAATAGACACTGTAGCTGAATTTTGATCTTTAAGATACTGCGTGTATAGTGAACATGTTAACTAATCTGCGGTTCAGCTACAGAAGCTGCACTAGATGCCCCACTCCGCGTCTTGCTTCATGCTCATATAAATTTAGTGTTCATGGGTTGGAACACTGCAAGCTGGGCAATAAACTCCAAACTTTCTATTATTTTCAAATTACTTCCCAAAAGGCTAATAATAGCCGTCAGGTTTCTTTGTACATTTCCTCTCTTCTCTGTCAGTGGGAAGTACCAGCTGTTCATAATGGCTCCTGACAAACGCCAGCATCAACACAAAGAGCATGTTGACACATGAAAAGCCCAATACATTCAGTACAAAACATGAAACATCAGCAACAAGACGATGAGTGAATGATACAACTCAAATCCACAAAGATATGTGCGCGTGACCTTTACACAGACACACACCAATGCATGCTTAAAACCACTCACGTTCGTCCACAGCCGGGGCCATCTGATTGGCTGTTGCTCCCTGCCTGCTGCATTTTGGACCGCTCTATGTGCTCGACGTACGTCTGAATCATCTGTGATCCACGAGATGTGAGAAAAGAGGAAGAGATACTTTATGAGAGATACCCCTGCATTGTCAGACAATAAGATTGTGAGATTATAGATCTCAAAGAACCATAATAGGGCTTTTGCATATTGCTGTTTATTATAAACCTATGTATTTACTGCTGTAAATGTTACACAAAATGACATGTTTTTTCAGAAATAGTTAATGGACTAAAGAAGCGAAACATGCCAAACATAGGTGTGCTCCTTTACTAAATTCGTACTACTTCCTAGTCTTTTTTTGCACTATAACTCCTATATATTACACTGATATTGCACATATTTTTCATTGTGTGTAGGCCTTTATGTGTATTGTATATATGTATATACATAACTGTATATTTTCCTTGTAAATTTCTTTATTGCTACTTTTATATACTTTGTTCCATTTTCTTGGCTTTTTTCTTGTTTGTAGTGCGGAAGGAGCTACGAGTGCATTTCATTGTGCAATTCTATGTTGCATAATGACAATAAAGCTGGAACTTGAACCTTAAACATTGAATATTTTGCCTTACTAAGATAATGGCTGGAGCATTTGAGGATGCCAATATCAACAGTATTCAAATTACCATTAGATAAGAGGCGTGAATGTTTGGTGGATTTTGGAGATACAGCAATGGAAATGTTATTAGGGATTTTAGAAATGAAAGGTCTAGGGACTCCGGTAGAAAGGTTGTTGGGTTGAATGTTTGCTCGTACCTCAGTGTGGCGCTGATGCAGAGCGTTGTACTCTTTCTTCATGTCTGACTCTCGTTCCTCCAACCGAGTGACTGGGAGACAGAGAGAGAACAGTTTGACAGCAGAAAAACCCAGGAGTGACACTGATAGGTAGAGCCAGCATATTCAATATGAGGGCTTGGACAATAAAATATAATTGCATGATAATTGCATGCAGTATGATAACCCATGAAGTTGTTTTTTTTAAACCAATGTGTAACCTGCTTGCCGTGCTCCAGTGTAAACGAAACCAAACGGGCAATACGCATACCAGTATTAATAAGGTACTGACAAGTGAACAAAAGCAACACAGGGTTTCAGTTATTAATGTAGAAATAAAACGTCCTCTAACCGTGTGTGTACTTCCCTTTCCATCTTCCTGTTATAATTACAATGGAAATGTATTCTTGAGCTTTAGTGTTACTTTTTCTTAAATTTGTGAATCTGAAGAAAATTCATGGGACACGGGCCTGTGGTACTAGTCTCAACACTCATCACTCATGTTTTGGACTTCATTTGTCTTTTATTACTCAGACTCACAACTGGATGTCAATTGAAACGTGCGTGCTTATCTAAAACAGTTTTTAATGGGTTTTGTGTGTTTATTTTCTTCTAAATATGGTGCTGGAATTAACTTGGGCCTCACTATGACGGTCCTGATATCAGCTCTGCCTGGGACTGTCATCGAGAGACGCCAGACGTGCTGCACGTACAGTATATCAAGTTTGTAGTAAGGATGTCTGTCCACTCACTCTGGTCAGAATAGTTCTTTGTCTTGAGCTCCAGCTGTTTCCCCTGCAGCTCCAGAAACTCCACCTGCACCTGCAGGTCCTTCTTCTCAGCTTCCAATGCATCCTCAAATTCAATGAATTTCTGATGGAAGACACATGAGCAAAGATAGGTCTTTACAGGGCTGGAAATACATTCACAAACTGTACTAACAGTTATAAATTGTGCGTGTGCAGGTTTCAACACCACAAGGTGGCTGTGCTCATATCAAAAACAGTGTTTAGGTGACAAACGTGTGATTTTTTTAAGCCATAATTTCTTACAGAAAGACTCAATAAAATACCTCTGTTGGCTCCACAGTGTACTCATACACTCAGTGAGTGAGGAAAAAATAGGCAAACACAGAGCTGCCTACTTCCTTTCACATTGCCTGTTTTTTTAAATATAAAGCTGTTCACAATGACGCCCTTTTTCAGTGCAGCAAGTCCACAAAGTCTTAATACTGTAATCCTCTGACTGCGGGGAGACCATGGACCCTGCAATATGCAGCAGATATGCACCACACAAAAAGGCAGTTGCTACAATATAATGACCTACAATATGATACGACCAATTTTGATGTCTAACACTGAGGAGAACAACAATCTCCACTAATTTGTCATACGCAGAGTGGATTTTAGCAGGAAAATTAACCCATGACTGTAGCTGAAATATTGCAGAGATGGTACTCTCCTTGTTAGCTCATTTCAATTAGATAAAGGATCTGACTTTTCACGCAATTATAGTTTCCATTTCTCACAACATTTATTATTAATATCTGAATGCATGGTCTGTTTTCTTGTCCTAAAAATGTAATGCTTCACGCATTAAGCTTTACAAACAGAAAAGCTTCTCTATACAGATTTCTCAAAAGGATTTGTGATCTATTTTTTAATCAGAAATGTAATGGCTTTAAACTAGTGACCACCATTATGCAGTACAGTAGTGCTGCCTTCAGAGCAGCAGACTACAGCTTCTTGTAATAATATCCTTGGTCTTATCCCCTTGGGCTGGGAATATGTCCTACAGTGACGTCCTTCAAATGCACTCCTCTATCCACTTCTTTTACCTGTATCCGTTATCCGAATATTTGCTATTAAAATGCAGCGTTAAGGAGGCACAGCATAAAGTATGCATTAGTTCGGTAGCTAGACACTCAAAAAAACAGAGTGGTGCATTTTCTAAAGGACATATGGAAACAATTACACAGGTAGAAGGACACAGTGTGTATTTATGGGCTGTAATATTGTGTTATTCTGTCCAGTACAAATACTTCATTAGTGTGCTTCCCTGACAAACCATGGCTAAGTGCATTTGACTGCACTGTGGTCATATGTCCAACTGACAACACAGAGAGTGAATGACAACAGCATGAAAATAATGATGTGAAGTATAATATGAAATCTGTAATTGTTTGCAAATTTGAGACCATGTTGAATCTGTAGGCCATTAAGAGAGAAGGGAAAAAGAGCCTGGTCAGATAGGGCACCAGACTCTGAGAAGTGTGAAACCAGCACGTCAATGATACAAAGTGATGTATCATTAAGAAGACAGAAAAACAACAAAGATGCTACAAAATGGCTGGATTTGTTAATCCCGCTGTAATCGTGGAAATCTCGGTGATGGCTACATGAGCAGACAGGGTATTGAGGCTTTGTTTACCATTAGCTTGAGCCCAATCACCTTGTAATCTGAGCCGCTTTTTACTCGTTGCTCCCTGCGTCTTGCGAGAGGCTGTATTATTGTTTTCTTCAGGCTCTGAGTTTCTCTCTCACGCTGCCTTTTCTTGTTGTTCTCCTCTGTCTCTGGCCTGAGCGTTTACTCACTCACACTGCAGCTTTCTAAACCTCAGGCCATTTCTTTCTCTCTGCTTTTGTTGTTCTGTCTCTGCTTCTCATAAGCACAAATCGGGTTACAGTGCCAGGCCCCCCTCAGTGTGCTCTGTGCACTATTGATTTCCTATGATTCCCCACCCCTCGCACGTCGACCCATCCCCCATTACACCCCTCATAGTCAGATGAAACTGTCTCTCTGTTTATTTCTTCCATTCAGAGTTGTAAATCAACTTCTCTTGCTGCCTGCAAACATACAGAAACAGTAAATCAAGTTAACCAAGAAACATCAATCACACTTGACCATAAAAGATTAATGTATTATAAAGTCTAGAAGTCTAAAATTGCTACTTATAAAAGTGCTTAAGATATAAATAAAGCTCAGCATTTAATAGGTGTGGACTAATATGGAAAGGTCCAGACAAAGAAAGTGAAATATTACAAATATATATACTATGCTTCCCTGGATACAGAAAATAAAGATTAAATACCTAATTGATATCACAGAGTTGGTCAGGTTGATCAAAGGGGAATATAGCTCAAATTGTGGATAAGTGACATGATTTTCTCTTGTCTGGTGAGTTGGCCTACTGTAACTGTATTATTACACCACGCTGGCATGTAACAAACAGACCTTGCTCTGTTTTTATATCTAAGCATTTGCTGCCAATAATTTTTCCTTAAATGAGGGACAGAAGAGTGCAGGGTATATCCAAAGGGCTCATTATTACATTTCCCTATTTTTCTTCACCAGCAAGTCATCATACAAATACTTTTAGTTTCAGTTTTGCTATCAGTGTTAACAAAAAATCACCTGCAGGACCTGTCCTAGTATTAATATTTACAATGCAATCACATTTTTATAATACTTTCCTGTCAAAAGAAGATTATATATGCCAACTATGAAATTTTAATATGGACCAGCAAGTCCTCTCTGAATTAACAGCATAAAGTGAAAACAAACTAGATCACCAACATAGGGTGGAAACACAGCGGGGAGAACAGATGATGAAACTAAAAGCTGAACTAAGCTGATACTAGCAGGACTGCCAGTGATATGCAGAGGCCTCTTTGGATGGGAGGAGGATTAAAGTTGCTTTATGATGCCTCCCGGATCCCACGGCTGCTCTGACACAAGACAGAGAAAGACAGCGGTAGGGAAAAGAAAAACGATAGATGTGCTGGAGGCGGAGTTTGGCCTTGGTAATGTGATAGCCCCATATTGACGTCCACTTTTGTTGTTTGTGTCCCGGTCCTTCCAGCGTTTTCAAGTATAAACGCCCACTGAGAGTCATGCTTACACCCTTCGTCTGTCAAAGCTTTGCTGACTGTCCCTTCATCACCATATAATGTATCATGTCCTTACTTTGTGTTTGCAAATTGTGTGCTTATGTATTTGCATATGAGACATCAGCTCAGGTCATGTCAGCTCAGGTATAATAAAAGAGCGCTAAAATATAACTACTAATGTTATTATATTTATTGTAAAAACAGAAATTTGTATTGTACATTTGTTGATAGTTGTAGCATAAGCATTTACAGTGGTGGAAGCCCAGTTAGTGGTTGTAGTTGAGGTAATAATGGTGCTGGTAGTATTATAGCAGAAGTGGTTGTGACAGTTACACCTGTAACAGTAAAAATCTAGGTCCAGTAAGTAGTATTAGCAGACATAGTAGTAGTAGTAGTAGTAGTAGTAGTAGTAGTGTCTTGCTGTGGTAGTTTGGACTGAACACTACCTATTATAAGTAGAACTATACAAATGACTAATATTGCTTTGCATGTCCTTGTGTCAGGTAGCCCACATACTACGTTTATTACTCTGCAATTTCAAAAACAATTTCCAAAGAAATATTCCTTTGTCTGTTTTATAAGACTGTATAATGACCTCAACATCTTTGCTTGTATGATACTGCTTCAATATCCGCTGGAAAGCACATTTTGATCAAAAACTCTATTGTTCCTTGAATGGTGAGGTATTTTATAGTATTTTTTCATTTACTACACTTTACTACAAACCTTTCACTGACGTCTGCCTACACTGTTCTGACACCTGAGGATGCCTGGTGAGTAAAAACTAACTTATTTAGATATTAATTAGTCTAAATGTAATGTCTAAAGCGGGTGTGCTATAACAACTGTATGACAGGCTTTTAAGTTGTATTATAGGGTTTCAGGTTTTGTTTTTAACAGCTTGACGGGGGACAGCGAGTGAAATTTGTCAGCAGTGTCTGCTGTGCATTGAAACTAAAAATAATCATGTCACAGGCCTAAACATGAGTCACATGTCTGAAGCTGACAGTGAAGACAGTGAAGACAGGGCACCGTGACTATGAAGGAGGCAGCATGATGATGGGATGGTGCGGGCACAGAGGCCCAGACAGAGCCGGGGGGGTCACTCACCTCCTCCGCCTGCTTACGCAGAGCTTTCTCCCTTTCGTACTGAGTGATGAGCTGCTCGTTGTCCTCTTTCAGCAGCTCCAGCTCCACTTCGTGCTCCTGGTTCTCGGTCAGTACCGCGTCCAGATTTTCCAGGACGTTCACCACCAGTGGCATCAGCTCCTTCACCACCTCCTCGTCATAGCTACGGATCAGGCGCTCGAACTCGCGGTAGATGCTGTTGGCCAAGCCCGACACCCGCTCTGACATCACGGAGCCGGAGCCGTAGTCGTCCTGGTAGACCACCTCGTCTATCTGCAGCTCCATCATCTTGGCAGCTGGAGCCGGCTTCTGTTTTTCCAGATGAGGAGACTGCGCTCAACAGTGTTTCGGGCCTGTAAGTCGAGACTCCCACAAGGTTTGGATCCGCTCAGCGCAGAATAAGGGGGGTAGTCACAGTCCTTAAATACAGAAAACTCATGCCATTTTGCAGCAGCACAGATCCGCTGAACGACGGCTGTCTGTTGTTGTGTATAACCTTGAGCTCTGTACTGAAAATATTGGCTCTAATATTTGGATATCAAGAGGGCCCCCTCCTCTTCCACCAGCGGCTCGTTGTTTCGCCTCCAGAAGCGGCCCAGCTATTGCTCTCCTCCCGCGGCAATCGTCTGATCCGGGGAGCGGTGGGTGTGCAGTGGGCCGGCCTGTGGATCGGCCCTCGTTGAGTCCATGCCGGGGAGCGAAATGCCTTCGTCGATGATATTGCACCTGCCTCTTAGCAGCCGCAGCCATGGACCCCAGCCATTACTGGCAGGGGAAATAAATAAATTAATAAATAGGTAAATAAATAATCTAACGCTCCTGATCCCGCCGACGCCTGATCCGCCTCTATAATATCGTTTCCTCCATGTTTTGTTCCTCCTTCCAGCGGGCTGCCGGTGCTGCTGGCCAGGCTCGGGCGTTGATGGTGATGTCTCCCTATGGGAGAGGCTCTCCCTGCTGTTCAGATGGAGGAGCCAGCTGACCGACTCTGGCTGACGTCACACCGTCTGCATCAAGCAAGCGGACTCATTACGTCAAGCCAGAGAGACTATACCGGAAGCCAGCTTCACGATTTCAAAATAAAGATGATTTAAATTGTTACTTTATGCAGCTTTCCAATGATGGCACAAAGGCACATTACTCACTCACTCCACCGATATTGCGCATTAAAGGCCAGTTCACTTGTCACGATATAGCCTACTGCTCACCCTGTGTCAGCTGCTCTGGTGGGAGCTTTCTAAAGTCTGAGAAAGTAACCCTAGTGCTTTCATCCCGTTTATCTGTTTGAGTTTGGAGACAACACATTTATGACAAAATCTGTGTGACAAACTGAGGGTGTAGAGTTTGAAACAGATGGGCATTTCCCAGACAGGGAGGGTCAAACAAAAAAATGCTATTGGTTACATTACGGGAAATGTAGGATTCAGAGTTTCTGAAGCTTGACCCATACTAGGGACTAAAAAGATATTTCAGCCTTCGCTACTTCAGCTTTGACAGTTTTTTCCCATTCCTTCTTCTTTAAATTTGTCTCTTTTATGTGTTCCAATGTCAATTAAGTGCAGTGCTTACTTGCTGGAGTGCCCCTTTAAATAAACAGTTCAGTCATTTCAATGTTTAAAATACTAGTTTTATGATGTAAGCTCTCTATCCTTAAACACTACTTTATTCTTAGTGAGCTCTTTTATGAAATCTCTTAATCTTGTAGACATTAGAAAATAATCACATTCCTTTTTTTAACAAGTTTTCATTCTTAAGATCTAACTTAACTGATTTGTTCAGTGCTCAAATATTCTGGCCTCTTTAATATCCTACTAGGTTCAGATGACAAATTTTAGGTCTGGGATGTCACAGTTTGTTAATCTTCTTCCCCATGCCGTTTCAAATTGGGATAGTTTGAACTTCTCTATACTGTCTGAAAAATATGGAAATATGCTGAAACCACACAAATCTGATCAGGACATTATATTTTTCATATTTACATGTTCTGTTATATTTTCTGCAAATGTTGTTTCCCTAAATGGTGATCTAAATATCAAATTCCCATAAACAATAGGCCTACTGAGGACATGTGTTACAGCCCTGTCTTTTGTACTTTGTTTTATGAAATAACCAACATGCTTGCCAGTGGTTTTATTTAGGAAAATGAAACCGGAAGTGCAGGACCTGCTGCGAGGAACCTGACTAATAATAATGACAATGCACTCTCCAAAAATTAAATAAAATAGTTCACAATCCAGACAAACAATAACAATTGTACATTACTATGGTTTATAAAACTTTGTTAATTTATTAATTTAAAGCTAAAAGTTAAAATGTTGTGGTCCATTTTAATAGATAGACTATTTCCCACCTGACAGAATAAAAGTACATGAAACTTTTTTTCAGCAGCTCCTGAGAGCGCGGCTAAAATTGCCTGAACTGGCCACGAACAAGTATCTTCTACATTTTAAATGTGTGTTGCTCAGGGGGTCTTTAATCTGCAATTTAGATTTGTTTTACTCTGCCCATTGACGCCTGAAGGGGTCAATTTATGAGAATATGAACGTGATGGCTGCAAAAAGGCATCAAGTGCTTTAGAATAATGATTTAACCAACTGAAATTTATGTGTAGGCCTACATTTCCAAATCATTGTCTTCAAATCCTAGAACCAGCAGTCTGTTCCTGACTTGCTATTTGCTTCCAAATATGATTTTTAAGTGCCAATTTTACTGAGTGGCGCAATGAGTGCTGCTCAATTAAAATAAATAATAGCTTGGATCAATAGTGGCTTATGCCTACCAACCAAACAGGCAAAATATGGATTTACCTCCATGACAGGTCCTTGGAGTTCAGTTCACATGGTCAGACGTTTATCAGGTACAGGTGCAAGAGGATACACTTGACTCTGCAAAACAGATGAACAGAGTTGCAAAATCTTCTTGCAGTGGACATTCCTGATTAGCATAAAGAGGGAGCTATATCTCCAGTTTGCATTTGAACTTGTTAAAACAAAATGGATGTTAAAATAAATCAAGACACATTAGTTGATATTAGGAGAACAATTATCTTTTGAGCACAGAATCAGAGGAAACCTGATAAGAATCTGATATTCAATATATGTCTTGTGTTACGTTCCTTCCTTATCTTTAATAAAATAATATAATTAATATTAATATTATATTGATATTAAATTCCATGTGATATCATCAACAGATGAAGATGAAACTTTCATATAATCATGTGGTTGCTGCTGTTTACATTCAACCCCAGATGCAAATTCAAAAAATGCACTGTGGAATGTTTGGGGTGTATACCTGTAGCCTACATAAATAACTGTATATACTGTATTATTTTATTTTATTTTATTTTATATGTTACCACATTTTAATATAGGCCTACACTTAATATATTGTGTGTGTAGCATGAAGGAACTACAAAATTAATTTTGTTATGCAGCCCTGTGCTGTATAATGACTAATAAACTACCTTGTATTTATGCTCGTCAACTCTTTACATAAGAGGGGTCAAGACCCCACAGACAGGACAGCGTACGGCGTATGAAAATCACTTTCAGACAATAAAAAAAGGACAAGGAGCTGAGAGCAAACATCCTTCACTTGAGCTTTGAGTCAGTGTAGCTTGGGCTATTTGCTGTGGAGGGGATTCACAATGGAGACAAAAAACATCCTCAATGAAGCATGAAAAACTGGGCAGGGCCCACAGCTCCAAAAGCCTTAACTACCTCCATATTTAACAACTAACTCCCAACAGTACAACAACATGTCAAAATAGCACATACTTTAAAAGACCTGTGATCAGGTCTAAATGATCAAAACTCACAAAACTCTTGTAGCCAACTCTTTAAATTGAAAAGGGGATTTTTATTATTAATTTACAATATGCATTTCAGTAGTAAATCAAGATATTTCATATCAGACGAACTTTAAATATAAATAAAAAATTAACCATAACATTAAATAAGGTTATCTATCATAATGAACGCTGACTACAGGTCTGAATGTCAGCAGGCATCAGAATAAAGCTTCAGTTCTCCTGATTTCGTTCAGTAGGTGGCAGTGAAATCCTGAGATATTTATATTTCACTGGCGGTGGCAGCAGAAGGTGGGTGGTCCTTTGAAGGTCCTCCCTTGGTTTGAGGTGTTGGCATACTTCTTGGTATTACACCAACAGCGGACATAGCAGACCTACGTGAACTTGGATAAACCTTGTTTGAGTTGTGAAACACAAATAAGCTTTCAGTTTTCTTTGCAGTAAAATATTATTTCAATGAATTGTTCACTTTTGGGTTAATGGGTACTTCGCTAAGCATCTTATTTAAAACGTTACCGTTATTACTCCAGTAATAAGTTAAAATAAGCAGAAAACATTTTTACAGTCTAGAGAAGACAGTTTAAACTTTGCACAGAACTTTTTTCTGCACAGAAGCTTGACTGAGTCATTTGGTATTACAAGTCAAAGGATGCTCGTTATGAATGTGGTGAAAAGGAATATAAACATCTTGAGCTTTTAGTATAGTAAGGAGTAAGATAAACTCAGCAGCCATAGCAGTTCCACAGACCTTTAACCCAACGAGAGGTCTGCCTGACCAGCCAGAATAACTGTTAACACCTGAGTGAGTGTGGTGTTGATCACTTGTGGCATGTTATTGCCTAAAATGAGACACAAGTTGCTTTTCTGTTTGCTCTTTTATCACACAGTAACCATGGTTTAACTTATACGTCTGCATATAGTTTTCGCTTATTCATCTGTTCTGTTGTTCACATTAGTTCTAAACTCTGACATAGAAGCTGCATGTGAAAGAGGCTTTTGTTACTCAAGACTGGTCATAATCGTCCAAGCGATCAGCCAGAACTCATTCTAAACCAATGCCAAGCCATTTTTTACCCTCAAGTGTAAGCACAATAGATGCATGCTGAGCATGACAATTTAATTTCAAGGCTGACAACATGTACATGTAATAGCTTCATTTTTTTATTTTTTTTTTTAAATAAGCTAAATGGCTGGTGAACTTACAAATTGTACACAGCTAGTCCTGCCTGCTGTCTTGTTTCAGGAAATGCATTTGTAACAATCATCCTTTTCTTTTAAGCTATAAAATGTAAAACCTTATATACTGGCATCATACAGAGAGGACTCCTACTCCTCTCAGTATCTGTATAGTCGCAGGTACAAACATTTTGTCTGCTGTTTTAAACCTTAAAAGAGAAGATGAAACGTAGTACCTCCGATTCCAATGTGTAGTTGCAAAGTTTTAAACTACGTTTTCCTCCAGGGCATTAAGAGGTCATTTTGTTTTTACAACAAGCAGCTTGTAGAGTGCTGCCAACAGGCAAATCTAGACAAAAGCACCCGTGATTCAAGAATTAATTATAAATCTGGAGCACACAAGACTTAGTTTGTATGTCACATTTACACTGACAAATATTTAACAAGGTATGCATGGCATGTCCATTTATGACAAGTCAATTCAAACTAAGCATTTCACTTACTACACCCTTATTCTGAGAAGTGTTATTTCTATGGTTTTGGAAAGTAAACAAAATAAGCAAACTCTAAATGCAAAACAACAGTTTTATTGCAATACACAGGATTCTTTCTTCTGCTGCGCTCATTGCCTGCCAGGCACATCAATACATGGGGGACAGGCTGGCAGAGGACCATGAATGTGCATCATGAAGTGGGTGAAAAGGTGATTATCAATGAGCCCACCTGGACTCAGGTAGGCCACACGCTTGTCCAGGGTTTATTTATCTTCAGCCGTTTTAATTTAAAACATAAACAGAGGCCTACCCCAAGCAAAAAAAAGGCATGTTCTTAGTTAAAGCAAGCAATGAGGGCAAAGCAGAAAAGTACCTGCACAATACAATCGCACACAATCAAAATGGAATTTCTTTAAGGAAGCAGAAACATTTGGGAGTAAACAACCGCATTCATCTTAGTTTGTAAAGTCAATTTTTTTGGCATCTAGAGAAGGAAACCATCAGGGAATTATTCATGAGAAGGCAAGAAAGATTAAACAATGCTGAGTTGACATAAGGCTTCTGATTATACAGTCATTATTTGTCGTCTAAAATGTATCATTTTGAAAAACAGCCAAACAAAAAGGTTTTATAAGACAAAAGAATAATAACACTGAAATCATCAGTGATTAATTTTAGACTTTTAACTCGGTAAGTCTTGACAGATCACATTCACAGGCCCAACAATAGCTTTTTTTGTCACTGTTTATGGATCTACAGAATAAATTACTATTATAGATGTATAGTAAAGACATAATCCAAATTTGATTTGATTTAATTTATTTTGATGAGTTACATTTGCCTGTGCATAATAATCCATACTTTCATTCTATATGAATTGCATATGCGGTATCCTATTTGAAAGACCCTGCGTCTTATGCAAGAACATTATTGTATTCTTTTAATAAAAATCCATCAACTGGAGGACGTAGTTCACACAGTCTGAGGAAAGTTGGACACCACCTGACGACATCTTCTCCTGGCTGAAAGCTGTGGTCATAAGTGACTGAAGGTGTGAGCATCTAGATGTGTCTAGAGAACAAAATCTGCCAATAACATCACAAAATCTGAAAAAATTGGCAGACCATGAGTATGATGGCATGGCGTTATTTTGTAATGAATTATGGTCATATTTAAAAGTTGCATGATAAATGGCCATTACTGCCCTTAATGTTAACTATAACATCAAATAACTTAAAAATAGTTTTGAGTTTAACCCAAATGTGTTACTTTGTGTTACTTAGCAAACAAGAAAGAAAAGTTTAAAATGATTTGCTATACATACTGTCTATAGGTTGTCCATTGATCAGCCATTGGATGTTTGGTTTAGGGTTGCCATTGGCCCGACACACCAGGCGCCCATTCTCATCCGGGGCTAGTACCAGGTTTGTAGGCTTGTCCAGCCAATAAGGTGCCGCTGTGGAACACGGAGAGTCAGGTTAGCATGATGGGGCTCACTCACAAACACAAGGCAATTTATATATTTATATAAACACATAGACACTGTAACCTACTCACCTTTGACCTGAACGAAGATGGAGTGGCGTATGCTGCCTAAATGACTGTTGGCCATGCATACATATTCCCCAGCATCCTCCTCTGACACGTTGATAATCTTCAGGGTCTTGTTGTAGTTCTCAAACTTCACTTTCCTTCCGGGCAGGTCCCCACCCTTCTTAAACCACTTGATAGTAGGCGTTGGACTGTAGAGGAATGACATGAGACATCAACTCCACTCTTGTATGACTCAACAGCCTCATGGTAGTTTTGGAATTTATTTGCATTTAGATGCAAGATAAGCCGATTAAGCCACAATTAATTCATCATTAAAGAATTAAACATCTTTTACAAAGTTGTTTGTAAATGGAGAGGCCACCACATTAGAACCCATTTTTGACCTGTACTTTCCACCAGTCACAAATGCTGTACGGTTTTCTGTAGACCAGTCCCATATATATGTATATATTGTGTTTTTACATTTTCTCCTCTCGCACCGTGCGTACGCAGGGTTGGAGGTAGGTCCTATGGTTATGGAGATACTCTGTATATCTGTTGAGCTGAAACTTCGCAACAACACAGGAGGAGAACAAGGTAGAATGGTAGATAAGCAGCAGACTTTGTAGTAGTAATGAGATAGTTTGTTTGTCCCCCAGCCGAGACATGTTTTTATTGTCCCCACGACAGTGACATTAAATATCCGCCCTTGAGCAAATCCTTCCTATTTATTTGACTCTGTCAGCTTGTGGGTCCTAATGGCTAGCAGAGCGGTCGTATGATTACTGATTTTTAAGAACACAGGTGAGGGAGGTGTGGTTGAGGGGAAGAATCCTCTACAGTTACTCTGTGATTCTCCAGAGACTCCGTGATTACTAGTCATGTCCACTTTTGAGCAAATAAATGCCCTGGCTGATTTGATCAAATCCTCATTTTCATTTTTCGTTTCACAGCTGTATCCCAGCTCTACTCACTAGAATTTATAGTTTGTGTGTGTTTAAGTGTGTGTGTGTGTGTGTGTGTGTGAGCTCACAGTCCTGCAGCGATACACTCCAGCAGCAGTTGCTCGTCTCGTAGCACCATTTTAGAGCTCTCACTCCCTGAAGGTGAGAGGAACGTCGGCGTGGTCTCAGCTACTTTACGGCCTGCAGAAAGGGAATGAGGAGGGGTTAATCCACACACCAACTCATTCAGAATCTCTTTCAGTAGCACTACAGTTTATCTTTGTTCCGTGACTCACTTCCTACAAGGAGCTAAACATCCTCTTTGTAGGCACTGCCACATGAATCTAACACTATTATTCTGATCATTTCCTTGTGGCAGTGTTCCATCTCCGCCAGGCTTTGGCTCTCTCTGCAGTCTGTTGTGAGGCCAAAGCAGCCTGTAAATGGGTTTAACACCCTCTGGCTTCTCTCACAGGAAGACATTAAGAAATGCAGAAACAACAACAGGGTCATTGATCTTGCTTTATGTTTGCCAAGGGAAAAGAGATGGCAAAGATTGCCATTAAAAGCTTAAATAAAGCAGCTGATAAAACCCAGTTTTTCTGCTGTGAGGAGATTAGTTTAACATCAAACAAAGTATATTTAAGGTCATGTAATTGATGGCATTAGTTTTCAACCCCATGTTTTAACCTTCCCGTGGGGCTTGGCTAAAGCAATAACCCACAGTAGCATTGTAACTGGTTGGCTTGCCAAAACTAGAGACTTTAGAACAGAACCCTGGTGGTCTTTGGAGTTGGCTTTAAGTTGTAAAGCCTTTTAGAATCCACACAGAGTACACTGACTGGGAGGGAGGAGGGATGATAAAGATCTATTTTAAACCCATGCTAAATGTACTGGGGATTTTATACAATAAATGGGTAATAGTTCAGCATCTGCATTGCAGTTGGTTGGAATAAACGTTTGAACACAAATTGTGAATAAAACATTTGAGCATAAATCAATCAGTCAGTTCAGCTAAGCAGTCTGGGATGTGAGCAAACTGCCAAGTCTGCCTTTGTTTACATATTACAATACCCAAAAATATGTGACATTTTAATCAGGCATAGTTGAGTGTAAACTCACTTGCCCTGTTTTATGCACAATAAAGAGTCAAACTTTCTTTCATTTCCTTTTCTTACTTACATATAAACTACAATAAGAGTAACTGACTAAGAGTGTCAAATATTATGATACTCATCTTATAATTGTTATACTTTTCAGGCTTTCCATGAAAGATATCCCTTTTAAAACTGATAGTATTGTTCAGGTTTAATCAAGTTAACTTAATTTAAATTTAATTTAAATAAAATTTCAACTGCTTTCAATGTTTACTCATCGACCGTCATTTTAACTATTGTCATGGCTTAAACACAACTGTCATTTCCACTGCTTTTACCTCCTTCTCTTCAACCAACCAACCAATTCCAAAAAATATATGCTTTATAATTTTTTTATTATACAGAATAATTTGTCTGACAATTTGACCATTACTTAGAGTTTTAGACTGCACATTTCCACTGTGGACATCAGAGAGTTACAGCCTGCTGAGAAGTGTGTGGGATTAAATTAGCATTAGCGTCCTTTGTGATGCAGATCTGTATGGGATTAAAGCATCTGTTAGCGGTTAGCTTCTCCAGAGGCCAGCAAACTGACAGGAGGGGGAGAGGAGGCTCTGTTATTGTTAGTGTGGCTGGGAGGAGAAGAAGAATGACAAGAAACATACAGAAGAAGGTTAGTGGTAACAAATGCCAAAGTGCGTATGTATGCAACCACTATAGCGGGAGCAGGCAGATACAGTGAGCCCATCCTGTAAACAGGGTTACCAGGATGCACTGCAGCTTTAGACCCCTCCCACCCACCCACAAAAGAGACAGAGATTTTGCTTCTATGTGCGTTCATAAGAGATTAGTGCTAAAGTAGCTAGCATGAGAGTGTGTGTGTGTGTGAGTGTGTTTTTGAGTGGTCGCATGTAAGCATTTCGACAGCCTTTACAGTCCCCATCAATCCCCCACACTCACATAGAAATATGTTTGAGAGCAAAAGAGAACCTTATTTTCATACATATATGCCCATTAATGATTAGCCTACTGCATGAATACAGACTGAATATTCATCATGTGACCTAATCCTCCTTTTAGCCGGAGCCTTGTCTGTGTCTTCAGTCCCACTGGGCCTCAGAGTCGGCAGCCCGGTGTGTCACTAGGAGCATCTTCTCCCTTAGGGACACACGCCATCTACCCCTAGGCTTCACTGTCCCCCTAGCTCAGCCCATTGCACATATGCTGCCACTTTGGCTGATCTGTTCCCTGCAGCTATGGTCTTATTCACTAGGTGTATGGCATACAGATTCAATTCTCTATGTGCAATATTCTTGAATTAAGGGTAATTTATGTGTTAATTGCTATATGTTTATTCATTACCTGTGATCATTTAACACTGATTGAAAGGTGGAATAAACTGATTATGGATTAAATGAGATGGATGCTTGCTTCTGTGGTATCAGTGTATATTAAGGTCAGAGAGATGTCACATCTGGTCCAGTCCGTCATTCTCCTCTCATACATTAGAAATGATCTCATTTGATTTACTACACTGACTGATTAGGAGAAATTGTTTCTATTGTTGTCAGATATACTAGGACTTTCATTGGAGAGTTGTCATGAGCCAAGATGCTCAAGATGGATATACATATTTTATTCTGATGCAAAGAGCAAAGAAACACATGCTCTGTGAGGTCAGACAATACCGGTATTCATTACAAATTTAAATCTAAAAACATCAACTACTGCAAGGTTCAATAACACCAAGGGGAATGTTAAATAATGAAATGACTCAACAACTCTTGAAAGTCCTGGAACTCAATTCTTCAGACCAATAACTGATACATTGGCTACATTAGGTGCCAGTTCATATCTAAGTGAACGATAAAACAGAAAATAATCTGTTATAGAGCCTACTTACAATAATGTTGTCATGACATTAAAACAGATGTTTGTTAAGACCTTATTTCACTCAAAATACAAGCTAACCTTTCAGTTGTGAAATTCAAATGGAGAAAAACAAGTACTTTAAGCACGTTCTAATTTTGTAGCTCAAAAGTATATTGACTTGTCTAGGTAATACACTCACCTAAAGGATTATTAGGAACACCATACTAATACTGTGTTTGACCCCCTTTCGCCTTTAGAACTGCCTTAATTCTACGTGGCATTGATTCAACAAGGTGCTGAAAGCATTCTTTAGAAATGTTGGCCCATATTGATGGATAGCATCTTGCAGTTGATGGAGATTTGTGGGATGCACATCCAGGGCACGAAGCTCCCGTTCCACCACATCCCAAAGATGCTCTATTGGGTTGAGATCTGGTGACTGTGGGGGCCATTTTAGTACAGTGAACTCATTGTCATGTTCAAGAAACCAATTTGAAATGATTGGAGCTTTGTGACATGGTGCATTATCCTGCTGGAAGTAGCCATCAGAGGATGGGTACATGGTGGCCATAAAGGGATGGACATGGTCAGAAACAATGCTCAGGTAGGCCGTGGCATTTAAACCATGCTCAATTGGCACTAAGGGGCCTAAAGTGTGCCAAGAAAACATCCCCCACACCATTACACCACCACCACCAGCCTGCACAGTGGTAACAAGGCATGATGGATCCATGTTCTCATTCTGTTTATGCCAAATTCTGACTCTACCATCTGAATGTCTCAACAGAAATCGAGACTCATCAGACCAGGCAACATTTTTCCAGTCTTCAACTGTCCAATTTTGGTGAGCTCTTGCAAATTGTAGCCTCTTTTTCCTATTTGTAGTGGAGATGAGTGGTACCCGGTGGGGTCTTCTGCTGTTGTAGCCCATCCGCCTCAAGGTTGTGCGTGTGGCGGCTTCACAAATGCTTTGCCGCATACCTCGGTTGTAACGAGTGGTTATTTCAGTCAAAGTTGCTCTTCTATCAGCTTGAATCGGCCGCATACTGGATGTTTTTCCCTTTCCACACCATTCTTTGTAAACCCTAGAAATGGTTGTGCGTGAAAATCCCAGTAACTGAGCAGATTGTGAAATACTCAGACCGGCCCGTCTGGCACCAACAACCATGCCGCGCTCAAAATTGCTTAAATCACCTTTCTTTCCCATTCTGACATTCAGTTTGGAGTTCAGGAGATTGTCTTGACCAGGACCACACCCCTAAATGCATTGAAGCAACTGCCATGTGATTGGTTGATTAGATGATTGCATTAATGAGAAATTGAACAGCTGTTCCTAATAATCCTTTAGGTGAGTGTATATACACACACACACACACACATATATACACACACACACACACACACACACACACATATATAGGCCTAGTAATAGTGAGAATGTTTATTAAGTATTTTCCCTCTAAAATAAGGACTATGTAGGCCATACAAAGCATTACAAATGAGATTCTGTAGCATACTACAGAAGTACAATAAATTTAATCTAATAAAAGAAAGTCAAACAGAAGCTAGCTATCCAATACATTCGTTTCCTACAGATAATACATTTGGTATGAATGTTTTGATGTGTAAATGTTTTTTTGTAACAGTACGTGTCGCTGTAATACCAGGTCCAGTAGGGAAATTCCAGCCGAAGCCTGTGTTGGGCACATAGCCTGTATATAAAAAGGTTGGGCATTTAACGGGCAGAATAAAGATGACGTTTCACACACAGATAACTGTGTCTGTTACTTACTGCTCTGCGAACATCCTGGACTGTGTTGCAAAATAGATACTGGCCCAAGCACCCCTAAGCTTGAGCATTAGCAAATGTTTATGGAAACTTTAAAATTCGAAAAAAAAGGTGGTTCTTCCCTTGTCATAAAAAGAGTGAATGCACTTCATGGGGGAATGGAAACATCTTTTCTGAATAAGTTCTGACGTAGTAAACATTTTTGAATAAATTTTCAGGTGTTTCCGCTCCGAGAGGGGAAGAAAAAGAAGGGTTAGGGAATTCCTAAAGACTTCTCTCCATTTTTCTCTCCTAGATAGCCAAGTTGACTTGTCAACGTCATTTTTGTATGTCTCGGCGGTCAAGTTATCACCAATAAATATGCAACGCCCTGTTAGACTTTCAAAATAAAACTAGTGAATAATGTTTTGAAACGGAACGTTATCTTACAAACGAATAAAAAAAAATATCTCAACCATGTCTTCTTACCATAGAGTGTAGCCCTCATAAAAAACACAGGCCTAAAGCAGCGCTACTTTGACTTCGAGGAAGAACCGGGAAGAACTTAGAGAAGCGGACTCAGACGCAGTTTTTGAATGCTGTCATTTCCCAAAGGAGTTTTTTTTTGTTTTGTTTTTTATTCCTGGAAACTCCGTTGAATAACGTTTGTAACCTTTAGGAGAGAGCTAAAAGTGTAGCGTGATGCTAGCTTCATTGGGTGGGTTAAAACCATATACTGTAGGTTAAAAGCAGGTCTGGGCACGTTAACGCACCGTGTTCAATGCTGCTTTCACATTACCTGGTCCGTGCTTGTAAAATATCCACCGCAAAGTTTTTAACCGAGTGAAGTCTGTGCGAGTGAACACATGCATATAAGACGACCGCTTCGCTTCATTAATATTTCATTTATAAATACTGAACCGACCATGTGTAAAGTATGAAAATACAATTAAGCACATAATAGATGAGTTTAATTGAAAGAATACAAGAATACAACATGTATAACTATGCTTATAAATGACTTGAATGTATTAATGGAAGAACAATGGTTTATAAATTGTGAATTTTGTATTTACTGAGCTTCTGTTCCCCTCCAGTGTTTTGAAGCTGACATTTCTGCTCTGAGGGAGAGTTAAAGCAGGTCAGCTCACAGCAACTGCTTGAAAATACAGGACATGACTGGGATCCAGAAAGGGAGGGAGCAACATTTCTACCAGTCTCTGAACTCCACACCCCGACAAACAAACCAGGAGACATTTCCAGCCGATGAACAGTTATCTATTTATGGATGCATTTTTCAGCCGTAAGATAATGGCTTGACACACGTCAAGACAGAACTGGTAAGAGCTTGGTAAAGGGTGTTACTTTGAACATTTAGCACTTTCAAAAGGTGAAAACAAAATAAGAAATGGTGATGTGCACATACAGTGCAGTACATGTACTATAATTATACACGAAATCTGTTCTCCTCCTGCTGCGGAATATATTCCGACAAGCACACAAACAAGAAAAGAATCACAAACTCCTACTCAGCCTTTTGTTTCCCACTTTTTTATGTTAGGAGCCGAATCCAAGACATCATTGTGTGTTAGAACGCTCCCTGTTGAGGAGCGTGTAATATTTTTACCTTTAAAACAAGGATGCTGTGTTTTTGGTTGCAATTAACATTTCAGTGACTCAGTAGAGTGTAATCGATGTTGAGTGGTACACACACCACTCAACATCGATTAAATTTAAAAGCTAAAAGTCATCTGATTGCAACTTGTGTAGTGTAATAATTTAAAAGCTGGTAAGTGATTTATTTTCTATTTCTGTTATTTACTTGAAAGATGCAATGCACTACTCTCCACCTGTCAAATTCATATCACAAATCTGGTCTTAACTACTCCTAGCTGCAGTTAGCTAACTTAGGAGTCCCATTAGCTGACTGCATCCGGAATTGGCACCAGAAAGACAAACATGAATTCATTAGATGTACGATTGTATTTTTCAGTTTGACAAGGAAAATAGGTGTAAGAATATTTCCTTTCTTGGGTTTATTTTGTTCATTTATTAGACTAAAAACGCTAAGAGACCAAACTCACTGCTTGCACACATCTGCCAGCTGAAACTACAGAAGGAGGCCTGAGCTATACTATCAGACTATCGCCTCATGAGGTAGAAAGTGGTATAACTAGACAGGATGGGCTGGGGCTAGCTGGTTAGTAATGCTAACTTCAGTATATGCCTCTGCAACACAATACATAGATATCTTTGACATAATGTCAGCCCTGTTATTTAGTTAATTTTTGAATGTTTTAAACTCTTAAATTCTTGCACCTAAAAATCTGTTTCTAAAGATCCTGTATTTACCTCAGTGGCAGAAAGAACCAAGTCCCATATAAAGGCCAAATTTAGTATAATGTACATTCCCATAGTATAATTCCATCAGTACAGTAAAAGTCATGTAAGGCATACCCTAGTCTTTTTCCTCAAACAATGCTACCATGAAAGAAACTCAACGCTTCTTCCAGAATTTTCACGCAAAAAATCTTGCAACCTTCCCTTTATAGGTGGCCTGTTCTGTACATCAGGAAGTGTTTAAGTTTGTTGACGGTTTGTTGAGCGCATTCACTCTGAAAAGGAAAAAACCACCTCAAAAACGTTGATGCGAAACTGAGGTAATAAACCTTTGCTAATACGATTGTTACCAGCCTCAAGCCTAGGGGTGCCTGGGCTAGTAGTTATTTTGCCACACAGTCCTGGATGACTGTGGAGCAGCAAGAAACAGACAGTTATGTGTGTGGCCAATACAAGTACCGTCTTTATTCTGCCCGTAAAATGCCCAACAAAGGCTTCGGTTGGAAATTCCCTACTGGACCTGGTTTTACAGCAACACCTACTGTCACAAAAAACACATTAGTAAACATTTAGTAGTTAAATAGTTCTTTTTTGTTTGTTTGTTTTTTTTTTACTTAGAGGCCATTTTCCCACCCTCTACACACTTCAAAATGCACATAAAAATACGCTGATGGAAACACAGCTCCCTTAAATGACACTTCAGTGGAGTCAAAAACCTTAAAACTGCCCACTGCAGATACTGGGCAGAAATCCTTTTGAAAATAAGGTTTTCCTTGATTGTGCATACTGACAAGATACAAGCACTTCAAATAATAATAATAATAATAATAATAATAATCCTTATTTGTAGAGCACTTTTCAAAAACAAGTTACAAAGTGCTTTAACAAGTGTAAAGAATAATACAAAAAAAGATAAGAGCATGAAAATTTAATATAAAATTAGTAAAATACAATAAAATAAAAGGGATAAAATAAAGTCAAATAAGATCGGGAAAAGCTCTCCTATAAAAGTATGTTTTAAGAAGGGACTTAAAAGAGTTCACTGACTCAGCCGACCTGATTTCCTCGGGCAGGCTGTTCCAGAGCCTCGGGGCCCTGACAGCAAACGCTCTGTCCCCTTTAGTTTTCAGTCGAGACTCTGGAACAGACAACAGACCTCTGCCCGAGGATCTCAAGGTACGTGCTGGTGCGTATGGGAC
>NC_060151.1:12853816-12854432 GCF_021292245.1 Micropterus dolomieu
AAACCTTAAAACTGCCCACTGCAGATACTGGGCAGAAATCCTTTTGAAAATAAGGTTTTCCTTGATTGTGCATACTGACAAGATACAAGCACTTCAAACCTGACAACCATTACAGGATGATAGGCTAGGGGTAATATAGGGGAAGATATGGGAAATACATGACATGGTGAGGAAATCTGCCTGAAAGACACAGACACTGGACATGAGTGTGGTGCAAAGTACTGTTTCACACAACAAAATGGGTGATAAAAGGTAAATTGATCACACACAAGGAGACCCTGTCTGGACCTGTGAGACAGCTCAGCAGGTTATGCTTTCTTATTAATGGTATGTTTGCTCTGAAGTATGGAGTCACATCAGGACATTTCCGATCATAAATATTAGAGACAAGCAGCTCTATCAGTCACGATTAGCTGGAGATGTTTGAGGAATACTTCATGGCAAATACACAAGCACACAGGCAGCTCTGCCGATGCCAGTTGTTTTGTTTTTTTTACTGTGTTTGATAGCATCAGATTTTGTCACCAGATGGTTTGCTTATTATACTGGAGTCTGCTCCCCCAAAACACCCTATGACTGGAAACCCCATGAGATCACACAGCTAAACCACAGCAGC
>NC_060151.1:12854452-12854927 GCF_021292245.1 Micropterus dolomieu
ACAGTTATGTGTGTGGCCAATACAAGTACCGTCTTTATTCTGCCCGTAAAATGCCCAACAAAGGCTTCGGTTGGAAATTCCCTACTGGACCTGGTTTTACAGCAACACCTACTGTCACAAAAAACACATTAGTAAACATTTAGTAGTTAAATAGTTCTTTTTTGTTTGTTTGTTTTTTTTTTACTTAGAGGCCATTTTCCCACCCTCTACACACTTCAAAATGCACATAAAAATACGCTGATGGAAACACAGCTCCCTTAAATGACACTTCAGTGGAGTCAAAAACCTTAAAACTGCCCACTGCAGATACTGGGCAGAAATCCTTTTGAAAATAAGGTTTTCCTTGATTGTGCATACTGACAAGATACAAGCACTTCAAACCTGACAACCATTACAGGATGATAGGCTAGGGGTAATATAGGGGAAGATATGGGAAATACATGACATGGTGAGGAAATCTGCCTGAAAGACACAG
>NC_060151.1:12854947-12907596 GCF_021292245.1 Micropterus dolomieu
GTCGTCGGATGTCTTCCATAAGGTCAGCAATCTTCTTGTTCGCTTTCTTAAGGAGTGAGCAGTCCTCAAGGGGCAGAGTTATCTCGGCTTGCATAGTCACCGGAGCTTTGTTGCGATCAGTAGCGTTGATCGCGTTTTTACGGTCATCTATCTTAAAATCCATGTCGGATGACTAAAATCCTTAACCCACGTAAAACTTAAATAAAGTTAAGTTAAATAAAAGGATAAACCTGACAACCATTACAGGATGATAGGCTAGGGGTAATATAGGGGAAGATATGGGAAATACATGACATGGTGAGGAAATCTGCCTGAAAGACACAGACACTGGACATGAGTGTGGTGCAAAGTACTGTTTCACACAACAAAATGGGTGATAAAAGGTAAATTGATCACACACAAGGAGACCCTGTCTGGACCTGTGAGACAGCTCAGCAGGTTATGCTTTCTTATTAATGGTATGTTTGCTCTGAAGTATGGAGTCACATCAGGACATTTCCGATCATAAATATTAGAGACAAGCAGCTCTATCAGTCACGATTAGCTGGAGATGTTTGAGGAATACTTCATGGCAAATACACAAGCACACAGGCAGCTCTGCCGATGCCAGTTGTTTTGTTTTTTTTACTGTGTTTGATAGCATCAGATTTTGTCACCAGATGGTTTGCTTATTATACTGGAGTCTGCTCCCCCAAAACACCCTATGACTGGAAACCCCATGAGATCACACAGCTAAACCACAGCAGCAGGCTATACACACAAAGGTTATTGTATCAATGTTTGACTTTCTTCGATTATATTAAATCTATTGTTCTTTTGTAATATGCTGCAGGACCCACCCAGAATAATTCATCTCAATAATATTTTTTTTTATTAGTAAAGGTATTACACTGTAGTGATTGAATTGACTTGTTTCAACTACATAATTATACTTTTATTAAATTTCGTATTGCATCCATTATTCACAATCCTGGGGCAGAGAGAAATTCTGCTTTCTTTCTCATGTTGTCACACATTATGCAGAGTCAGCTCCAAACTTTTGTTCCTTATCATTCGAATTTTACTGCAAGCTGTTACCTTGAATAAATGTTTTTATATATACAATATCTGTCTTTTAAATGAATTCTACCAGCACTTTTTTCCTATTTTTTTCCAAGGCATTACAAATATGACATCAGTTGTTTATTTTATTAAGAATAATAGTTTTTATCTGTGTATCCAACCCTGGAAGATTTGTTCCCAAATCTTTATTCTTTTTAAATCCACAAAATGGTGTAATAGTGTATATTAAAAAAGCATTATGCTCTTTATTCTGATTCTCTTGCAAATGAGGAAGAAACTGGCCACCATCCAAAAAGAAAGTAAACCCAAACTACAGACACAAGAGTCTACCTTGTTCTCACTGTTGATGTTCATAATTCTTTGTTGTTTAGACATTTCAAAGAACTAATTACACTTTTTAGGTGAATTAAAAGTTTGACGACTTTAGTCATTACACTTAAAGGAGACCTATTATACTGCTTTTCCAGTCCTATATTGTAGTTCTGTGACTCCTGTTTGGAAGCTTTGCACGATTTAAAGTAAGATTTATTATTTTTTCTTCATGTGAGCCTTCATTTCAGCCTCTGTCTGAACAAGCTATAGATATTCCTGTCTCTTTAAGGCCCCCCCTCTCAAAGCCCACGGTCTTCTGATTGGCCAAGACCTGAAGCATGTTACCAGGCTGTTGTTGTTGCTGGGCGAAACAGGCAGACTGAGCGTCCTCAGGTCTCCATTAAAATAATAAATATAGATGTCTTGATTAGTATTAATGAACTGTTGGCTGCTGTAAATAAGGAACAAAAAATGTCAATGTCAACATGCTTACAATGATAATGCTAGCACGTTGATGTTCAGCAAGTATAACGTTTTCAATCTGTTTCAGTCTGTGGGGTATGGTTCTTTGTATTATGTATTGTGAGTTGTATTTCTCTAAGTTCATTTTAAGGTCATTTGTCATCCAAGGGGGATTCCTCCCTTGTCAATGCCTCCTCCGCACACCCGAGTTGACAGCGTTCCAGTTACAAGTTGGAAAACCACACTCAGCCAACTGTTGTTTACAACTAGCCAGGTTAGCTATTGTTATGCCGGTCGCTAAAAAAAACATGCATTGTGCTGTATTTATGCATACTAAACACTGTAACAACACATCCACAGACAGCGGATGGGCAGCACTTTGTGTACGAAAATTTCTGAGACACAAGTAAACAGAAGTGCTAATAAAAAGTCTAAACTACAGCTACAGTTGGCTCTATGGCCAACCTCGGTTCAGTAGCGTAAGGAAGTAACAACGGGCCCCAGTGCAGGCTGATGGGCCCTTGGGCTCTACAGTTACCAAGCACACGTGGGCGCGCACACATACACACACACCGTTCGTGTCTAGAAGTGAACCCTATAATTGCAAATTTGTGTGCCTTGATTCCTCGTTGTGCACAGTTTAACAACTGATAACATTAGATTCAGTAAATTCATAGCCTACTTAATTTAAAGCTCCTTAAATATTCCATATTAACCTATTAAATTCAACAGTTCTCTTTGTGTGCGTCTCTCTCCAACACACACGCGCTGCTGCTGCAGCTGTGTTGCATGCGCCTGAACGCAGCAGTCTAAAGCAAAGTACCATCATGTCATGGATTTTAGAGTCGGACTGTGTCACCTAGACTTTGTATTTGCAAAGTACAGAAGTCAAAGAGAAAGTCATAAGGAGCACGGCATGTGCTGTCATTGTCAAAATCCTGAAACATCACTACAAACCGCTAAGTGTACGGGAGGTGTCCACTGTGCTGAAATGACGAAGACTTTTACGGGCTTTTCAGTAAAATAACCTCCCAAATCAAGTCCTAAAAACAGGCCAGCTAAGGCACACAGACACAGTTTAACACTGGGGCTGCAACGATTAGTCGCCGTAATTGACGACATCGACTATAAAAATTTGGCGACGTGAAATTTCATCGTCGACACATCGTTACATAGATGCCGTTTAAGGGAGAGATAGCAATCTTCATATTAGGAACATTTCTGGTTGTTTATTTCTAACTGCAATGCACTACAGGAAGTGCTGGGGGCAGTATCGCTTCCACTGTCTGCTACTGCTTGACTGTAAGACTACCACAAAGAAGAAGCATTCCTGCAAAAAGCGGAAAGTAACAGAGAAAGAGGCGAACAGCAGAACGGCTTTCGTTTTTACAAGTTTTGTACGCTATTTAATCACTAAATACACTTTTGAGCCGTTTTGAGGCGAGAAATCAACTGTGTAGAATTTTAATACTGTATTGACAGTTTTACAAAAGTTGATGGCGAATCAAAAATGTGCTCAAACGTTTTCGGGGTTGAGAAGCTACACAAGCGCCCGCGAGGTTAGACAGGTAGGCCAGTCCCGCTCACAGAGCACCCTGGTCCCAGTTACTCAGACCACTGCAGCAGCAACAACAGTGGAAAGGTAGTGTTTCCTATACGTTCATTTATTTGTGGTGGCCCACCACAATATCAACGCTGACCGCATTCGCGCAACACATCCTCTCGCTCGTCTTTCCCCTTCATGAACACCGCAGCACATATCTGTCCAACACAATGCTGGCAATGTCGGAGACCCAGCTTAAAAGAAGTTATTAGTAATAAGTAATGGTTTAAAGTACATCAAGGAACATCTGGCTTGTGATGTAGCCTAGAGAACATTCTCCACCGAGTTATTGCCTAAAACCTATAAGCACTTTTGAAAAATAAACTACAGTAGTATGAAAGGGGGCTGTTGCTTTATTATTCTAAATAGACATATATACATTGTTAGTGTACAGTTGTGGTTATAGTACTTGCTCTTATTTGCTTTTATTTTATTTAGTTCCAAAGCAAAAATCTTTGTTAAACAGTTAAAAGTTTTGAAGTTTGTATAAATCAGTGAATTATAGGAGTAGTCTACGCTGTCTTGTCTTCTTCCCTGGTTTACCCCTGGTGTTCATTCTGAATAGTAAACCTCGTTCACTTAATGGTAATGTTAGGTAGATAGGCTTTGTGTTGGAGATCACTGATTCACTTGAAAGATATTCAATTAGTTAAATAGTTTAATTAGAGTCAGGGGGTGACAAAAATAATCATGACTAGTCAACTAATCGAATAAATTATTGACTATAGATTAGTCGACTACGAAAATAGTCATTAGTTGCAGCCCTATTTAACACCCACAACCACATCCACACAAACAGGTGTTCAACAGCGACCTGAAAGGATAACAGCCTTTTAAACAGTGGCACGGCAGCCACACCAAATCCACTGAAAAAAGCACTTGTAAAATTAATCACCTATTAGAAATGTGACAAGCCTTGCGTTGAGCGAAATATTTGCCAATGTCCTTAGTAAAAAACACGATCTTATTTGGGATCTTTGTGACCCTCTTCTCCTTTTCCTTTCTCTCCTGTCTCTTCTTGAAACTACTTTTATGTTTGAATGGAATGGCTTGCACGTGGTCTCTTCTCGTCTACTTGTCAGATTTTGCGTTTCACCTGGTTTCTGGAGTCTTGTTGTCTTGTCACAAGATCAAATAGAAACTTAAGACTGGGCAACCATACACAGATTACCCAGCAGTCATCACTGCATATGTGGTCTATGTGACACGAATACCAAAGAAAATAAGACTAAATTCATTCTGTAGAACCTGTGGAATCTTTTTTATTTTTTTTATATTTCACCGTATACCCTGTAGCCTACTGCTTACTACAGACTTTTTTACCCACAAAAGTCTGTGGTGTCAGACATCACGGCAAAGGGGTAAATGCATATTTGAGTCTATGTATACACACCCCTTGATCTCCATTAAAACAGATAGTTTGAGGTACCCTGGGTGTCTACTGTTACATGATAAGACTAGGTGCATTTTTACCAGTCCAGCTAGTGACTTTGTCAGTTACATGGGGCCGCTCCCATCCCGGTTCTGGACGGGACGGGAGCGGCCTGTCTATACATATGCCCCTGCATCGGTTGTATGTGTTATTTGAATGTTAAGTCGCTTGGGGCACTTGTTGGTTAGCTGGGCCATAGGTTTTGTTTAATCAGACTTGTTTCATACATTCTTTATTTTGGCACTACAGCTAGCTTTTGATTGTTTATTCAAACACTAGTTTATGGGTGGCTTCTACAATGTTTTTTATTTGACAGGTAAGTTTAGTGCAGTTAGGTAGGGTTTTGTTGATTTTTTTTTTCTTTTCAATTGTCGCAGTTAGTAAGATGGTAGGGGTTAGTCAGCTAGAAAGGTGGGTTTCTTTGTTTGTTGATTTGGCTTGTTCCATGCATCACCTTTTCTTCTTGATTTCTCTTGTGCTACACGTTACTTGACCTTTGAAGAAAAGCTTGACACTGTTTATTATTTTTGAGTCACCTGTCTGAATACACAGATGATGTGTTGCTTCCTTATCCTAGACAACTAGTGGTTGTAATACCATCTTAGTTTAGCACGCTACCATTTGCTAATTAGCACTGAATGTCAAGTACATATGAGGTTGGTGGGAATGTCATTACCTATGTAGTACCTATCAATATAGTGGATGTTGAGATATTTTACTGAATAGGTGAAAGCTCTGACCTGCTAGTGGCACTATATGAAAAGTCAGTGGATCACCAAAGTTATTAAAATTTTTCTTCTAGTGAACTCAGTATATGTGGCAAATGTCATGGGAATCTTGATATGTCAAGATATTTCACTCTAAACGACAAATGTCAACCGCACGGTGGCTTTACAGAATAAGTCAGGGGACCGCCCAAGTGAGTAGGACTCTGAATATCTGTACAAAATTTCAATCCATTAAAAAGTTGTAGAGATATTTCAGTCTGGACCAAAGTGGTGGGGTGACCCCAGATGTATGCGAACACATGAACCTGTTTTTATTCACTGCCTGACATGAACTTAGCTGATGTAAAGTGTAATATTGTAAATGACATTTAGTAAGTTTGAATCTGGGTCACCGAATCAACAGCAAGGTTAGTTGCTGTACGTCAACAGGTGGTGGCTTAAAAAGCAAACTAAAGGCAAGAATCAAACAAATGATCTAGGACACTGCTCTAAAAGCTGCCATCAGGCATTGTTGCCTGAGAAAGATCTCTGTTACTCCAAAACATTGCTTACTTGAAACTGATGTGAGCTGTTAGTACAGGTTGAGGATCTTTTTTTAATTCCTTATTTGTATGTAAACAGCAATAAGTCAAGCCTTTAATCGTATCTATCAGCTTCTGAAGGCTTTATTAGCGGATACAAAAACATGTCAAAAAAATGAATGATTTTTGAAAAGTGCTTAGATGTTCATGAGGCAAAATAACGGCAAATAATGTGTGTACTACGGTGATTTTCACCAGCGGATGGTTCATCAATCATGGAAATCACCTCCTGCTCCCGATGTGCAGCCAGTTCATCAAACGCTCCAGCCAGACAAGATTTCTCAGAAACAGCCGTACAGCCATCTTACCTTCTCCCCCCACTCATTCTCCTCTTTCCCTTCTCTCACACACATTAACATGTATAAAATGCCACAAATGACTCCTACCTAGAGAGAGGGAGGCTGGAAAGTCGACAACCCAAACACTAATGAAAAACAAATCCCCACTGAATCCCATCTGAAAGGAATTCCAGCCAAGTATTCATCATTCATTTCTGAGTGCAAATCCCCTTTTGGTATTTCACCATCCCATTTCTTTCCTGCCATACCTGTGCATGCTTTTCCCCTCATATGCACTCTCAAATCCTGCTGTAATGCCAAAATATGAGCAGGGTGTCACCAGTATGACAACAGATTTATGGAAATTTAAAACACAATCAAGACTGAAAGCAGTCAAACAGGGTTTTTAAAAAGTAATAAAAAAAAAGAAATTATCAGAATCTGACTTTAATGCTTGGTTTCACCTTCTGTCAAGGTTCAAAATAAAATTTTTTCGAATCAGTTCTGATTGTAGCTCATAAGTAGACCTTTGGATAGCTGCTTTAATATTATTCTTCCAGCCCTGCAGTCACAGGGGGCGAGGGTTGAAACCGACTTGGAATGTGACAGTCATACTAAGTAGCAGGTAAAAGCTGTAGGGCCGAGCAGGTGCAGCTACTGGAAACATGCATCATAATAACAGAGCCACTGTGTTCCCGCAGCACTATAACAATCACACTGTCAGGAGAGACCAAGTGAGAAAAGACTGAGTTGGTGTGTGTGAATCACAGAGATCCACCATTCGCCTGGATAAAGAGCTTTAGTCATTCCTGCCCCCAGAATCAAAAACCAGTGACTCTGAGTCTGAGTCCAGAAGTTCAGAGTAATTGTGTCAAGTAAGTGAGCAGTTAATTAATTGCTGTGCCATGTTAAATTAATATGCTATAATAGAACTGAATCATTTAGAGGCTTTGGCCTGATGGTTGTTCTCTGTTGAGGCCTGGAAAAAAGTGGTACAGAGGCTTTGAAACAGGAAAACAGTAGCCTATATTAGAGGGAGTTCTTTATTATTTATTCCTGTTTTATATTTTGTATATTTTAATTGAAAAGCTGCTCTGTTTTTTAATCTGCTTGCCTATTAATGTGCATTTGATTATTTTTGCTATTTACAAACTCAACACCTCCTCCGTATTTACCTGCGAACTTGATCATTTAATAAAATATGCATTTCCACAGCACAAACAGTATCACACACAATCACACACGCACAAATCAGTACAACAACAGAGTCATGTCAAGCTCACTGCTCTAAGTTTCTCTTTTTAACAAAAAAACTGCACTTTCATTCAAAAATAAGTAATGCATATTCCAATCACTTCTACTTGGCCGCTGCTGTCAATGAATCTCATCACTCCCTCAGCACGTTTCATATTAAAAGTGGTGTGGACCTTGCCACAACATTATTCCAGCCAATCAGTGAGAGGTGGCATTAGTGGTTGTGAACAGGAGTGAAGGGAAGAAGGGGGCAGTGGGAGAGAGAGTTTTATACACCAGTACATTCGAATGTGCTGGACTCCAGGCACTGTGATGAAGGAGAGTTGGCAGAGAAAAAGCCAAAGAGGAAAAGGTCTTAATAGAGAAGAAAGTTACATAACCAGGCAAGGGGAAAGGTGTTTCAACTTCTGAGAGAGCACTGAAGGGTGGGGTGTATTTGTTTGGCAGATGAGTTCAAATATCAACACTCTTTCTGTAGAATCACTCCCCCTTTCATGTGAGCACTGCGATTTTAATGTGAAACATGAGCAGTAATTGTTCATAGATAGTAACTTAAACAGCCAAGTAGAAGCCATTGGCGAGTATGAAATGACTCGCCAATGAGGATTTAGTAGATTGGTAGATTAATAGATTAGTCGATCGAAAGCAATAAATCAAATATTTTGATAAACAAATGATTTCCTGTTCTAGCTTCTCAGTTTTAGGGATTTGCTGTTTTCTGAGTCTTATGTGAGACTAAATCAATATTTTTGAGGTTTGGGACTGTTTGTCAGACAAAACAAAACTTCATCATCCTCAGGCTTTAGGAAATTAAACATGCTATTTTATGACATTTTATAGACCAAAGGATTAATCTGCAGATTACTTTCTCAATTAATTGATCAAAATTATGATAATTGTTAGTCGCATGAAATTAGTGCTGTGACAATGTACATTACACTGAATTCACCATGTGAAACATTACAGTACATGTCCCCTTAATGTACTTTTTTAGCAACTTACCCTTTTTTGATGGCATTATATTTGATCATTTATCATCAACATGTATGTAATTTCGATTTAACGGGGAAGTAAACGCTTCCTGTAGACAGTCAATAATTCCAAAATGCTGAAACTCTCAACTGTCAAACCTCTGCCATTGAGAATATTTGTGTAATACTCAATTTCAGGCTGGATACTTAGTTGATGCTGCTTTATGAAATATTAATAAACAAGATTAAGAGACAGAATAAAATAATATGCATATAGTTGTACAGCAGTGTGATTTGGGGTTACTCATTAGGGAGGAGTAAATGGTGAGAATTCTCTCATTATCCCTTCGCTCCTCTCTCCTTCTCTGCTCCCCGTCAGTTGTTCAAAAGCCTCCTCTCTTTGAAACTGGGTTTCTGTGTCTCTTTTTGAAGAGAGCAAAAACACATTCCACCACCGAGTTTCCTTTTGAAGAGCTCTGTTTCATACCAACGTAGCCATTGTACAAGTTCAGCTTTTTCCCTTCATACTTGTCGGACTGATGGTGCAACTTTCCCTCATCCACAAGAAAATCTGAAGGGAAACTTTTCTTCTGTTACAAGAGATTGTCTGTCAGTTAGATAGCTGACAGTTTTGTACTGTATGCCAACACACCAGGTTGATTCCGCTCCTAACGGCAGATGTGGGTTACAAACATCCTTATTCATTTGTCTTCTCTTTATTTGCATTCCCTTTATTTATTGTTGATATATAGAGCAGATGAAATAAATGTGCATGCACCGTGACACACTTGCACAATGACTACCACCGCATTTGCAAATGTGTTGATGAAGTAAGTAAACGTAGAGGGGTCTGTCTATGAATAATGCACGAAGAGATGGAGGATATGCACGGCATACTAGACCTACATTTCTTTATTTTTAAAAGTGAACAAGTCAATCAATACACATGACTATGCCCGGCAAGGTGGTACTGTGTTGGCTGTGACTTTGCCTCCTGGTAAAACGTAAGGCAACTAATACCTTGAACACAATTACTCATGTCCTGTAATTAACATAGGGCTTTCTTAGAGTGCTTATCACTCCTAGAGAGGCCTAAGCAAGAACCTGGAAAATTAGCTGCATTCTCATACACAGCTGTAGGCAAGGAAGAAAACATTGGCAGCTATATTGTCTTACTGTGTACTGCCTCTCTCATAATTTGGGTTTAGTGATGTTTGGTCTCACAGCATGTACAGCGTTATGAAAGGTTGTATAATATCACAGGGTAATAAACATTGGACTTCATGACCAAAAAAAATAGGTAATTCTCCTAAAATGTTTTTAAGTAAACTACATACACAAGTAGTGAAATTATTGCTGCAGCAAAACCTAACCTAACCTCTCCCACACTTTATTTTTCTATTAGCATTTTAATATTTGCATAATATTACCCATATCAGTAAACAAAGCCAACAGTATTTCCTAAGAAACATCATGAGCACTTAAGGTTCCTGTCAAGACAAAGTGGCTTCGTTGTGTGCAAGTCATGATAAATCCTCTAGAAATATGCAATAAGTAATTTATCATCAAGTAGAGAACACTTTAATAAACTGACACTTTACTCATTGGTGAGTGCTATTATCGTGCTGACTTAAGTCAAAAGAACATAAAATATAATACAAAACAAGATCACAGCAGCTACTATAAACATCAGATTTAATTACTTAGACATAATAGCTTAATGTCACATGCTGGTGCTTTCTATTCAGTCATACTGTATTTTCAAACACATTAAGTCATTTAAGTAATTTTGAGTTAATGTTAACTGGTTAATTACATGGTTCATATGTTTTGATTTTATGACTGCAGAGTTTGGAAGCCCAGATGATGATCTAATACATGTTTTCTTTTTTCCGCCTCTCTGTAGGGAGGTGAGTGTTTTTGGATGAGCTGACAAGTGATTTTGAATTGCTACCAAATCAGAGCATCGCAGCCAATCAGAGAGCTATTTTCTCATCTTTCTTTTGTGTCGTCAAGCAAACCTTCAAATCCTTGAGGATTTGGCCTTCACTGAATGGCAGAGAAAATAACAAGAGTAGTTATTAAGAACTCCTTGGTGGAAGTGCTCATTTTCCACTGCCACAAAAAGGTCAGTCATTTCAGCTGTAGTTTCCTCCCACACTATCTGAGGAAAATTACTTAGCATGGCTGTAGGTCTGTGTGAAGGAATATGTGAAGGAACGTACAGTATTCTGGATGGTAGGATATTAATAAAGAAAACATAGGGCTTCTAATATCAAGAAACTGTGACATTACGATATAAGACCAACATGAACGGACTGAGAGTTGGCTAATGTTTATAGATTGTGCAGTTTTTCATTGCAAAGGTCAATAGTTACAAATGACAAGTTTCTCATTTGTTAAATTTTGCACATTATTGGTCTGACAGGGATGGTGATGTTGGTATTCTCTTTTTAGGCGCTTCATCGGTGTGGCTCTTTGGATGGCAATGTCAGTCTCTTGCTGACTTTTATGATCCTTTGACTTCTCACCTAGTGCCATTGTAACAGCATATGGTGATCAAAGTTACAGTTATCAACCGCTTATATGGATCAAAAGGCTTCGGAGTGAATCATCCCTATGTAAATGCTGTTTAAATCATGTGCCTACATTTGTTGATTTTGAGTAATTTCATATGGCAAAAAAACTGTAAGCTGTCATGTGTTTAGGCTCTCTTCTAACTTATTTGTAAATAGCTTTGGGACTGCCACAGTGTGGTAACGGCTGTCCCTGCCTGGTCTCCCAACAGTTGAGTGAGCTACTTCACCCTCCTGTTCCTCCTCTGCTGGCATTTTTGGACTTTTTCATGTTGTCCCCACTCTCTCCCAGCAGCAGGTACGTTATGTGAGTGGAATGTAATGATTTCACCCTGAACATTCAGACAGGGCTTGGAGTATGAGAGGGCCATGTTTAAATCAGTACATAGCAAAGCTGTCTGTTTAATTACTTTATATTCAAGTATAAAAATGTCAGTTAGATCTTGATTTGCATGAGAAATAAAAGAAAAAGACAAAAATTCTGTTAATAATAATTTACGGCTTATAGTGATCGGTGTCTGCAAAACTAATGTGAACTGTTCTTTGAGTTTAGTGCTAATTAGCTAATCTTAGCATGCTAAGACATTAAACTAAGATGGTAAAAGTGGCATTTTTGAAAAGAGTGTTTTTTAAATTGTACGAAATTATTTCTTTAATGTTTATTTACTTTACCACAGCGGCTAAATATTAAAAACTAATTTTGAACCTCAACTTTTATCTAACAGTCACAGCTTCACAGAGCAGCTAGCGTGGGCTATAGAGTCTTAAGCCCCTTCAGACTGGATAGAAGTGTAAGTCTGACTAAGCTATGACTCTGATCAAGCAGTACAGTTGTGACTCAAATTCACCTTGTGCAGTATCTTTGCCTCATGCGTCTCCCTCCGTAGCTCCCCTTCAACTCTTCAGTGACACCTTTCGGAGGGTTTTCACTTGCTCTCATAGCTTTGTCCTGTCGATTGTCCATATCTAAATCGATAAAATGCCATATCCTGTAATTTCCCATGGTTAAAAAGCCATCTGGAACAATGTGGTAAATTACAACAACACTCATTATCATAAATACATTTTTAGAATAACTATGTCATAGCAAATGCCTTAAGCTATTATCACATTTGGGCCTTGTAATGATTTCTCTTTCACTATTATCCAATGCAGCCATGGAAAATGAAGACATGCATCTGTTGAAGGTGGACTGGTGGGAACAAAGCGTTAGCTTCTGGAAAATTCAACAGCCTTTCACTTTCACTGCATTAGCAGAACAGATTTTACTTACAAATTTCATTCACTTCAGTCACAGGTCAATGCTCTCAGCATGAGAGCTCCTTCAAATTTCTTATCCCGTCTCTTTTTACCCTGGAATTCTTTATACATGAATTATTAAAGCTATATTTACAAGCTGTGTCAAATGTGTGTGTAATGTGTAACAATATATCCAAAGACAGACAGACAGACAGACAGAAAGACACACAAAAGGAAAGACAAAGAAAGAAAGAAAAAAAGATGCTTTGAATCAGTTAAAAAAAAAATAGCTGTGAAGGAATTTTATTTGTATTTCAATGCAGTAATGCTGCCAGCAAAACAGTCTTTTGGAGAACAAAGAAATCATACTGTGCACAGCCAGCTAGGAATAATTCATTTGGTCTTTTTAGACTGAGAGAATTCCCTTATTTGATTGTGTTTTTTTCACGGATCATTGTCTTTTCCTCGTCAGAAAAAAAAGTGGCCATGGATTAAGACAGCACAGTCTGTCAGCAGCCAAACCTCATCTGGCAGAGCCTTAACCCCTCTGGTGCTCGGCAGTAGAAGAATGTGTTTCTGTCTGCCTGGGCAGAAGAGGACTCACATACAAATGAAAATGTGCATATAATTTAACACACAATTGGAGACACTTGTCACTGCCTCGGTATGTTAGTAACATATATGTTAAGTTCTTTTTTATCTCAAGTGTTAACTTTGCTGAAGAAATATTGCTATCTCCATTACCTCAGCTTTTCACCAACAGTGATATGAGACTGACAGCTGGCATAATGGAAAGCCACCTTACAGCGCCGCTAATGACAGGGTTTCTCTCCAAAGTGTTTAGACAGATGTAGGTGATGCATTGCTTTTCACTGTGTACTTGCAAAGTATCCTTGTTTATTGGAGTAACTCAGAGCCTTCAAAGTGATAAGACATTGCATCAGATTGATGGATTCTGTATGCAAACACAACACTGTGGTGTATTCAGCTTCCAATATGTCTTTGAATGAATAAGTCATTGTTCTTCTATTTCACACAGTCTCCAGCAGCAGGCGAAATAAAACTCCAGACAGCTCTCATTTCCTTTCATTTTTTCATTTATGTGTATTGTCAGTGAACAATACAGCAACAAACCCCAAAAATATAGAAACGTGCAAAGAGCAGGATTTTGCCAATGGAGTTTGCGGTTCGCATCCACACCATTTTGTTCAATATAAAATTATTGAAGAGGCAAAACAAAGCTCTCTAACAAGCAAACGATCAGTTAGCAAACTCATTAGCTCATTCACTTAGCTTGGTTGCTGACAAGACAAAATGTTTATTCGACTTTTGTCTCAAAACTTTCTGCAAACCATTCCTCTTTTCTGACAGGAGGTGGTTAAATAAAAATGAATGGTGCAACACAGCTATTAAGCAATGATGCCGTAGCTTAATCTATTTTGGACTCTCCGGCTCTCTGTCCCTTTAAAGCTCAGCATTGTCAAGGAGGCGTGTCAAGTTCACCAAAGCTGCGTCCTCTGATTGCAGCGAAATCAATTAATTCTAATGGAATCGCAGCAATCAGAGCTTGAGGATCCGCTTGTTTTAAATCCTGATGTGTAAAGGCTTTTAGAAAAAATAAAACAATTATAACCCAGTTTAACAATGTCTTCCATTTGTCCTTCAATCAATGTAAAATGTGATCTTTTGTGGTTAACTGCTTAAGTGACAAACTGTAGTCATGGTTTTAGTGGATACAATCCATGATAAACACCAGTCCATTGCATGACAGTTTTAAAATTCAGCATGCAGCCCTAAAATCAGTCTGAGGTAGTAGAGGATGCAAATGTAGTGATTAATGAATCACTGGCCACATTAACTCACTTAAACCCATTTAAACTTTGAAAAATTAAATGCAAAAAGCATGCCATTCAAACATGATTTGCTGTTTTTTTTTTTTTTTTTAACAATGTACAACCCAAATAAATCTGGGATTATGAATTGCATTAAACAAAAATAATCAGGTCATTCAGTATCGCTGTTCTTGTTTGGTCTGTAATTACTAAATTTACAAAGTTCAAAAGATTAAACATAATTTTGTGAATCTTACAGACATTACAACACAGGGGGGAAAAACATTTGGGAGGTGTGCTAGTTGTCTTTCTTTCAAGAACACCTACCAAACCCTCCAAAACTCACTAATTAACACAATGTATTTACCAACAGTGATATGAGACTGACAGCTGGCATAATGGAAAGCCTGTTTGTGTACTGTTAAATCAGTGCACAAACAGAAATTTAAATGTGACAATTTGTCATTTTAGAGTAAAGTCTAGGTGAAGTGTATATTAAAAGATCTTTCAGATATCAAACTCTCTAAGCAAATCAGACAAAAATATTTGTGTTGCTCTATGTGGAAACGGCAAGACTCTTTGCGACTGAAGGTTATGTTTGCACAAAGGTTGATCACATTCAAGTTAATTAAGACAGAACAAACCAAAGGAACTAATTAAAACGCGTTGAATGGTTGACTGCGTGTGTGTTTGGAGCAAGAATGTCAAGTATGCCCAAACATAACTTATTATATCAGATTTACTGCTCATTCAATCGAACAAGACAAACTAAACCATTAAAAAAGTAAATGGTGTTTTTGCAGAGATACTCTTCACTTTAACCTGAGGTACTGTAAAACATTATTGCACACATTCCTTCACCTTCACAGAGGCAGGACAAATAACCAAATATTACACTCATATAACTGGGGGACACATGCCCCAGGATGTGGAACACAGTGCACTCATGCTGTGCTTTATCCATCCGTGCAGACTGGAATATCACCTTGGGTGCAATGTACCAACAAGCCTGAAAACAACAATAACAACTCAGATGACAGCTTGGGAATTACATCCTGTGGATAAATATATGTCATGTTTGCTCCTCATCACTGAAATCTCCCTGGTGTTTCTCCTGCCCACCCAGTCAACACCCAGGAGGCAAAAGAAAAGTATGGATGGATGAATATATCCATATATTAGGTTTTGAACACACTGTATATCATTACACATACACACGCACAACAAGTTTTTGGCAGAAACTGTAGAACAGGTGCTTTGCCCTGGGGCAGCACTTCCTTCCGTGTGATTGTTGTGCTTCCGCTGCCAAAACATCAACCTGGGTTAACCTGGGAAACAAAAGTTAACATTTTAAACTTTTAGCACTCATATATGCAGGACTATTGGTTTACAGTAGTCCTGCACAATATGAAGAAAAAATGTAAAAAGATGTTAAAAGAAATACAAATATTACACATAAATACAAATATTACATATAAATAATATATAAATAAATCTTGTGCATGAATGAATCCAAAATTGGAACCCTAGCCCTTAACGAGGGTGCATCTGTGCGCATGTGTGGCGTAATGAGTGTGAGTGTGGTGTGTGGTAGAAGAGGTGGAAAGACAGAGCACCTGCTGCACAAACAGTAAACAGTACTTGTGAAATATCTGCACATCATAGTACACATTTGTGGATTGTTTTCTGTGGATTACAAATATTAAAGTCCAATAAAATCTTCCATAATTCTTGCAGTGGTTTACCATTGAAACCATGAGTGATGAGACGTTTCATTTGATAAGAGCTGATGAATTTTGATGGCACAGCAGAGCTGCATGAAGCGTTATTGTTCGTCCGCATCAACAGAGCGAAATTGTATGGCGTACGTACGGGGCCCCCTACCAGCCGGGCCCCTGGGGCGGCCGCACCCATGCTATCTCCGCTTATGCATCCGTGGCTTTTCTTGCCATCTTTATCAGACTACAACAAGGACCACAATGGTAATACGTCTGTAACTTTATGGTGTTTTCCTCATCAGTTCTGATAAATGTATATTATCACTGTGTTGGCATCTTTTTATACATTTATTTGTGTCACTGTCCAATAAAATCAAATCAAATACTTACTTTCATTGTTGTATGTTATGTTCAAGTTCAGTGAACATCAGATGCTTTTTGATATGATTGATGCTTGTATATAAAGATAAAATGTCCACATTTTTACAAACTCTATCTCTCATTCTATTCTTTAAAAGTGTAGCCTAGGCGTTTTTTTTGTCTATACTTACATTTCTGTAAGTTATTAACTTTTAACAACCAAAAGGGCACTTTCTGTGAGATAGCCTACTGAACATCCCTGCCTAGCTGACAACAGCTCGGCACAAAAAAAATAAAATGTTGGAAACCTAGTTTTCAGAGCAGTCTGAAGCTTGAGCCTGTACTTTTACATATGTGGTAAACAAAATAAGGGAAAGCAGGGAATGGTACATTTATAATCATTAAAATGTATTCAGAAAAAAGTTCTTTGAAAAAATTGAAAAGAAGTAAGGTATCAAAAATTTATATTTTTGGTGTAGGTATAGGATCTCAGGTCTTGCATCAGCACAGGCATCCAAATATTTCAAACAATACCCAGACCTAGCCTTGACACAGGCATGGTAGACAGATACCCAGTAAGTCCAACCTTCCGTTTCAGGAATCAAAACCTTGTCAATCAATCACTGGTGCTTAAATCTTAAATCTTTCTCAATACCTACCCCGCACTAATCAGCCTGAGAACGTCACAAGATCAATACAAAGTAGCAGAAAGACATGGCTGTTGGTTGGTATGTCCAAGCTACTTCAGACTGCTGTCTCTGCAACCCAAACCAGAATCACAGTAGACAGTGATGACAACATTGGTAAATATTTGTAATGCTATTATCCTTAAACAGTGTAAAGATGACCAAGTATGCAACATTTACAAGCCTCTACAAATGTGTACCCTTCAAGCATCAACAAACATGAACACATTTTAACTCCCGGGCTCCTCATCTATCCATTCTAATGACGTCGTCAGTGTAACATGCAGCCCTGTAGGGCCAAAATGCTCGCCGCTATTCCTCTGCTCCCATCAGCCTCAATCATCACCCTCTCTGCGGGGTTCCACTACAAGCCACACTTTACCAAACAACTTCTCTCAAATGGCACGTTGGCACCCAAAGGCGGAGCTGTGATGCTTTTAGTGGAAGTGGAAAGCACATAAAGCCTCGGGACACGGGGTGGGCAGGGCTACTTTTGGAACACAGGACAAATCTAATCACACCATTTAGTTCAAACGCCAACTCACACCCCTCTCGTGACAGAGAGGGTGGCAATGGCTGGAGTATTAGATGCATTTGTTCTCCTTTCTCGTGGTCCTCCTCCTTCATTCAGAGCTGTCCCCTGTGGCTTTCTTAATCTACCAGAGAAAATGCAAGTGATTGGAAGAGGCCCCCGACGCCTCAGCATGGATGGAGAAAGAGTGGGATATAGAGTCAGGTTTGGAAATTAAAGAGTTGGAGGACAGGGGAGAGAGGAAAACTCATATTGGGTCACTGCGGGAGTATGTATTGAATGGCGGCAATCCCAATGCTCAGCACTTCATTAGAGAGCTGATGGCTTTTGGAAGCGGCTGAGCTGGAACTGCACCACAAGAGGTCCATGAGGAGCTGGGTTTTTATACACTCTCTATGATCCTGTGAACTGTTCTTGACTCCTTCCCAAACACACACACAACCCAGCATGCAAAAGTATAAATGGTGTGCAAACACCCATCTGTGTGGTCTGAATGTACTTGTCATATACATTGCAGTCATGTAAATAACAGCCAGAGCAGCGTACAATTTGCAGCATACAAATTCAGAAATAATAGTTTTCTGGGTACCTGTTGCTAAACACCAGTTTGCAATATATGAGGACAAAATATTGACTTCTTTACTTTTACTCTGCCAAAGCTAAGAATCTCCATGATTTCTAGCCTTTATTTGCTAAAGCACCGCAGGGAACAGGGAACAGTGGACTTGAAGTTTATTTGAGAAGCACAATGTATTGATTTTTTTTTTGCACAGTTGCAGAGTTGGAGAACAGTGTGATACCTGTTTATTTGTGTTTAAAGGTGTGCATTTTCGTGTGAGAGAAAAAGAGAAAGACAGTATGTGTCTGTGTATTTAAGAGTGTGTATGTGCATGTTTTAGGGTCCGTGTGTACATTTAAATAGTAAAACTAAAAACAGTTCTGTCCACCCCCCACTGCTAGAATCATTTCAAACTCAACAACCACCATAGTTCATGGTGTTATCACCCAGTATCCCAGCCTCCCCAGTCAAAGGGCTGGTTCTCTGTAGGACAAATCTGCTCCCAGCATCTCCATGTTGCCTGAACACACAGTATCAGAGAAACATAAGAACAGTGTGAAGTTTTTTTCTTTAAGCATCACCCAGATGCAACAAAATGCTAGCAAATGATTCAACAGGGCACTTCATTTGGTGCTATCTGCTTTGTGTTTAGCGGGGCAGGAAGGGCATTTCATCAGTTTCAGAAGGAATACAGACAAAACCTTAATTATTTGAATGATTAATCTTATTAAGGTGATTTGGTTGTTCAGCACACTGTAACGTACCAGCAGATCGCTTCTGGCTCTGGCAGAGCAAATGGATTTCCCACAAAAATTAAATCTGAATCCACTTCATCACTCAGTGTTGGATGTTATAAGAGGAAGAGAAGGAAAATAATAATTGAGACACAGACAGGCTTAAAATTGCTCGTTACTATCTCATTAGCCTCAGGCACAAAGCTGACGTAACAAAAGTCCAACCTGATGAAAGTAAAATACGCAGCTGGATGACAAAATACTGTAAACTGTGGAATAAGGAGTATGCCAGTCAGTGGGGTACACTGATTTACTGAAAATCATTTAAGGATATTATATTAATAATATTATTATTATATAATATTAATATTATTTAATCAATATATAATGTATTAATATTACATTACTTTTTCTGTATACTGTGCTTTTTACCAGTTGAATAAACTAGACTAAAGCTGATGATACACGGAGCAACTTTTAGAGCAACGGTGCTGGGCAATGTTGCCGTCAATGGTAATGAGTAAAGATTACTACCATAATCCCCTTCCACCATCACTGCACCACCCTCCCCACACCACCGCTATCCATTCAAAACATAGTCGGACTTGCCACCAGCAAGATTACCCAGCAACATTGCTCAAAACGTTGCCCTGTGTATCATCAGCTTAACAGTCTCTACGGTCATGCTAGTGATGCTCTGAGTGCACGTCAGCAATCCTACAATGACAATGCTTCTGCGCTTATGCTGATCAAGTATAATCCTTAGCATGTTTACCAACTTAAATTAACATGTTAATGCGCTAGCATTTGTTGGTAGATGTGAATGTCAATAATTTTGAAGGTATTTGGTCACCTGTATACAATTTCCTATTTAGTTTTCATTGTTATAATTCAGTTGCTGTTCATATTCTATCTCATGTACATAAAAATACCTGCACAATAATATGTATTCCAGCATCCTTTGCACTCTGCTCCATTACACTATTGTCTTGCAAATGGTCTTTTTGTTTATGCTTGTGTGTATGTGTCTCCACATGGTAGTTTGTGTCTGTTTTTGTTGAGCTTGTTGTCCTGTTGGTTTGTGCTTGTTCTGTGTACACTGAGAGCAATGTAAGCCTGGAGTCAAATTCCTTGTATGTGTACACATACAACTGGCCAATAAAAGTGATGCTGATAAAGGAAATTTTCATTTTGGCCTGATGGTGGAAATAGATGAAACATCACAGCATCATGTATAAATCATTTTACAAATAATTCAAGCTAAACGTAATTAGATTCAATTCAAGAGATGCAAAATAGATTTAAATTAGGGAAAATGTTACTGAACCACAACCCCTTTCAGATTCCAGAAGTGTTGATCCATACTTAACAGCTCTAAATTCTGCATTATGAGGAATTGCTTACCTGCTGTAGGGATGCACAGCTGATGCTTCTGTTAAATTCTGTATTATGAGCCAAACCTTCTTCAACTTTCATTTACAGTGCTGTTGCTGTTGTGTACCAACTCTTGTGCTCCTATACTGTGAAAAGGTGCGTGTTTACAGGCAGTGCAGAAAAGACACAGCTAAATGCTTTTCAGCCTGTAGTGCATGACAGCCCTCAGACAGTGACAGAGAAAAAGAAAGTAAGCAATGGAGCACATAAGAGTCTTCTATTTATCGCTGGTTATCTTGAGTCTTGAGAAAACAATGGACAAAAATGAGGGCGATTTTATGAAACCACAAATTTCAAACGCTGTAAGACATCTAACAGATAGTCCGCAATGCATGAGCAGACACCATAATAAAGATAAGAGAGATTTCTTCCAAAGCACTGCAGACTAACATTTTATGTTTTCATCTTTACCTGGAACCCCATTAGCTGCTGCAGACATGACCACAGATCTTCCCAGGGTAAACACACAAGATAAACAATTTATCTAACAAGTAGGCCTAAGCAAACACACAGACACGAAGGAAAGGCAAGAAAAACAGACTTCTTTCTCAGAACTATGACCAATTTTTTTTTTTAATATAAATAACATTTGCTGACACACCAAAATGTGAGGTACTATGTGCGCTGTGGTGTATTCATCAATAGCAAATTCGTGCCGACTGCGTAACTTGGAAGTGAACTTGAACAATTATGAAAATCTAGGGCAGGTTAGAGAACAGCTATGAGGACTGTCGCATCATCTGTTTTGCAGATCACCGCGGGGATCATCTCTTCTCTTTTCTCCTCTTTGCAATAATAAAACCCTCCTACCGATGAGTGCCTGCAGAAGTGAAGACTCATTCAAACTACAGAAATTACTTTGTTTGAATAGATGTTTTGAAAGAAGATGACTCAGCAGTGTATTTAAACGTGCACAAATCCAAATGTTTGGCATCAGTCGACCTCATGAAGCATGAGGTAGACCGCATCCAGACATGAGCAACAATACTTGGTCTTTCCTCAGCTTTCACACTGTACTGCAATGTACTTCGGAAGTACCTAAGCTTTTCGCATTCAGCAGGTATGGAAGCAGAGGGCAAAGCAAAAAAAAAGATAATTTTTGAGTTGATAGAATAACAGAAACAAATTATGTTTGCACAGCTTCATTCACTGCCCCCCAGTGCACCATCAATATCATATCATCCGATGGGTTGCATTTTTATGTTTTTCTATATGGCTGCATTATTCTGCTTTCCAGCCTTTGTTGACATCATATTTCCTTTCTCTACTGCTTTTTTTCTAACACACCCATCATCTAGTCCCAACCCACCATGCTCTAAGTTTTGGAGCAGGTCCCTCGATGTACAGATAACTATCACTGTATCACTTTGGCACTGAAGAAATCTTAAAAGCATGATGATTCTCAGACTTCTGGAGCTATAAAGAGTGCTGTTTTTCTATGATTCCTGAGTGACGGGACACTGAAAATAATGTTCTATCTTCAAGCATAAGTGACCAAATTGCAGCAAGCGGGCTTCAAGCGTTTAGAAGTACCTTAATTACCTCCATTAGCTGTGTCTGCAATGCACCTGTCCTTTTCAGTTTCAGTGGATCACATTCCCTTTTACAATGGACAAAAAAAACCCACTGTCTTTTGTCTTTAGTGTGAAAGGGTACAATCAGCATTCACTCCAGGTGAAATGACTGCAGTAGTCAGAGGTATTTATTGGCTGCAGCTCTGATTGGCAGTAAGGTAAACATGACACTCGGGTGGATATGCTAATTTGCGCTTCTTTTCCAGCGTGACTCTTGTGTGTTTCTATCTGCAAATGTCTATAAATGTCTCATCCATATGTTTATGTTAAATTAGCATGGTTGTCTAACAGTCTGTCAGCTGTGACTTTATAGCTGTGTCCTTTAAAGCACACAACACCGTATACACACCAGTCACCTATCCCAGCACGGTGCTGTTAAATCACAAACATTACTGCTACACCTTATTTTTATACAGTCTATGAGCTACTCACAGCAGCCACTGTAACATTGTCCCTGGCCTCAATGCTGCTTTTTGCTGTCAACTAACCCGGTTTTCCATTGCATTCAATGAAAACAGAACGGGCAAATTCCTCTATTGGCAATATGAAAGGAGGCAGGTTTAGCAGGTTCACTCGTGTTTAAAAAAACCTGCACATCCACACTAATTTTGGTGTAAAAGGATATATTATAGATATTTCCATTGAAATCTTGTGAACTATCTTTTAGTAGTTTAGAAAAATCAGAGTAACAAGTCTGCCTTTGGCAATCTAACAAACTTAATTAGGATCGCCAGTTTTTGAACCTGTCTGTGTTTTAAGCTAATGTAATTACTAAAATCTACTCCCCCCCCTTCTATTCAGAAATGTTTCTTCAATCAAAACTATTTAATGTACTTACCACATCTGATTGGGTTGGTTTCATGTATGACTGGTTTGAAAAGAACCCTAGTTATTTTTAACACCTAACTTTGTAGAGTTAAAATAATTTTTTCTACAAAAAGCCTCACGAGAAATAACACTTCTCCCCTCCAAAGCATCAGCGTTTAATGTTCTCTTAACACAAAAAGCAGTTTCAGCTCGACAATGAGGAACTACAGTCTGATGTTGACTTTAAATCAACTTTATAACTAAGAACGTGAGTGCAGCTCTTGCTCTGCCTGTTACTAGGACTCCATTACTCACAGCAATGACCACATCACCTCAAACTCCCACAGCACCTCCTACAGGAAGCCTTGAGGCACACGATCTTTTTGAAATCCTTAAACCGAGGAAGAGAGGATTAGCAACACTAGGACTGAACAAAGTGGAGAAAGTTTACAAACTAAGATTCAGTTGTTGGATATTGTGACGGTACTACTGAGGGCACTGAGTTGAAGTATATTTTGTAAATGGGGGGTTTAGCACCCTGGGGGGAGTTTACTACATTGTACATTTAAAATCTTACATGTGGTGGGTATTTTGTGGGTTGATTCCAGCACTTTTAGACTGAACGTGTTTACATTTGACTACATTTAGTCCAATAAATAAATACATATATGCAAATGAATTTCTGCATTTCTCCCCAAGAATTGTATCCCTGGCAGTGTGGAGACAACTTTGAAATGTCATCCCTGGTCTACATTTACAGAAAGTATATCTAAACGAGTTATTTAAATAATTTTGAATTTAAATGATGCCTTCTTTTTCAGTTTCAAGAAGGGCACTCGTTAGGACAAACTGTAGCATCAGTATTTCTAGAATCCTAACTAAAGCACTCTTGACAATAAAATAATTCTGGTAAAGATATACTGTCTATGATCTGCTTTCAAGATTGCATATACAAATGACCACTTGTAGTAAGAACCCCTGAAAAAAGCTATTAAAATATAAAGTACTTGCTGCAGATTTAAGTAACATTTGCTCTGAATTGAAATGATGCAAACTAACATTGTGCAGAGTGTTGTGGAAAACTGAGTCCACTAAAACAGACTTATGTATCATAAATCAGTGAAGTCAATATAGCAAACATATTTCCTGCAGACATGGGTCTAAATTAGCATTCATTTGGAGTCATGCTCCTGACCGCCTGATGAAATGAAGTCAAATATTCACTCTCCTTTTGGCTCTGTGCTGGTTTCCATCAACTCCTGGGGAAAACATCTGGCTCTTCAGCTGCACTTTGTTCACCAGGTAGTTGCCAACTTTGTCTGTTTGGTGCTTGGCAGAAACCAGGTTTGTTTCATTTTTGTGTCCATGCACCTGATTTACTGAGCTAAAGAGAATTTCAACAAACATGACAAAAGATGCTTCGGAAATAAACTGTATTAGTATTGCAAAGGAGTCTACTAAATGAACTGCAATGTATGTAATGCTGTACAATGATACTGATGATGAATGGTACTGCTTGAAAACTGCATTAGCCACATTGTCTGCACATTGACTTCTTTTTTTCCCTCTTTCTTCTGCAGACAAGCTGTAAATATAGTCTCTCCAGCGGTCGGAGCCATTAGAGTAAATGACCTTTAGCAGGTAACACTGTGGTACAAGTGCTCATTGTTACCATAATCATCTAAGACTCTGACTGTGAACATGATTAGACTGAACAACACCGCCTTGAACTTGCTATGGGGATTTGTGCAAATTAGCAACCTTGAAAACCTCTAACTTTCTGCCTGGAACATGTTGAATATTACTGTGTGAGAGAGAGACTATTTTTAATGACAGAAGTCTGCTTTGGCTCTGACATTAAAAAAAAGTTTTCCTGAACCTTATTTAAGCTGCTGTCAGGTTTTTGTTTTCTTTTTGGGACTTTGCACAAGCATACCCTGTTATCACTGCATAAATAAAACAGACGGTTATTTAAAGAATTACCCAAAAAACTAGAGGTCAATAGCTGCTCAGCTCTCGTCTTGTCCATTGCTGAATCACTGTCTATTGAATAACTCAAAAGGGGCAGGGTGACCTTTGACTGTCCGGTTGTACAGATTAGAAGACCATGGAGTGAGATATGCTTGTTTAGGTTTTTGCTTCTGACTGGATTTTGGTGTTCAGAGCAGAAGACAAGATAACAAGAAGAGGCATACATGACCCTCTCTTTGTTTCCTTGTATATCTAATAGTAGGAAAGAGATGATCAAGTTATGTCGAGTTTTGCTTCTTGGCCAGTTCTTTAACAAATATATTATTGACAACTTGAGACAACAGAGGTTTACCTGAGAGCGAGTCATCAGCTCTTAAGGCAAACTGAATGCCCTGAACCAATATCCATTTTACAAACAGCATCCATTATGCAACACGAGAGCTGGGAAATTCGAGCACTTTGATCACGTTTAGTATTTTTGTCTCAGGACCCTCCTCTGGCTCTTTAATGATACCTGCTGTATCATCAGAGAGCCGGAGGAGCTCCAACTAAAGCCCTGAATGTGATGCAGTCTGACCTGCTGGCTGGCAGAATGCAATTGATAGAACTGCCTCACAAGTGAATAAACAAGCCGTATTGATCTCTCTGCTTTGCTACTGCAACACTGCTCAACTAATCCAAGGTACCTGCGTGGTTTTAAAGTGTAACATTCCCAATTATTTGTATCCACTTCACCAGTCAAGGCCCCATCAGGTCTTGTTACCCTGTTGCTGTGCTGTGCACCACATGTCTCACGTTCCTGAAACCTGACAATCACTGTCAGAGCCAGTTTCAGGAACGTAGCCTGGGCAGCGCCAGTGAACACAAGGGGCACAGGGGCAACTGTCAGGTGTTAATAGGTGGATATGATCTACACTGACAGGTTTACATACACGCACACACACATAACAAAACTGCTAACACTCCCACAGCCACATGTGTAACACAGTTGACTTTTAACAAAATTCACCCCTAAGCTACAACAATGAGAGGGTTCACAGGGGAGGACTGACAAAAGCAAATGTTTACTCTCCATCTCCCGAATAAAGAGCTGCTTAATCTGATGAAACCCTAAGACACACACACACACACACACACACACACACACACGTAATATCTCCCTCCTCCCCTCTTGCAGCAACTGTTTCACTCTTGACTATGTCATACCATCTAGTGGAGCACTCCGGTAGAGCAAGAGCTGGAGCACAGGATGAGATCTCAGTATCGATGAGCTGTGCTGACATCAAGCTGTGCTTGCGTACCTCGCTGAAACACTTCTCCCCACTGTGCCCACTCTTAGTGGAGAGGTTAAGGTGGGCGTACAGGCTGGGGAAGAAATCCCACTGTGAACCTGCTACTACGAGCATGACATACTCTGATAATGCACTGCAAGTGCATCTCAGCAGGGTCTGACTGAGATGAAATATTGTACTGTGATAACAACAACACACCATTTAGCAGGGCGGTAAACACAATCCATTAATGTGACTGAACAGACGTACAGAAATTGTTAAAGCCACACTGAGGCAGTCTGACAGTGTGCGTTCTGTCAACAAACACCACCAGGGGGAGCAGTGATCAGATGTGACGTGCTGTCCATCCTGTGAAAAGGTTCAAGTGGAAATAAAGGCCATGCTACATAGATTAGCTATCCGGTAAAAATGAGGTGAATTCTGTGTGTGTGTGTGTGTGTGTGTGTGTGTGTGTGTGTGTGTGTGTGTGTGTGCAAAGAAAATGTGTGTGAGGGTTCTGGATAATGTCGCAGGACACCACCGGCTGCCTCCACAGTGAAATCCACTTTAATAAAGGAATTGTTCCTTCCAGTCCTAGTGAACACACAAATACCACCATCCTACAGTCACACACATGTTTTGTGTGCAGTGCACGATCACATACCCAGGTGACATTAGATGTAAGATTCTCGGGCATGAGCCACACAGATGCACAGCTTTAAAAATAAAATAAAAATTGAACTGTGAAATCAATTCCAAGCTTAAAAATGCAGGAACAGGATAACAATCCTCTCTTCAGATACTGTCAGTCTGAAGGGACGTCCATTCACTTAATATTCCTTCTGAGCTGCTCCTCCTTTCTTTCTTTCCCTCCCTCCCTCCCTCCCATTTATTACTTTTATATCAACTTTTACTTTTTTACATCAATGGGCATATTACATGTCTCACAAAGGTCTATTTTTGCCGCAGCCACAAACAGCTGCCTGGTTGGTAGACCACCTACGCATCAATAAAATATCCAAGGCAGTGAGGTCATAGTGGGATTATTATGTTTTTTTCATTTTCTTGTTTACGGTCTCCCACAGAAGATGACATGATTATGCCGTGTTGTTGTAGAAGATTACATCTTATTTATTTTCACGTGTCCTAAAATCCACTGCTAAAACATATAACATGTTAAAACTTCATTTTCGCACTACATGAATAAACCAGAGACTTGTAACCTTGTAGAATAAACCCAGCTAGAAAGCATTACGTCTCCTTTGTTGTAAGTAGTAAGATCTTAGTTTGCTTTGGGCTAAATGTCCAGTCCAGTCCACTTTGCTGCTGGAAAAGAATCCCACACAGCGCCACAGTCAAGGGAGGCAGACTGTGAGTAATACTTTAAAACAGAACACTTACCTAAGACATCAAGCCAAAAGAGCAGGAGGGGAGGTGGTGGAGCCCAGAGGAAAGCCAGGATCAAGGGGTGAAGAAGGTGACCCATCAGGAGCAAGGGCATTGAAGACAGTTCACCCGGTAGGGAAAAAGAGAGACAGAAAGAGAGAGAAATATTTAGGATGTGCAACAGCCAAAAAAAAAGAACTCCATATAATATCAAGATTTTAAATGAACATTAGGATGGTCTCACTGCTTTTTCTTTAACACATGGGCACTAAACCTACAATAGCAGACACACACATTTTTGATAATTCATCTTTTTAGTAATGTATTGAGATTAGCTGCTTTTCTCTGTTTTATGTCATTGTAAATTAAATATATTTGTGTTTTAGACCGCTGGTCAGACAAAACAAGGTATTTAAAAGACATCATCTAGGTCTCTGGGGAATTGCAACAGGCATTTTTTCATAATTTGTCAGCTTTTTAAACTAATGTTGATATTAAAAGCTGTAGCTTTACAATCCTATCCAGCTTGCATCAAAAATATATGTGCAAACAGAAAAAGGCATCCAAATGTCCAATTGTTTCGACCATACCAATTTTACAACAGATGGGTTATCAGATGACAAGTATGAAATATGTTTTAATAATAATAATACATTTATTTATCATGTAAATACATCTAAAAAGTTTTGTTATTCATTAGGGCTGTCCCCCAATAGTCAAAGATTTGATGCTTTAATGGGCGGAGCCTGATTCGACAATCTCACGGTCGAAGCTTCGCAGCGAAACAAGGGTCATACCATTTTGGCGATATTGGGGTGCTTAACGTCTGAGACGTAATAATAATTTATCACTGTTGATGAACCACACAAAGAATATTTCATCTTTTTAAATAGCCGGCTACTTGAAACAGACCCGCGAGAAACTGCAACGTGCATGTAGTTGCTGGCAGCACGAAATGCTCACAAAAGTCTGCACAAGGCCGGTGAATGGCAGGCGAGAGAGAGAGAGAGAGAAAAGGGTCTTCAAAAAGCGTCAGTTTAGCTGGAAATTTATAGTGTAAGTTGAATGAATAGAGACTGCAGCTCTGTGTAACAACAGGTGAAGTGCAGAAACAGTGGAATCACCAGCATCAATGCACAAACACACACAAAACAAGAAACTAATGTCCATACGCTCATTGCAACAGTGCATCCTTGGAGGTTTATCTACACACTGGGATGATATTATTATTTTTTAAAGAGAGGAATAAAATGGGAACCCAGAAAATTTGCATTGTGAATTATTTTATTTTATTAATGAAAGAGGTGGTATTATGCTTTTTGGCTTTTTCCCCTCTCCTTTTTTGAGTTATGTATCTTTTTTGTGCATGTAACAGGTTTGCAAAGTGAAAAAGCCCAAAGTCCAGCCCAAAGGGAGTTCCCATCTCCCACAGAAAACTCTGCTCTGAACCGCTTGAAAACAGCAACAACATTTGTAGTCCAGCCCTTCACTTCCTTTACTTGTGACGTCACAATGAAAACACGTCATAAAGCTTGCCAAGCGGCTAGCGGTGGTCAGGCACGCCCTCAAACCAAGCTAGTCTAAGCGAAGGCCCTTTGGCTCGACTCGCCTTTGTCTGGTTTTCCATTGTAGAAATGTTGCACCTTTACCTGCTTCCTGGTACTTTTTTCGTATCACCTCACCTCCTTCCAGGTTCAAGCGAGCTGAGGGATACTAAAAAGTGAAAACACGACAGACTGCTGATTGATCGTCAGAATCGTCACTATTCACTGCATTATCATTGCTGCACCAGACAGAGGCCAGCAACAAAAAGTTTTATATTTTACAGTTTTCGTATGAAATTTCATCACTAAATCCACTTCTGAGAAGTTTCGAGGTGAAATCAGCTGTGTAGATTTCGAATATTGACTGTTTTACGAGAAAAACGTGCTTGAATATTTTCGGAGTTGAGGAGCTCAGCAAGTGGCTGCGGGGGAAGCCTGTGCCAACCCGCGGGAGGAGCGTGTGAGGCCGGCCAGCCGCCCGCTCACAGAGCCCTCTGCTACCGCCATCACACACACCGCTGCAGCAACAACGGCAGAGGAAAACACAGCTGGAAGGTTTTCATACCGCTTATCTGTCTTTACATTCTGAGGAATGTTGAAACGTTTTAACCGTAGACTGTATATATTTTAAGAGCTGGTGTGTGTGTCGCAATGAACATAACGTCGTGGCAGTTGTGTGTGGCGTCGCTATGACGACAAGCTAAGTACTATCTCTGGGTACTATCTGCAATGGAAAACGGAGCAGGGCCGAGTAGAGTCGAGTCTATCGATTTGCGCTATGGAAGCATTTTTCGGCAAGGCAGCATAGATCGTCAGAACACCGTCAACAGTTCAACGTTTAGTCCTGATGGTAAGATGTAGAACAATGATGTTGTGGACTTGTGAGTAACTTATCTACCATCTGCTAGGTTACGGTCGCTGTCTGAGGCGGCTTTGATTTGGATCTCACTACCTTGTTTCTTACGACCCGCCCTTCTCTGCTTCTGATTGGCTAGTAGTCCTTACCTGGGAACTGCCCATGTGCAACTCCCAACAAAGATTTTGTACAAGTAAGATGCATCACTCTGTAGCTCAAGAGCGGAGCGTACAGCACACAGGGTGAAAAGAGGAGCTGCAGCAATGTGCAGTATGAGAAAAATATGGTGTTTTTTGAAAATGAAACCATGTAAACCTGTTCTGGTACAACCCCTAATTAAGATTTTGAACCTGAAAATGAGCATAATACCACCTCTTTAATGGTTTTATAGTTGTAGATGCAGTCAAAATACAATTCAAGGAACAGGCACTGAGTAGTGGTGGAATGTAACTATGTTTGTACATTTACTGAAGTATTGTACCTTAACCACAGATTCGAGGTACTTGAACTTTCCTTAAGTATTTCCATTTCATGCAATTTTATACTTCTGCTTTTTAATGCCCCTCCTGTCCAGATAATATGCATCTCCTAATTTGGTGATATTAAATAGATTTTTCTGAATATAGTTCTTCCTTCTAATTAAGCTAAATAAACTATTTAACAATAAAAGGGAGCATTTTTCTGCACAATATATAACTTTACTTTTGATACTTTCAGTACATTTTTCTGATACTGCATACTTCTACTAAAGTGGTATTGCTACTTTTACTATAGCAAAGGATCTGAATACTTCTTCCACCACTAGCACTGATGTCTGTATTGTGCCTTTCTTCTTAGCTTTATTAATCTTTCAAGTTAACATACCTGCGGTTTATCACAGTTTCGGTCTTTCTTGCCAACAATACAATAGCTTGCTTAATGGGTTCTCAAATAGTTATCATTGTGAAAGCACAATACAGGCCATGAGTTGAGTTATATTTATAGATTTATAGGTAACAGAAAAAGACCTTCAGTTGAAGAGTCAGCACTCTCAATTCAGGCAAGACAGAAGCAGCCTTGAATAAAAAGAACAAAGTCTCAAAATGAAGCTCAATAAAGGGGAAATATGTAAGACGTCAGGTAACAGAGTGTGAACTGCTCAACCAAACTCTTGCAATATTTGTTCATGTTCAACCAGCTTCCATCTCCATAAAACATAATGAGTTAGTTGCTCTCTTCTGTTTATACGATGAGTTTTCCATATCCCCTACCAGTTTGTGACTGACTGCCTCAACTTTGTTAAAACTCAGATGCGACCTCGACCTTGTTAAAACTCAGCTGCATTATGTGGTGTTGTTTAATTGAGTGACTGTGAAATGCAACGTTCTTTGTTCGAGTCTGGCCTGGAGTCTTTGTTGTATGTCGTTTCACATCACTTTATTTCCTGTCATTTCTGGTAACTCCCAGCTAGGAAAGACATAAAATGCCCAAACCAGACCAAGAGTACACAGCCTAGCTAGCAGCTCTGTGAGGCTACACTTGGACACACGGGTACTTTGAGCTAAATGCTAAAGCTAGCATGCTAACATGCTCACAATGACAATGCTAACATGCAGATGTTAAGCAAGAATAATGTTTACCCTGTTTACCCTCTCTGCTATTTTACAGTCAAGGTTACCATTTTAATTTATAAAAGTTTTATAATTTCTTCTGACATTAGCGGTGGTGGTGATTTATTTTGGGCAAAATTACCTGCTTCTGCAATAATACACTGCAGGAAACTGAATTCAAGTATGAGCAGAGCTGCTGTTGTGAATTATTTTGGAGAATTATAGCGTAAATTGTTATCATTAATTACTAAAGCGATGGCGGTCTACATTGTCATCATTTAAAGTGTTATTTCATAGTGTAAAGCTAGGATCACAGTGTTAAAACTCTATAGCTCTGAGTGTGTGTGCTCCTTTCTGTATCTAACTGCCCAGGCTCAACAGTAGCACATGTGTGTGAGTGAGCAAGCACAGTGGGATAGCAAAGCAGCATCAAAGACACCTGCAAAGGAAAATATAGAAGCAGATTTTGTGAAAATTGTCTTACAAAACATACATCAATATAGTCCATCACAGTAAGAATGTCCTGTTTCTAGCACGGAGCACAAACAACATCAGTTTATTCCACAAAAGTCAGGTTATGGAAGAAATGGCATGATCAAGCGGAGGGCATGCAAAAGACAGAGAGGAGGAGCAGGCAGTCAGGGACTTTCCCACCAAATTCTTAGACACGTGAAAATCTTGGACTTTCCCAGATTCAGGTGCAGTAGGAAAGAGAGCCAAGAGATGATGTGAAGCCAAGAAACAGAGCTATAAAAGGAGGTCAAAAAGGAGGTGAAAGTCAGTTGTTAATGATTTCATGTCAATTCGGGTTCTGGTAACAGAATGGGGCTCTATTTTGCACCGATCTCTGACACACTCCGGTTTAACTTTTGTATTCTAATTGGTGTCTGTTTTTGTTGATAATAAAAATGTTGGTAAAAGTTCAAGCTTTCTTATCTGGCCCAAGTCTTGAATTTTTACACGAAATCACTGCCAACTCTCAAGCATTGATCATGAGAGTCACCCAATTGACACTTTTCCCACACCCTCACGCCTTACATCAATTTTCTCACACACTGGAAAAAGTAATGCATCCTTTAACTGATAGCGTTGACGCGGCGCTATCACACTCCACCCAGCTGATACAACATCGGTGGACGCTGTGACAGGAATCAAGCAAATAGTTTGTGATCTGGTAACGTAGCTGGTAGAGTTTCGCAATATAAAAATGTATAATCAGAAGCACAGCCTTGCTCTCATAAAAATCCTTCTGGAGATGTCAGATTAAACAGATATATGGGATAGATGCAAAAAGTTTTGAACATTCAGTCCAGGAGATTCTAACTGAATTAAAATGAATTAATTTATCCTTGAGGTGAAAAGGTGCCACATTTAAAGAGGAACTTCCCCAAACAAAGACAAAGAGGAGGGAAGACTAAATCACGAAAGAAAAACAAATACAGAATGCTTGAAAGCCATTCACCTACTGAATTATATTCTGGTATTTTATATTTTGAATTGTGACATTCTACCTGAGTTTTGTGTCTCTGTTGACATAGCCTAGATTAAAACATTTCCACCATAAACAGATGCAGAAAAGGCAGGAACTGTTGAAGAAAATTTCACCAGAATGCAGGAAATTAAGTGCTTAATGCAAAAAATTTGAGACCCCAGACCACCCCTCTACATAAGTGGCTCCTCCATTGCTAAAAGGAAAACATAGGCTCTTGCTTATTATGAACTAGCCTATAGAATTCCATACATTCTTCAGAATTAAAAGAAATACAGTCTCTGGTTTTGACACACAGATTCTGGAGGGAAGACTCCCCAATTCATGGTTAGGGTTGGTCAAAATTAAGGCCATCGTGTTTGGAGGTTGGCAAGTATGTTTATTGATTTGGCTTTTCATCTACACATACATCTGGCTGTATCATGCAGGATAAAAGATTGATGACCCTGCGGTGGGATATAACACAGAAGGCCTAAAATAAACCGACCACAAATTTCAATCCAAACTAAATTGAAAAGTTGGCAGCCCTGAATATGAGTATGTCAAGCCATCCACACACAAAAGGACACACCAGCATCAGACATTCTTTAACAGTTTTGAGGAATGGTTATGTAGGCTCTGAAGTGGTAATAGCTGGGTGAAGATGCCTCAGCACTTTGTACGTAGCTAAAGTTACCCACAATAGGCCACTTTAAGGAGAGTCTGAAAATGGATCAGCTTTTAAATCTCTGTCCTGAGCCCGCAGAGTATGTTTTCAGAAGACGATTATTAGGCTGTGTTGTTCCCAAGGTTCCCTTTTCCCATCCTCTGCATCTGCACCATTTGGCAGAATTGGCCAGGGAACAGGAGACGAGGAAATGACCAAACAGAAAGATGTAGGAGTCCAGGTAATCCCAGGTAATTATGTGGGAGGAGGCTGTTGCGTCTGACTTATACATCTGATAAAACTTCTACTCACCTCTTTGCCAGTGCTGGAGCGAACAGCTGGACAGAAAAGCTGCTGTGCTTTGAAGCAACAGGAAAAAATGTGCACAGAACATAATGACAGAGACTGCATGCCATTTCAAAGATTTTATGCATGGCGAGCGCCGCAGGGAACTTTGGGCAGCCAAAGCTAATTGATACCTGATCAGTTAACAACACATTTAAATAAAACTGACAGCACGGCAGACAACAAAACTCTCTCTAAATATAAAATTAAACAGGGCATCTCTGGTGTTTGCAGCCGTGCTCTGCAGCACCACTGTAGAGAGGAAGAGTGATTACAGATGCAACGGATTGGCTCTCCTGGTCTCTTTTTTTTAATTGCCTCCCCCACTTTAATAGGAAGTATCTATCACTCTCTGCAGCCAAGAGGCAGCCCGTGGAAATTCCCACGCCTCTGAGCAAGAGACTATTTAATGCTTCTCACACCACATCAGCTGTTCAAATCCAGCCATCCCTCAACCACACACACACATACACAGGTCTGAGCTGACTGCTGTCACAGGGACAGAGGATCATCTCCTGGGGATGTTAAAGGAGAGAGGAAAAGGGCTGAGTTTCAATAGTCAGCATATTAACTTCTCCAGAGGTCGATGAGGTTCTCTGTTACAGACACCAACACACTGCTACCAATCTATCACACACAGCACACCCAGTTTCTCTGTACCAATACAATGTTTTCTCCCTCATATTCAATGTATACAAGACCATAAAACAACCTTTGCAGTAAAATGAACAGAATATGACAGATGAGTGACTATCCACCCAGCTGCCCTTTCATATTCAAAAGCATGAAGGACGTGAAATCTGCAGTTGTGAACTCTATCTCAGTTTTCTGCTGTGTATTATAGCAGAAGCATCGCATCAAACATTTGCTCAGGCTCAAAAATCCCATTTTGTCTGGGCTCTTATGTGACAGACCCAATTCTATATGAACCTGTATACACCAAATCTATAAATTAAGCAGCATGCTCAGAATGGAAAAAAAAACATCTAATGGCTGACATGATGGGTGGAGTTTGTACACTGTAACGGCCCACCTGTCTAGCTTCCTGTGCTGCTCTGTTTTCGTCTTGCAGGGGTGGAGGTGGGTATTGAGAGCAACTACCTTTTGAGCTTGGTTTGGGTTTGCATCCGTCACGACACTCACACACAGACTTCCATTAATCCAAGACTGCCTCACACTAGCAACCACATCCGTATCTCCACCTTATTTCCTTACTAATTACATAAGTTAATTTGGCTTTAGGACATCCTTGTGTTACAGGCCTGAGCCAAGTTTGTAACGACACACTCAGAGTGTTTGTGGTGTAGTTTGAGTGCCTGTCCCTCAGTGTGTTTGTCTCCTACGCTGGATTGCTCTTTAGATTGATCCTGAGGGAAAGGGACTTAAAGTCATGCAGCATTGTCAACAGTGAGTGTTAATACCTATTTACCTCTACTTATGTGGAACAAATCCCTCTGTACATTTCTGGACCATTAAGGTGAATCACAAACTTGCATGCAGAACAACAGCAGCATGTCACAACAGGCTGATAGCAACAGGCTATCAAAGCCAGAACAAAGAACGAACAACGGGGCTATGGAAAGCCCAGTTCATTAGACAAGAAGCTGCACAATATAGCTGAATAAAATACCTCCATGTCAGAACACCATTACAGCATCTGAGAGATGGCGGCATTTTAATGAACATTTAGTGTGTGCACTGCACAGCACTTTGTTTTACCAAAACTTCTCTCTTCAGTCAAGGAGATGGCTGTTTAAATGGCTGCTTTATATCAACAACATTTTGACATCATGTCTTATTTATGGCTTATCAGGCTAGGCGATGAAAATCATATAAAAACAATTATTGTGATAGAAACATCTATTGAATGAGAAAATTTGGATTTACTTTACAATTACTATTTTACTGTTTACTACATCATGTGACCCCACTGACTGCCTGTGTTTTTTCCTCCCTCTCAGATCAGCGCTCCGGTTGTGAAGACGCTGCTTGCCGCTGCTTGGTTTCCCTCAGCCTGCCCGCTCTCCGCCTCAGCCCACAGAACCCACCTTTACACATTCAGCCTGTCAATGAACAGTTCTACATTTAAATTAAGCCACCTTGTGTCTGCTTTTGGATCCTCCCAGCTGCCCTAACACCGACATTATCATTGTCAGTTTGTCGTCAAATGGCCACAGAAGAAGAACCATTTAAATTTAATCTTTAACCCACAACTTGCTGAATAACACTGTCAGACTTATCATTTACTGTATATGCTGCCCACGGCTCATTTTTTAGATGATAGTCCTGATGTAAAGTGTTTTAGAGGAGACACATCCATTAAAACAACTTCATGAAAATCCAAGGGACATTATCTTTGGTAAACAGGTAATTATGCTAAATACATTTTTTATTCTCAATTCTGATTCTTGGCTTCCCCGAACAAGAACAATGAAATGGAAAATAAAGCCTTACAGATTTTATGATGAGCAGACAATGCAGTTTCTTTCGTCGTGAGATATGATGTAAATGATTAAAATGCACATGAGCTTCTTCTGAGACTTTTCATCTTCCCTAGAGACAAACAAAGCCTTGTTTATACATTACAGAGAAACTGGCACAATTGATAAGATGGTAAAAGATCCAGGTGGAGGCTTTAACGCTCTCTGAAGGACAGCTGGCATCAATCTATCTTAAATCAATGTCAAGCAGCCCGTCGACAAACCCAGATGCCACCCACCTCACCTCCTCTTATAAGCCCAAATTCATGCAGCGACAGATCCCATTTCCTTTAACACAACTTAATTTTACCTTCAGCCCAAACAGGAAATGAAGCATGATGGAGGTGCTTCCACTTTTATGGGAAGAAAGCACTGAATGCTACACAGAAACACATAAACCACAGAGGTAGGCCGACAGAAGTATCAAAAAGAGTTAAAAAGGGTTTTCGATCTGTGTCGTAATAATATCATTCACTAATCCCTTTCCAGAGGTGCACATTAGGTTACACAGTCATTTACTGAGAAGAGAACTGACAGCATAGCGTCAGTAATCACACAGCTTATCGCCACTAAACGAATAAAACCTTCCTCTCTGCATTCAAGCAACCATTTCAATATTACCACCCACCCACCTAATGCAGACACACACACACATCGAACTGACACAATAAAAGGAGGAAAAGTCATTTTATTCCTTTATAAAGACTACCGAAATCTCCGCTCCACTGATCCCATAGATGCAGATGAAAGGGCTTAAGTGAAAACAGTTCCTCTTCTTTTCTCCAGCTTGCTATTCAAGAGTCCTTCCTTAAACACAATCACAAGGAATTACACTGTATAATCCATTATGAGAGAAGCTTCTCATCTGGTGGTGTGAAAGGCAGAGCTCTACATTCATTAATCGACTGACAGACAATCAGACAATAGCCGACTGAAGCCGTTTTTTTAAATTATTTTTTATTTAAAAAGTTAGTGAAGAGGATCCAGCAAGGACACGTTCAGAGTCCTTCAGAAGTCACATCAACGCATAATGTGCATTCTTTCTCGCCCACAGCTGCACAGGGAGGTTTGATCACATAACCATTTAGTTTCTGTCTGTCAAAGCCATAACGGAAAACATTTTACGGATTCATATTTGTACTTTATCTGTTGCGGTTCACAAACCAGAATGCAGACAAATCAGGGCTTCCAGGCAAAGTCGAATGAGTCACCTTCCTATCCAAAACTGAAATAAATGTGCTGCTTACACACTTTGTAGTTAGAAAAACTTTATTTGGGTTTAAGACGGGGTTAGACACCCTCTCCTAGCCAAGGTAATTTCAGTTAAGAGGAGCTCACAGTCAGTGGGCAAGGGGCAAGTTTATCCCACACGCAGGATGCTAAGCCAGACAAACAGAATAAAACAAAACAAGAAAAAGAAAACCACAAAGACAGTGACTCACCACCTGTAACTCAAACTAAACACAACACAACTCTGTAGGCTACAGTTGTTGCATTCATATTATTTTGTACACATGTATGTATAAAAAGATAATAGAAATCATGTTCAAATCCCACCAACTACGCAGCTGACCCCTACCTGGGTCTCCCCGACTAAGTTAGCCTCCCCCTAACGTTACAGGGGGCCAATTACTCTTCCATTTTTGTTTATTTTAGTTAGTTATGCAATCCTACAATAAAGTTTTAGTTAGTTATCGTTTTTTTTTTTGTAAAGCCTCGTTTTTTATTTTTATTTCAGTTAACGACAATGTTTTTTAACATCTAGTTTTTGTTATTTCGTTCGTCTTTGTTAACAATCATAACCTTGCTCCTAGCATGGCTGTATTAAAGGACCAGGGTGTATGATTTAGTGATATCTAGAGGTAAAGTTGCAAACATGGTTGCTCCCTCTGTAGACATAAAAGGGCTCATTCTAAGGTAACAAAAACATGTTTCTTATTTTCAGGTGATTATACACAACTGAAAACACATTCGTAAATATTATATTTCTGCCAGTATCCCTCTTAATCTTGGCCCTTTAAGAGAATTGATTTGAAGCAGCCACTCAGCCTTGTTGCTGGATTGTCCCCGTGACATACTGTGCTACTGCAAAAAAACTATAATATGTTATGAATTTTTAAACCATGCATAATTAACATTTGGATACTGTCCCAGACTCCAGAAAAGCTATTTAATGTGTATATTATCTCAATGTGAACCCAATGGGACAGTCTGGAGAGAGCAGGGGGAAACTCTATGTGGGGATTCTGACCGAAAAACAGTCCGGCAGGCATGTGATCCAGGAAGTCCAGTTGGAGTAACAGATTAAAATTTATCAGACACCAAAATACAGCAGTTTGTAATACATACAGAACGGATTTCATAACTCTGGAAATGTATTACAGTGCCATTTTATCTTTCATCATGACGAGTAATCTACCAATAATATGTGCTTGCATGTACAGTATGTAACTGGTCAACTAAGCGTCTTTACGGATGATGTTGTGTTGCACTGCAGCAATACCTGAGCTGGACGACCCTGAGTCGATTTGCCGCAGCCCCCTGCGTTGGCACCCACGCTGTGTCTACACACTGACTACTTTAAATGAATGAATTGAGCATTTTTGTCCCCACGCAGGGTGCAAATCAGGGGGAAACAAACATTTTTGGGCAAATGGCCTGGATGAGCAACTTCCATTTTAATTAATAGACACCATATTAGAATCCAGTGTTAAGCTCTTATAATATATTCATGAATGCTACTAATCCCTGCGCAGGTCTATGCCAGCTGACATCCCCACCCTAATTTGGTTGATTTTCAAATGTGTGTAGGTGGGGTGTTGAAAGACCTGAAGAGTTTTATTACTTTTCAAATCAAAATCTGTAATTTTGGTGAAGCACATTCAGCATGGCTGTGTGCTCTTTCAAGAGTTTATGCTTTGTAGCAAGTGTATTGAAATATACTTAACGTCACCTTGATTCAAAGTATAACCTTGGTTCATTCTCTTATGTTTGGTCTTTCAGACAGCGGGTAAATATATACTGTATATACTATCCATCTTTCTTCAACTTTGTGTTTCATGCGTATTTGCTATAGCTGTAGTTCCACTTTTTCTGGCATCTTTGGAGATTGGTTGCACCAAAAATCTGCACAAACATGGTTAAAATTCTGTCTTAAGAAGGCTTATACCTGAAGATTTACTCTAAAAATGACTTATATGAGTCATTTTCACCGCCACAACTATAACCACGCTCTGGTTAAGTTATATTTTTAAGATGAGGAGAGCAGTGTGGTTATGATATGGCCATGTAAGGTTAGGTAGGCAAAGATCATTTATTTTTATGAAAACACTGTTTGACTGTTAATTTCCCCTTGATAACCTATAGTAGTGAACCCTGAGAGCAGTAGATCAGTGTGTGCCGGTGGGAGGATGTTAAGAGGATCCTCTCACCTCAGCATACACACACGCACGAACACTGCAGCAGTGTGTAGCAAGTTGTGAGCCTCTTTAATCTGTTACAGCATCCTCTCTGGAACACTCTGTCAGCACAGGAGAGGGAAAAGAGCAGGATTACGACTCAGAGCCTCTCAATTTATTAGAGCCCTGCTGACTCCTGATACTCGACTCCAGTATTCCTGTTCACCCTGATGCAAATACGCTCCCAACAAGACAAGACGCCGGGAAAGTGGAGCCCATGATGCATGGCCCTCAGAAAGCAATAGAGATGACAAGACGAGAATGTGATGCAGAGAGGACAGATGTAAGAGGAAGGTCAATTACATGGGCGAACAGAAGATAACGGGTGAACAAAAGGCGAGAGCAGTGAGGACAAGATAAGACCAGAGAAGACAAAGAAGAATGGCTGACTAGAGAGGTTAGTTTATATTTGTTTATGTTATTGAGACATTGCTGCAGTTATTAGCAGATGTTGCTTCATCATTTCTAGCAGGGCCATTAAGGCTGGGCTGATTTTCGGGCTATTCAGATGTCACAGTATTGCTTTACAGCTCACTTCGCAGCTGCTTTCTGCTTAAGTTATTTCCCTCCATGCTTATTCTCTCTGACACACTGTGGAGGGAAAGTCGCGGGAAGCACAAAACACCTTGAGCTGTTCATCTGAATTATGTTGTTTGCAAAGACTGACTCGGATCCATCAGTTTAAACAGCGGTCCCTCTATCAGTCCGCTGTGAAGTCAACCTGTGAAATTGAATTAAACTGACAAGTTGGTATCTTCATCACAGCAAGAAAATAACATTTAGCTATAAAAAAAGAAAAAAGGTATGAAAGACAACTTTCAAGATACAAATAAAAAACACATGGGAATTGCTTTCCAGGAACTGCCACCCAACTGTAAGCTTCTTGCCTTTCCATTACTGATACGGTGGCTTGTAGATCAATAAACATCACCAATTGATGTAGTCTCTTTGTAGCAGAGAACACAGTTAAACACTTGAAAACAACTTCAGTGATTTGCTCATATCATCCCCATCTACATCAACCTGAAGTGACATGTTGAATGTTTTTTACATTACTATGTGCAAGTGTTCACATTTACCAACCGAATGTAACAGTTAATGGCGAGTTAATTACAGTGTTGAATGAAGTTGTGTTAATGAAAAATGATTGCTCTAAATATGTGATTTAACTAAATCCAACACTATATTATACTTGAGATGTTGTTCACACAACAGAGAGAAAATGGTTCGATCGATCTTTCAAGAGCATGACTTAAGCTGTAATTACATTTTGGAGAGAAATGAAACCTGGATTATAAATGTTTGTTTTTGCGGCATATCAGACTTAATACCAGATGCACAAAATCATTGGAAGAGCTTGTTAAATATTGCTATCTGCAAGTTCATCGAATTGGGAAAAAAAAGAAAGAAAAAAGTAAGGCATTGCAATTAAAAATGGCAAAATATTTGCAAAATTAAAACCTTCTTCGGCTGATTTTTCCAAAAGGCTTGTGTAAATGCAGACAACTCAGCAGCGCACATGTTTACAGTAGGTTATAGAAGAGGAGAAATGGCAGACGCTACTTTGGCCGAAATATTATAAACAATGCCGTCATTATACGGTCCAGACAACAGCAGTACACACCAAAAGGACTGGATGGTTACATTGCAGGTAACGAATGACAAGTTCCCTTTACATTATACTAAATGGATATTTTATGACTGAAATTAATGGGGTTATTCAATGCGAGTGCTTCATTCTTAGAAGCTCTTACTTCTATGACCCTTCTTTCCTGATCATTTTGAAATTAAAACATTGTCAGCATATTTCTTCACAATAACTGAGGTAAACATGTGGGTTGTAATATACACATGAAGAGGTTACCGTCATCATTTCACAACACTGATGTACTTTTCTGTATTCAAGGGCATTTCTTCATGGCCGTTGACGTCAGTAAAGTCAAGAAACTCTAGATCGGAGCTTAAGGCTGGAAGCAGGCAACAGCCTTGAAAGACTCTATAGAAGACCAAAGGAAAAGAAACAGAGTTGCTTGACAGCGGGAATACATTGATGAGTACTCGAGAAGTCAGTCATGTCGGCCTGCAGAAAACCAGTGACAGTTATCCATCTTTCTGTGAGTGGACAACTTGGACTGACAGATGGAGTTAGCGGTATAGCCTAATCATAGCAGTTATAGCGCGTCAGCAAGTTGGGCCATTGTAGTAGACTAATGTCTCATCACTGCTCACAGGCTCAAAAGAGCATCTGAGGCATTAACCAAACAAATATCCTGTCAGAGGAAAAAGTACATCTAATAGAAAACGATTTAACCAAAAGTGGCTCTACTGTAAGTGGTACCTTAATGGCACAATTTGAATTCTATTTAAAACTGCTTTTAAATGGCCAAATTACTGAAGCAGACTCTATTGAATAAGTAAATTGTAAAAAGTATTACAATGTAACCCCCAAAATAATCTTCTCATCAGCCAAACCCGGTGCAGGCACTTAATAAATAAACTGCAACTCGCAAGCAATGTCCAAAAAGCACTTGTGTACCAAAGAACTAATCAGTAAAGAGACAGATTTAGGTTTGTGAGAACTCCTGCAAGTTAGGGATCTTTTAATACACTCATTTCATCATCCAAAGTAGATTTTTTAGACTTGAGCCACGCTAGGCCCTTAGAGTCAGGATATCTCGGCTGCTCCAATTTTGACCCTTTGTTTCATTACTAACACCATACTAACAGTGTGGCCCTAGTCAACTACTTTGGTCCAAACTGAAATATTCTAAAACTATTGTGGGGATTACCATGATTTTGTACAGAAATCCCAGGCAAGACTTTTGTCTAGCGCCACCATGAGTTTGACATTAGTGTTTTTTAGTAAAATAACTTTTGGATGCCATAACATTTGGTGCAGACAGATACAGTATATTGCCCTCAAAGTGAACTGTAATTACTTTGCTGATCCACTTTACTTATATAGCACTAAAAAACATTGGTCAAGATTATACCTGCTAAACATCTGCATGTTAGCACTGTCACGCTAGCACACTGATTATTTAGCCCAAAGCCCTGTCTAAATCAGCAAAGTCATCAGGCCACTTGGTTAAAATCTTTCACAAGTCCCCGACTTTGTGAAGGTGCAGTACAAAGTCACACTAGGGCAATCACCTGCCCTTATCTTTCTGCAAAAACTGTTGCTCCGTTGATGGCAGAAAACCGTCTGGGCTTTTGTTGCAATGGAAGAGAAATCTTTACACTAGATTATATAGTGTACAGTTCTGCTGGCTGAATTGTTTTACCCCTTAAACCCCAGGTCTGTAGAGTTTTATTTCAACTTCAGGGGTTCAGTTGTGTCAAATCAAAAATAGTTTGTCATAACTTGGTCCTCTTTTGCACCACCGTATCTTGTAACAACAAACTAGTGGTGTCAGCACAAACTTGTTATGGTCTGAAGCCAAAACCATTAATCCCATCTCTCTGTATTGTTGATCTTGTTTTTGTTTAGTTTTTGTGGTGTTGTGGGTGTTGGAAAGCAATCCTTTGCAAACTCAATCAAACTCAGAAGTTTTCTAATTCTTTTCCCTCAATGCACTTTCCTTGACTAAATATGAGTCTCAACACAGGTGGCTTAGTGGATACAGAATCCACACCTCTGTTCAATAAACAGAAAATCACATCGGTTCAGGGAGTGCTTTTATCTCAGTCTCACACGCTTGCCTTTAATAAAAGACACCCATTCTTGAGAGCAAAGTTGAGAAAGAAAGAAAAGAAGACAGAAAAAAGGCAGCAGCAAGTAATTTATCACCTCTGCAAAATGCGTTTCTTGTTTAACAGCATGATGTGAGGCTTCTCTGAATGTTAACTACTGTAACACAGTATACAGTCTGTAATGAGGCAAGCCAAGGTTGGAATAACCTTGGCTTTGTACACCGCCAATGCTATCTTAACTTTTTTTCTTGAGGTAACATGGCACCACTCTCACTCTAAAAGGTATGATTCATCCAGTGGTCAGAAAGTCAAGACTATAGGAGAGGGTGGAAGTTAGAAAACATGTACAAAACATGAAGTCTTCTACAGTACATTTGCCAGGGTATGAATGCTTCTCATTAGGCTCTGCCGTGTGTTTTTTATGATATAAAACACTTGACACCTGTGCTAGCTACAGCTTTTTCAGGAGATTACTGTGGTACCAAGCAACTCTGACAGAAATGTCTTAATGAAGCTCAATCAAAACTCCCCATGAATTACTGCAATAATACTTTCTTGTCAGTGGATTTGCACAATGCTTCTTGGGAGAATCTAAGAATACAAGCGCACAGTCTCAAGTCAAAAACAGCAGATACAAGACTGAGGTGGACTGTGCCAGTATTTGACCAATACACATCTTTCTGAAGAAACCATTTATACACTACGGATAAATATTCTATAAGAATAAATGACTGAGTACTAAGATTGTCCTCCAAAAATAAAAAAAACTCACTTACACCTTGAAACTGAAGCTCATAAAAGTGAACCAAAGCAGAGCGGAAATAAATAATCTATTCCATTAGATAATCGACAGAAAATGAATCTGCAGTTTTTTTAATAATCTATTCACGCTTTAAGCAGATTTTCATAGCAAAAATGTCAAACATTAACTGGTTCCAGGTTCCTTAATGTGGGATTTGCAGCTTTTCTCAGTTTTATGTAATTGAAAATTGTATATTTGGGGGATTCTGACTCTTTAAACAAAATACACAAAAAAAACCCATTCCAATAATAAAAGAATTTACAGATGAACTGATAATGAAAATCAGTTGCGGCCCTAGACAATTACATTATTCTACTCCAAACCTTCATGAGAAAGGATTTATCTGTAAAACCATCATCATTTTTCCAACCTAGGATTTTGTTTCACTTTACTTTTATTTATCTTATGTAACCAGAACATGTTTGGGTTTAGTCTGTTAGTCACACAAACCGAACAATAAGGCCATGTGCCCTTGTGGTTTATAAAATTGTGACAGGCATCACCTTTCACAGAACAAATTATTAATCAATTAATCATAAATTAAAACTGGCAGATTAGTCGATAACAAAAATCATCAGTTATTTGCTTTAAACCAAAGTGAAACTGTAATATCGGCGTTCTCTTTCAGAAGTAAGAAAACTTCATTTAAAATCACACTTTTGTATTAATGCAAATAACTACAAACATGTTGTGCAGTTCACTCCATGTGCCTACATACGGGTGGTGCATTTTGCTGACAATCTAACACTGTTGTTTATTTAAGATTTTTTGTTTATAGTGGTGTTTACAAGCCCAATTTTAATTGTAATTAGCAAGTTCTCCAGCAGATACTCATTTATTTTAGGACATGTATAGTAAAACCAAAGAACACATTGCAGTTTTACAGGAGGACAGAAAGACACTAACATAAATGAGACTGCACTGTGTTATAGAAGCTAGTGGAACATCTTTAAAGCTCTGTAAAGCTGTATTAATGACTGTATGTTTGAAGAAAAATTAGGACCCCTTCTCCTATTCTTACAGTATCCACACAACGACCCAACATGAGGCAAAGCTTTCTTGCTCCACAGGTCATATTCACTGGTCAGAAATACAGTACAAGCAACAGACTGTTAAGACTGACACAATTATCTGTGTTACCCCAGGAGGCAGAGGGTTTATTTTGCTGAATTCAAAGAAAACGTAAAAATCTAAACACATAAATCTCAGCTTTTCATTTCCCACCACAGTGCTGCTCTCCCACCACAGTGGAGTGATCACTGCGATCAGCCATCAGACACAAATTAACAGTAAACATGGTCATTGATCCTACTGACCACCTGATATTCACTTTATTATAAATATCTTCCTGATATTAAAATTAACAGCTTTATGGTTCTAAACTGGGTTTTTGTTTGGGTAAATGTGACACAAGGAGCAGTTTAAAATAGGTAAGCCATTATCAAAATTAATATTAAATACTGTTGTAAACACAATCACAATCTACTGGTCTCTACACATGTTTTGTAGCAATTTAATAAATCTGCTTTATAGCACCAACATACAGCATAGAAGTGTTTAATTGTGGAAAGAGTGAAAATCACCACCCCCATGTTTGAGTTCATCAGATAAGCAGACCAAAATATCTGTTTGTGAGGTAACCATCTCAAATGTGCATGTTCTCAGGTGTAGATTTTTTTTGTAATCACAGTAACATTTTCAATGCTGTACTGATGTTTAAAAATATGAGTCATTGCACCTAAACTATAGGTTAAAAGAGTAGCATCATTACTTTCTTACAGTAAAATAACCCTTTAGCATTATAGTTCCTCCAACTGAGTCTCTTTCCATCAGGGTCGGCCTGGCCTCCTCCAGCTGCACGACTCTGACTTTGCTCTACACCGCATAAAAATTCAGGAAAGATCACAAAGAAAGATATTTCAGGATGAAAGACGGTACCGGTCATCTTGGCCTGTACCATCTGGGCTCCCTGTTCCGGAAATGACTAGGTGTGGTATCAGACACAAAGGCAGATAGACGAAGCTCAGGTTCTGTAATGTGTGCTCGCAGATACAACCAGTCGGCTAATACGCTGATTAGGATACACCAGCACAGCACAGAGCAGTGGGAGCTGAATTACCAGGCTGAAGCTCGGCTACCAGACCATCATAAATCTCTGCCAGAGTTCCCAAGGGTTTTTTTTTTTTCCTCAGAAATCTGTACTTCTACACAGAACAGCCAAAGGGCAAAGAATAAAGACACAGAGAGGAAAACTACATGGACAAGTTGACATGTCCAGTTCAACAACTGATCTGAGAAGACTGACGTGAGATGTGCACGGGTTGACAATTTACAGTTTTTTTTCCAATTGCTAAGATGCAATGGTCAAAACTGAAGACACTTTTTCAAAACTCTTCACACAGTCTGCATTACCAACATGCATCCTGGCCAAACAGTTAATCTCACCTCCAAAAGTCACTCAAACCACCAAACACAAAGCCTCAAAATAAACTCGTTCAGCCATAACACTGGCAACAATACCCACTCAGAAAGCATATATTGTCACTCAAAACACACTGACCTACAAAACACTAACAACAGGAAGCATTACGCACATTTATTGAACTTTTATCCTTGAAATGAGACTGATATTTTCATATAAATCAGTATTTAATTATAGAATACAGTTGTTTTCGGTCACTTTGATACATTTCTCAGATCAGAATTGAAATTCTACTTGTTCAACCTCCACATTATCTTGTCGCTTGTGCACATCATATGTAAAAAAATTTTTTTTAAATAATTGCACATGCTTTGACACATTTGTGCAAATTATTACTCACATTTGTCAGCTGTTTCCTACATTATCAATTGCTTACTGTATGTCATGTTGATCACAATGTATTACAGTATACTGGTTCTTTGTTGAGAAGTCTTACCCCCCAAAACATCTAGACATAAGTTCATTGCGTAAGTCACTACATGCAAAATGGTTGAACACATCATGACCTACATATGTCTATTAGACTTGTTTTGTAAATGTGTCCTACAGTAAATTGATGAAGTTCTGATCTGTTGTGTTGTAAATAAGAATCTGTGGCCCAATAGACTGGAACATCAACCTGAGGGGGTGTTTTCATGTTTCCATTTCTTATTTTGTAATTGTTTCCGTTGTGCTATGCAGTGCTGTAAAATACTCTTGTTTTTTTACTTTCTGCATCACAATGACATGCTCTGTCAACAAATTACAGTGCATTCAGTAAAAGTGTAACTGTGAATCCTGTCCAAGTTAATGTTTACTGTAACTCTGTACTGTTGAAATTGATCTATGCCATACAGAAATTACAGCCTTGTGCATTTTCAATCATTGTCATCAAAAGTTTAGCCATAGTTTACCAATACAAATAGTTTTGCAAATGTACCAAAGCGACTGAGAAAAAATGGAAGAAACCTGTAATATATTTTCACTTTATTGACTATACTATAGTAGATTTTACAAGAATGAATCAGAAATGCATTCAGTAATTTACTTGTGAAAAAAAAGAAGTTCCTGACATTTCAGTGCTGCAATACACTTTTTTTCAGTTGTTTGCTGAAAAACTTGCTGAATTGTCTGAAGCCCCCCTGGGGAGGCCCGCCTCCCACTTTGAAAGCCTCTGGTCTAAAGTGTGGAAGTTAACTTATAGTGCATTATACTGTTATTATTGAATTATCCCCAATGTATTTTTTCCTCTCATTCATTCTTCACTGAGTATCTTTATAAGCTGGAGTAATGAAGTCTCCAGATTAGTGCATATGTTTTTACATCAAGTTGAAACTATTTCAATTCACATGAACGCAGTTTTGCTTCATTCATGCCGCCCACTTGCCTATTTTCATTGATTTTATATATGTAACCTGACCACTGAACTTCAAAGTGACTCTATTACCTGTGTGTGATTAAACACGTATAATGTAATAATGTATTAAAAATTAATTCCTATTAACGTAGTTATGTGAATTTAAATGTCTGCAGTCACTGATAGAAGGAATTGTATCTGCTATATTCATTTTAAACACATCTGAAATCTTTTACTGCCGGCTTTTTGAAATTGACAACACAATGCAGTGGTAAAAATACCACTTGATCACCATCTTTTCAGCACCCTTATTTCTCTTGCGCTGTCCTGTATAACAGTTATAGCGCTTCCATGAACGTAGTCTTTATGAGATTAGTGCAAAAGATAATCAAGGCTAATTATCTTTCTTAATGGTTGTGATCACAAAGATTAATAAGGGCTCAGTATTTCAGCTGTCCGATTGCAGCTCATCAAATCATCACCCTCCCATGTGTCTTTAAAGCACGTTACTGCAGCTCCTCCTGACCCTGGTTTGAACTCCGCTTGTACACACTCTGCTGAGCTGTCACCATGCTGGCTATACATAACGCCCGCTAGGTCCAATTGGCACTTCTAAATGATGTGACTTGCTAAGCTAAACTAATCATCAACCAATGCCACTCGACATATTCAAAAGATTATTCTCACTTCAGCTCTGTGAACAACCTTTCCCATTTTTATAGCACAAAGAACAGTTTAGTTGCCTCGCACGTCAAATCATCAACATATTTTCTGTAGCCTATACAGACCTTTTTCCGCATGAGTACAGGGATGATCTGTTTTTCACTGCAAATAGAACAAGGCTTATGGGTTCTCTTCATGGGCTTGTAACTCAGAATTTTCAGAATGTGTGAGAGCAGGAGGGCACGCTAAACAGTGGGGTCAGTGAAAGCAGAAAAGTTTTTGAGCAAATTGCAAAAACCTGAAAGCTGCTCCGTGTTTTCACAAAATAATAGAGATGAGAAACAGGATCAGAACCAACTTGTCTGAATAATAGACCAGCTGATGGACCATCCACCTCTCTCATCACGGGTCAGTCAGTCAGTCATCATTACAAGTAGGCCTGGAGCCTGCCCAGGTACTCGGGGAGTTTGGAAGGCAGCCATCACTGCAGAATCTGGCAGCTACGTTCACTCCACCCACTCACAATGTTCCTCCCAGGCGGAGCAACGGCACGCGGGGATCTGCCTGCAATCTGTTGACTTGTTGGCAGGAATCCCTGGTGTCCCATCATGCATCAGTAACTGTCAACGAGGAATCAAGGGACACACAAAATCTGTGCAGTGGTATTAAAGAGTTTGGTTCCAAAGTGTGGCACCTGAAAAGCACACACCTAATTTTCTAAATATAAACAGTTTCAGTGATATTGTAAATCATTAAGTCCTTGTCCTTTCTGCTTCCAAAAGTCATACCATCAGTTTGAAACATGGCCTCAGTCATCAGACTTTGTCTTTATTGCAATATTGTTTTCTGCCACCCAATTACTGAGTAAATATTCCATTAACCATTGTGTTTTACAGAATAAACTACAAATTCATTATTAGTTATCTGTTATTTATGCAGAGAAAAACCTCGGCATCAGCAGCTAATTTTCCTCGCACATCACTTGTGAATATACTTTAGTTTAAAAAATAAAATAAAATTCATGTAGAAAAATCTGCTTTCACATAAAGCCTTAAATTGCATTTGCAGAAATACAACATTTGCCATTGTTTCATTTTCACCTACTGTCACGGTAAAAAAAAAAGAAAGCTTAATGAAACAGCTCTGTGTGCACTTTCCAGTAATGATAAATGATCTAGTTATGTAAACTAAGCATTTTGGGTTCACACCATGGCGGTTACATGACAGAATATTCAAAGTCAGACAGAACAGCGCCACAGCCACATGCTGTTAGACACTGTGCTTTCCAAAAGTGTGTTTCAGTAATGAGGCAAGAAAAGAGACTCTAAAAAAGGCCGACAGAGATACTTCATCCATTTAAACCATTTATTCACTCTTACAGTACCATGTTAGACTTAAATATGCACACATTGCATGTGGAATAAACTAATTTGCCCCATGTTATGCTTGCATGTGCAGTATGCATCACCGTAGATTCAAATTCCAAAATACTCACATGCAGACTGTAACATATGCGCTCAGACACACAGAAGAACAGATAAACACATTCGCACAGAGCTGCTGCCCAAAGCAACGCAGCTCCATCTGCTTCAGATTCTGTCGAGCTCTTCTTTCTCTCCACAGTGACCAGTGTCCCTTAATGTCCATTTATTTAACATTCCTAGGTTTATTACAGCATGAAGAATATGGGAATATTGTACAGATGTGCGTGCACTGAGTCCTTGAGTGAATTAACATCCAAGCCCCCTGGTGTGTCTGAGTCTCACACACTCAGCGAGGACTCACTGCCTGCGTCAGACAAATGGAATGAGATGTCCTCTTAGTCCATTCAACTTTAAGCACTTTTGTCAGTAATTGCCTTTTCAGAGAATGTAATTGTACTATCAGTCATGAAATCAATGAAGTAGAGAACAGAGAGCTCAACTTTTACAGTGAAAACCACTGGGAAACTTTTAATGTTGCCACTAAAATAGGACAGCCACATTAAATCATATTTTACTCTTTCTTTCTATGTGATATGGGAGAACATTCAAAGAAAGGTTATCTGGGAAATTTAGCTGGTTCATAACAATTAACATTACAATAAAACAGAACTCATATGGAGGTTATAACCTTACAAAACCAGCGTCCAATTAATTGTTAAACAAAGAGACAGAATGTCTCATTATTTATTACGTTTGGTGTGAAATATATGTTTTAAAGCAATGGGTAATGGGTTTTTTATACCCATGTACAGTAGTTCCAACCACAGAAATCCATTTGTTTTTGTTTTTCGATTAAATTAAATATTATAGTGCCCAGTTTGCACACAGAAGCTAGAAATAACACAGTCATTTCAACAGACAGAGACAGTTGTAAATTGAGGAGGGAGGTGAGAAAGTGAGACAGACACATGAACAACTGCAAGAAAATGAGGTCTGCACAGAGAGGAAATTGAAATGGATCAGTTATGGTTAAATACAGAATCACGTGCAGGATGAAGGAGAAAATTCAACAGAGAGGCAACAAATCAGATAGGCAGAGAATTAGACAGCTTTAAATGATGGAGGAGAGTGAGTGAAGTGAAGTGAATGGGGACATGTAGAAGAAAAAGATTAGCATGTGCTTCATAACGTAATCAGACAATTGCTTAACCTGCCCTTTACTTCTCATTTCCTGCTCAATTGTGGGCTCAAATGTGTCTCACGTTTATATTGTAAATTTCTGACCTTGTGCTGCATGCTGTTCCTGATAAGACTGTGTGAATTTAAACACAGTATCCCTATTCAATGTATGATTAAAGATGAGTTTATCAAAACAATACCAGAATCCTTAAGTAACAATCAGCTAATTTTCTGGGAAAATGTCACCTAATTGTTTTAGCCTGCGGTATCCACAGCACCTAACCACCGTGATATTTTAAGGATAAACCGTACAGCCTTTATTAAACAGGTATGAAAGGCATGTGTTTGACACTTAATATTTTTCAAGGCTGCACCATCAGTTCACTTATGTAACAAGTTACAGATGAATATCTCAGCTATCTCCTCAGATATTTCCCTAATGAGAAATCCTTTTCTTAAGTGAGGGTTAGGGTTTATGATGACACAGACAGAAATCTGCATGGTTACTTGTTAGTCGACTTAGCCCCAACCTGCTCAGATCAACATAGACTCTGATTATGTACAGTGGGGGAAATAAGTATTTGACCCCTTGCTGATTTTGCAGGTTTGCCCACTTACAAAGAATGCAACGATCTATAATTTTAATCATATGTACATTCTAACAGTGAAAGACAGAATCCCAAAGAAAATTCCAGAAAATCACATCATATGAATTTATAAAAATTGATAACCATCTGATGAGGAAAAACAAGTATTTGACCCCCTGGACAAACAGCATGTTAATATTTTGTAGAAAAGCCATTATTGGCCAGCACAGATGTCTAACGGTTTTTATAGTTGGTGACAAGGTTTGTGCACATTTCGGCAGGGATGTTGGCCCACTCCTCCCTGCAGACAGCCTCCAAATCATTCAGGTTCCGAGGTTGTCGCCTGGCAACTCGAATTTTAAGCTCCCTCCAAAGATTTTCAATTGGATTCAGGTCTGGAGACTGGCTAGGCCACTCCAGAACCTTGATGTGCTTCTTCTTCAGCCACTCTTTTGTTGCTTTGGCGGTGTGCTTAGGGTCGTTGTCGTGCTGAAACACCCATCCTCGACCCATCTTCAGCTCTCTCACTGAGGGAAGGAGATGTTGGTCCAGAATTCCACGATACATGGCCGCGTCCATCCTCCCCTCAATACGATGGAGTTGTCCCGTCCCCTTTGCTGAAAAGCACCCCCAAAGCATGATGTTGCCACCACCATGCTTGATGGTGGGGATGGTGTTCTTTGGGTTGTACTCGGTGTTCTTTGCCCTCCAAAC